>NC_137634.1:1690135-2115135 GCF_963383615.2 Lipophrys pholis | reverse complement strand
CTCCTGGTCTCCTCTCCTCTGTCTCCTCTCCTCTGTCTCCTTGTCTCCTCTCCTTGTCTCCTCTCCTCTGTCTCCTCTCCTTGTCTCCTCTCCCCTGTCTCCTGTGTCTCCTGGTCTCCTCTCCTCTGTCTCCTCTCCTCTGTCTCCTGTGTCTCCTGGTCTCCTCTCCTCTGTCTCCTCTCCTCTGTCTCCTTGTCTCCTCTCCTTGTCTCCTCTCCTCTGTCTCCTCTCCTTGTCTCCTCTCCCCTGTCTCCTGTGTCTCCTGGTCTCCTCTCCTCTGTCTCCTCTCCTCTGTCTCCTGGTCTCCTTGCCTCCAACACTGACCGAATCGCTCCGTCTTTCCTCTTTATCTGGAGATAAGATACTTTTCAGATAAAGCATGTTATGATAAATCAAATGAGCTTTGTCGTCACTTTGGTGCAACTGTGTGTGTGTGTGTGTGTGGGTGTGGGGGGGGGGGGGGGGGTGATATGTGTGTGAGGGGGGGTGATACATGTGTGGGGGGGGGGGTGATATATGTGTGAGGGGGGGGTGATACGTGTGTGGGGGGGTGAATGAGGTGCAGCAGGTTCACTGATCTGAGGTTTTCTAATTCACATGATATTTGTTTCTAGTTAATTGTGTTTATCAGACGTTCATTCATGTTTCTTCGTTAAAAAGTCTTGAAAAATGTTTCTCACATTCGTACCGTTGAACCCAAACACTTCACACATCTTCTGTTCTCGGCCAGAATAAGTCTCAGCTGTGTGTAACTAGGATTACACTACTGTTGATGTTAGTGAAAAGTCCTTTCTAATACTAATAGAGACCCAAGAGAATCAGTGAAAACCTTCAGGTCTCAACATCTCCTCTCATCTGACGCGCTGAGCGATGATATAAAAATGACTTTCACAAACATCTTCACTTTCTAAATAAACAGTAAATAAAAGCTGAGTTGACATTTTTTCATGACAGACTGATGACAAGAGAATTTAGCAGGTAAATTAAGTCAAATATGTTCATGTTGTCTGGTCGTTCACATGAGAGTCAGGATTCATTCATTCAGGTTCTAATTTACCTGAATCGATTTAAAACTAACTCAATCTGTGATGAGTTAAAATGTTCACGTGGATGAAACACGACTACTTTGCTTTGATTCATTTTTTAAATCTTTTTTAAAAAGTAGTTCCTGCTCGTTACTTTACTTTATGATCATAACCCCAGAAAAGAGGGTGTCTCTCAGTGATAAAAAGAAATTCTTAACAAGAGATGATAATCTGTTTACTAAAGCCACATGCACAGATTATAAACTGCTTTTCATGGAAGAATATGTTGATATGGAGTAGAAGCAGTTTGTTTCCCCTGACATCGGGGACTGGGTGGGTTTCAGTTTCAGTTTATTCATATATTTATGTTTTAATTTAGTGTAACTTTGGTTAACTTTCTGCTCGCAGACTTCAGGTCACGTGACCAGAGAGTTACTCTGGCACGAGGACAGAACATGGCAGACATCCCTTCTATTTCTGGTGGAAACTATTATATTTTAGGATAAAATGTGACTTTAGCTGTATTTTATTGACTTTTCTAGCGACAAATTATTTCATCTTGTTTTACTTTACTTTACTTTCACAGTATCCATTCAGTTTGTTTATATGAGTCATAATTTTCTGCTTCAGGTTTCATTGGTACAGAATCTGCTAAATCACAATTCAAAGTAATATTTGAATATCAAAATAGTCTATACTTGGCCATTTATTCAGTTTAAAAATATTGTGACTGATACAATTAAAAATGGGGCTGGTGCACTAAACTACTTGGAAAAAAAAATTATATTCGGAATTTGGATAAATAAATGTATGTAAATTTAATTTGAACTTCCAAGATGAGCAAACAACAAACTGTAAATATTTAAATCGTGTATCATCAGATATCAATTGGTTAATGACACTGAAAGTAAATGCAGCTCATTCTGACAATAATTTCTATTAAAAACGTTTCAGTGAAAGTGTTTTTTAAAAGAGGAGTAAATAGTTCATGTCACAAAAAGTAGAATCCTGAGACTGATGGAGCTTTACTGTGTGTGTGTGTGTGTGTGTGTGTGTGTGTGTGTGTGTGTGTGTGTGTGTGTGTGTGTGTGTGTGTGTGTGTGTGTGTGTGTGTGTGTGTGTGTGTGTGTGTGTGTGTGTGTGGGAGGGGTTTGCAGGAGCCACTTGCTGTGTCTAATTAGCAGCGCGTGCCGGTGCGGGGACTCAGTGCAGCGACCTGAGCAGGACGCGCAGGCACGCGGAGCCACTTCACCTGTGATGAGCGCGAGGCTGTGACGCTGTGAGGGAGAAGCTCCGCGCGCAGCTGCTCGGTCACTCCAAACTCAGAGCGCACTTTGAAAAAAGAAAAGAAAAGAAGAGAGAGAGAGAGAGAAAAGTGACTTTGGCGTCTCTCCCCTGAACTCCGGCGCGTCCCGCTTCTCTCCGCGGAGGCTCGTTGGATCGGACGCACCGACTTGTTGCCCCTGCGCGCGCGCTCCGAGGGGCCCCGCGGCTGCTGGTGTTGCGTGTCCGACCCACAAGTCCGCCACAGGACTTAAAGCTGCTGTCAGGATGATGTCCTACATAAAGCAACCCCATTACACCATGAACGGGTTAAATTTGCCTGGCCCCGGAATGGACGTGCTTCACACTACCGTCGCTTATCCGCGTAAGTAACAACTGGAATGTTTATATTTTAATGTATTAGAGGAGGTTATATAAAGCATTTTTATAGTACATTTACGTTTTTGTCTCATTCTGTCTTTGGATTGTTGATATCAAGTAAAAACCAACGCGCGTAAATACGCGCAGGCTGGTGCGTAAAGCTGTGGCCAAACAAGTGAGGTTTTTACTGCGAAAACTATTTGTTCATTTAAGATATCAACATATGTACTTCATTTAGGTAAACAAACACCACACGATTGTAACAGATTTCTGTGTAATATTCCCGGTTGGAGACGGTTTGATGGAAGCGCCGCTCCGCTGGAGCCGCTCGTCACTGTCACGACAGAATCTTTGTTTGTGGAGATTTTCAGGTTTTCTTTAAACCAAAACTGAAAATTTGAACTCAGATAATGTTCCGACTCGTCAGTCGAAAAAAAAATCTGACAAAATTTGGTTTTAACCTTTTTAATACAAAGTTTCTCGCAAAAAAAAAAAAAATAAAATAAAATAGGAAAACAAAGATGAAACTGTCGTAATGACATCAGAGTATGTGAGAGTGGTACTCAGGATTATACTGACATGATCATTAACTGTAGTAAATGAATCGTAATAGTTTCTTCCCTCGGTGAACTGAACTCAATTACAAAACTGTTAAAAGTATTTAAGTTACTATATTTATCACTCAGGTTTCTTTGTTGCCACACTGATGACTGAAGTCTGGATCACTTCGATTCATTTTCAACTTTTTGGCATCTTGATAAGGAAAAAAGACAAATAATCACTTCAGTACCTGTTTTCCTTAAAAAAATATATAGATATATCTATAGATATATCTATATATATATATATATCTATATATATATAGATATATATATAGATAGAATAAAAGAAGAAACAGGCTGATGGTTGATATCTGTGTATTAACCCCCCCCCCCCCCCCCCTCCTCCCCCCCCAGCCACGCCCAGGAAGCAGCGCCGGGAGCGGACCACCTTCACCCGGACGCAGCTCGACATCCTGGAGGCGCTTTTCTCCAAAACCCGCTACCCAGACATCTTCATGAGGGAGGAGGTGGCGCTCAAGATCAACCTGCCGGAGTCCCGCGTGCAGGTACTCAAACATCTCATATGAGGACGTCTCCTACAGGAGGAGGAGAGCTGCCCCCCCCCCTTGCACCCCCCCAGGGTGGTTTCCTTGCTGACTTGTTGGATTCTTTCGCAGGTTTGGTTCAAGAACCGCCGTGCCAAGTGCCGCCAGCAGCAGCAGCAGAGCAGCGGTCAGTCTAAGCCCCGCCCCCCAAAGAAGAAGGCCTCTCCGGTGCAGGAGCCGAGCGCCGCTGACCCCATCCCGAACGGGCCCGGCTCCTACAGCCCAACCTCCGTCCAGTCGGGCCCCAGCCTGGCGCCCAGCTCCAGCACCGGGAACACGGCTGTGTCCATCTGGAGCCCGGCCATCTCGCCGCTGCCGGACCCGCTGGCGTCCTCCTCGGCGCCCTGCATGCAGCGGCCCTCCCCTTACCCCATGAGCTACGGCCAGCCGTCGGCCTACAGCCAGGGCTACGCCAGCACCACCTCCTACTTCACCGGCCTGGACTGCAGTGCCTACCTGTCCCCCATGCACTCGCAGCTGTCAGGCACCGGCGGCGCCCTCAGCCCCATCACCGTGCCCTCCATGGGCGGCTCGCTGAGCCAGTCCCCGGCCTCGCTGTCCTCGCAGGGCTACAGCACCGCCTCCTCCCTGGGCTTCACCTCGGTCGACTGCCTGGACTACAAGGACCAGCAGGCCTGGAAACTGGGCTTCACCACAATGGACTGCCTGGACCACAAGGACCAGAACTCCTGGAAGTTCCAGGTCCTGTAGGGGGCGGAGCCAGACGGCGTCCACGTTGCGTGATAGAGAGAGGCGGCTCCGCCGGAGGGACTGGTCACTGTCCATCCTCAGTTTGTTGTTTGTAAGATTTTCTGTTGGTTTTTCTAAGAGCGACGTTGTAGGAGTGTCGGAGCTGAAAGGACCCCAGAGTGTCCTCAGAGCTGCCTGACTGCAAATCATGACTGCTGTCTTCCTCGTGCTGTGTTCAACCGGAGAACCGACGGAGAACCGACGGAGAACCGACGGAGAACCGACGGAGAACCGACGTCTTCAGGAAGAAAGAAATTATGATCATTTGTAGGAAACGACTTTGGATGAACACCGAGCCATCTCACTCACACACACACACACACACACACACACACACACACACACACACACACACACACACACACACACACACACACACACACACACACACACACACACACACACACACACACACACACACACACACACACACACACACACACACACACGCCACCTGTTCATCTTCTTTGTCATAGTGACGGAGGTCTCCAGCTATTGGTTAATCGTGTCCTCTGCTCTCACTCGGCTCTCGGAGGGTTTTGTTGCGTATCAGTTTTAGTTTAGTCTTTTCATCCTGACGTGTTTGATGGAAACGTTACTAGATGTTCTGTTGTAGCTGTGTGACACATTAAAAGTCTATTCTTTACTCCGCTGTGCTCTGAGGCTCATTGGGACGAGTTCTTCAGGTTTCTGGGGGATCTGGGGGGGGGTCGGGTCCACGTCGGGTCCACGTCGGGTCCACATCGGCGTCCGGGTCGGAGACCCGTGGTGTTTGTGGCCCTGCTGCTCCATCTTGGTTATTTTAGTTGATCTGATTCTGGGAGTGTCCCAATCCTCTTAGCCTCCCTTCAGCAATGCCCTAAGTGAATTAGTTGGGATTATTGGCCTGTCCCCCTCCGTCCCTCAGCTCTTCCTTCCTCTCCTGGCTCTCTTCTGCTTTTTCCCTCCATCTTTTCTATCTTTGTCTCCGTGGCTTACGTCTACCTCCACCTGCCTTCTCTCTCCTCCCCGGTCGTCCACATTACTGCCCGAGTGAAAAAACACCTCAAAACAACGCAGTACATTAAAATCCCACCGTTTCCAGTCCCTCCACCTGTTGTCTCCTCATTCCAAACCCCCGTCACCTCCACCTCTGCTCCAACTACATCCCCAATTTCTCTGACAACTTGCTAATCCCCACATGACCCCATTACGGCCACGCAAACTCGCCCGCCGCAGCAAACGTGTGAAAATGTTTCTGCAGAAGTGTGTGCGTCGTGGGGGATGTTTGTCTGAGCGTCACGCAGGATTAAAGCTTTTCTTTCTTGACCAAACATGTTTGTTGTCGATTTCTGGGACTTTCACGATTTTCTTTCGAAGCGGCGTCCGACTTTCATAAACGTCTCGGAGGTCTAGAAGTACCAGATTGTTTCTGAACGGGGAATAACGGCAGCAACATTTGAACAAACGTCACTGATTCTGTATTTTGGCGGAACATTTTTCTCCAGCGCGCCGACAGACGAACGACGACGGACATTTCAAAGCATTTCCCTGCACTCAGCGCTGACCTAATCCCGCTCCGTGCTGGCTTTAATCCCTCCACCCTCCCTCTCCATTGGTTAATCCCCCTGCGTCTGCTCACCCTGATTGGTTAACCCCACTCTGAGGGGACACTGTACCCGTAATCCCCCCCCCCCCCACCCGGCCTGAGAGCTTCAGGCAGACATTTGCGGTGTAATCCCAGGGAGGAGCAGATGTGGTGGGGGATGGGCGGCCACCGGCAGACCTTGACGAAGGTGAGCTGCTGAGAAACGGAAATCATGGCGAGGAGGTTCAGATCAGAAACATGGTTCAGGTTTCAGTCTGAGACTCAACAACTCGCTTCCCTTCTAATGAATCTGACAAACTGCAGCGGAACCCAGTCAGAACCAGAACTAAACGTTTGACGTTTGAAAGTTACAAGATGAACTCTGTTCATCGTCCTCCACTCCTCCTGCCTTACCGTGTCCATCTTGGCTCTTCGTGCTTCTGTTCACCGTCGCCTGCAGCTCCACGTTCCCGAGGTTCCCAGTTTGGTTCCTCGTCCACCATATTGGTTTTCAATAGTCCTGAGGTAAATGAACTCAGAACTTCGTTATTCAGAACGCAAACCAGAGCCGTCAGGCTGAGACAGGAAACAGGAACACAAATGGATTCTTCTTCAAAACTCCAGATCTCCTCCAACTCAAACTGTCCAAAAGATATATTCAGTAAACGGAGGTGTTCCACCAGGGTAGAAGAAAAGATTTAAAGAAAAGAGGAGGAATACAACTTAAGAGGAAAACCACACTTCAAAATGCAATCTGCTGGAGCCACAGGAAGAAAGATAGAATCACAGCAGCAGGGGTTAAATTATGGAACTGCCTGGAGGAATCAATTAAATAAAACACCAACATGAACCAGTTTAAAAAGCTTTTTAAATCATATATCATTAGTAAATATAAGAAGGGAGAGCAACAATAATACAAAGGACAGCAATAATATATAGTATATATATATAATGGTATGAAATATATTAATCTTCAGAGAATAATATTATCTTAAGTATCTGCCTTCAGGCTGCCATGTTTCCGTCACTAAAGTGTGTTTTGTTTCTGGCCACTCCACCTCACAGGCCTGGGTGGTGTTGATGTTTGTCTTTCTGGAAGCTTCTGTCTCTCCAGAGTGTCGCTGCAGCTCTGACAGAGCGACCATCAGGTTCTGGGGGCCCCGTTTACACAACAACGTTTCACATCACAACACCTAATTCGTAAAAAAAAAAAAAAAAAAAAAAAAAAAGACAACAACGTAGTTGGGCCACAGGAGGGCGCTGTTGCTAGTTTCTGTAATGAAACTACACAGACGTGTGTGAAGAGAACAAAACGCTAGAAAGTGAAAAAAAATGTAGAGAACCGACATCCGTACGGACTGATGAAGAATCAAATGTTATGTCAACTATTAAACTAAAACACGGAACGCGATGAAACGGAGCCTCGGTCACCTTCCGGTCTAAATTCTAGATAAAGAACTGGAGCAGCAGAAAATAAATACAAAAAACATTTTAATAAATCAACTATTTTACAGACGTCAAAAATAGAATACAACAACAAATTATTAGAAAAGAATAAAAATAACATGAAAGAAATTTGCAATGTATCGAATGTTACTCAGAAAAGTTCTAAACAAAGTAGTTGCCTCCAGTATTTTATTAATAAGGAGGAAAACATTGATAATATAAATGAAGTGCTTAATAACCAAGCAACACTTCTGAGGCAGTTTAATCCTCGTGTGTTGTACTTTTATTAAAAACGTCTTTATTGTTCTGTGATTCTGGTTTTGTGTCTTTTGCAGAAAGTTAAATTCCTGAAGCGTTTCCTCAACAAACAAAACTCATTTTAACTCGTCACCTTATTTTGTTTTATAAAAACATAGTGAGTGTTTTAGGTTATTATCCGAAATTAAAATCAGCTTTAATATTCAAAACCTCTTCAATCTGTATTTAGAGCAGAATATTAAAATATTTTAATTTAGCCATTACTGTGTACTCCATCAAAAATGTTGTTATGGTATTTAACTTTTATTTGGATTTTAAGTGAAAGGGAAAAACAACCTCTATTCCATCAGAAGGGGGCGCTACAACGCCTCATTGTGTTCACGTGAACGCAGTTCTCTCTGTTAAACACTCAATAAAACACACACAGGTTTGTTTTAACACCGATTTTATTACCACCATAATATGAGAAATTTGGAAAATACAAAGATCAGCTTATTTATACGTCTGAAAATCTCGAGGAATAAGAAAAATATAAAAGAAAACAAATATGAGGCTATATATCGTGTATCACAAATCTGGAGAGAGGGACAGAGCTGCAGGACACACACACACACACACACACACACACACACACACACACACACACACACACACACACACACACACACACACACACACACACACACACACACAGTGTGAGGGTGGACATGGAGCAGCAGCGCCCCCATGTGGCTGCCATTGAGATGGAAGATTCCTTGGAAAAGAGAAGAAGCCCGACCTGATTGTTGAAAATATTAAATCAGATCAGATTCATGTCCTTCGTTTACTTTGATTATTATTATTATTATTTGTTTGTTTGTTTGATGTTTTGATCATTTTGGAAGCGATGATGGAAGAAAAGCTTCTTCATGAGTTAAAATGAACCAAACAGAGCGAGACAGAGAGCCTGGCTTTGTTTGGTAGATCAGAGCTCTGTCACACACACACACACACACACACACACACACACACACACACACACACACACACACACACACACACACACTGGGGGTGTGGGGGTGTTCAGAGGGGGGCAGGGGGCCTCTGGGGCTAGTTTTATTAGCACCCTGCTGTGGAAGTTGCAGCTCCCCTTAAGCAGACCAGCCCCTCGGCCCCCTGTGTGTGTGTGTGTGTGTGTGTGTGTGTGTGTGTGTGTGTGTGTGTGTGTGTGTGTGTATGTGTGTGTGATCAGCCAAACTATGAACATGCACAAGAGAAAGTACCCTAAAACATCTGCTGAAGACTAAAGAAAAGCTAGGAGGGCCCAGACCCCAACGTGTTTCTATCTCTTCATATTCAGGATTACTCTAGAGTCTACCAAGAAGCCGGACAGGCGGGGGAGGGGCGAGGGGTGGGGGGCGGGGGAGGGCATGGCGGGGGTCTAGGCCCTCTCTCCACGGATGCGGCGGGCCAGCTGGATGTCTTTGGGCATGATGGTGACCCTCTTGGCGTGGATGGCGCACAGGTTGGTGTCTTCGAACAGGCCCACCAGGTAGGCCTCGCTGGCCTCCTATACACACACACACACACACACACACACACACACACACACACACACACACACACACACACACACACACACACACACACACACACACACACACACACACACACACACACACATTAATATCAAAGGCTAATATTTCATCCCAATTTTTTTATTCTACTTTATTTCCATGATGTCATTTGAACTTTTTTCACTAGAAAAGAGATTCAGTGTGAAACTGTGGCGTCAAACAGGAAGTGGAACTGAAAGACAGGAAGTAGAATTGTGGGTGATTTCTTTGCGCTTCCAGACGACAAACTGAATAATGTCAGTGGGAACGAACTGGAAAACTTCTATTAGTCCTTCTGAACCGGTTTGCTTTTATCAAATCATCACCGTTTATTAATGGAAATGTCAGAGTAACACACACACACACACACACACACACACACACACACACACACACACACACACACACACACACACACACACACACACACACACACACACACACACACACACACACCTGCAGTGCTCCGATGGCGGCGCTCTGGAAGCGCAGGTCCGTCTTGAAGTCCTGAGCGATCTCTCTCACCAGGCGCTGGAACGGCAGCTTACGGATCAGCAGCTCGGTGGATTTCTGGTACCGGCGGATCTCCCTCAGAGCCACGGTACCGGGCCTGGAACACAACCAGGACCACTTCAGTGTGGGCCGATGTGGAGAACTGAACCTGGATCTAAAGGATCCATCAGGACTGGTCTGACAGACAGACAGTGGACACATCTGTACTGGAACTTCTGGTTGAAGTTCTGCTGGTCTGATTGAAAAGGATGAGCTGTGTGGGAAGAACGGCCACCAGGGGGCAGGAAAGATCCTGTGTTTTCTAAAAGTTCCACCTTGGGAGCCGTTCTGAAAAAAGTCTCGTTTTCATGAAAACGGGCAGTGAAAAGTTGAAAGTGGCGCGACGTAAACGGGCCGCCAGTTGAGTGTTACCGGTAACGATGAGGCTTCTTCACTCCTCCGGTGGACGGGGCGCTCTTCCTGGCCGCCTTGGTGGCCAGCTGCTTGCGAGGAGCTTTTCCTCCGGTGGACTTACGGGCGGTCTGCTTGGTACGAGCCATGACGACTGAGGATCACCTGAACAGTAAACAACTGTGTTTACACACAAACACTAGAACCTCCATTACCGAGCAGGTCTCAGATTCTTCCTCACTGACCACAGGAAACGTCTGTACCTTTTCAGATTTCTCTCAACTTAAACCTGCATTTTGGAACCAAGATTGTTTTTTTGAGGAAACACTGAAAAAGCTGCTTTTATTTTAAAATAATATATATTTGGAAAAACTGAACAGCCATAATTTAATCACACTAACGCTCAACCTATGACATTATTCCAAACCAATGATGGTTTGTAACGTCTGACATCCTGATTTGATGGTTCAGTACTTAAAAGATTTTATTTGGAAGAAAAACGTTTTTGAGTCATGAAATGTATTTACTGATTAAGAAATGGACATCTAATTAATTTCCTGGTCATCACGGTGCTTTAGTGAGAAAATATTGACCCTGATCAACGATCCAGCAGTGAGATGAAGCATTAAAAGTAAACAGTGAGAGTGAATCGATAAAAAAACACAAAACGCTGCAAGTGAGGATTGTTTAGATGTTTCGCTTCATTTCAGGCTCCATTAAAAACATCTAAATGTTAAAAGCGCAGGTTTTTCTTCAGTCTCTTCCGAAGTTCTGCATCTTCTCACGGACAAACTTCCCATAACACACCGAGCACGGCCAATCAACAACCGCCGGCTGACAACTCCACCAATCACAGAGCTGAACAGGCTGCCACTCTGAAACGAGCCAATCCGCTGCGACGCCGGTGCGCTCAAGAGCCAATAGCGCTCGAGCATGAAATAAAGTGGGCGGGACCTATAATGCTTAGCCCCGCCTCATACCGCAGGATCATGGCCGCAGAGCAGCAGACTGAATTGAACCCGCCGACACGGCGGAGGAGCGGGACTCAAACTTTAAACATTTTTCATTAAAAACACAACCCGAGCACAGGCCTCACTAACGGCGAAATGTAGGAGACAAGCTCAACTACTGAAACAGGCAATAGGCGCGTGAGGAGCTCCGTTTTTAGACATTTAAAGCTCGTTAGAAGCCGCTGGAAGCGGAGCAGCTTTTCCTGCAGTGGAAGTCCGGAGCCTCTCATATCGGAGCTTTTCCTTCTCGCTGCGTCGAAATAACAACAAAATACCTGTCAAACCGCTCCACCTGTCCACATTCTGTCCCGAATCAACAAATAGTGTCATTTTGTGTAAAAATCAGAGAGGCTGTGTACTTACCGCGGGCGGATTTTCCGTCTTTTCTCCTCGAAGAATCAGTGTGTTGTGTTTGTGGTTTCAGATTTTTACTCTCTCACACAATGGAAGCAGAGCGAGCAAAATGGCACCCGGTCACTCATCTCTCTCCCACAATGCACCGCTGCAATTTGAATAAACCCGCCAAGAATATACACTCTGACAGGTTTATTTACCGCCATCCTTTATCCGCTGTACACCTTTTAAATGTTTGTTTGAAAATGTGTCTGTTACATGAATTTGCCCAACTAAACTTTACATAAAAAATGTAAATGAAATGAACAAAGAATAGATTTACCATGAAAAGAGGCCAAATAAATGTAGGATGTGTCTTTGGACTGTGGGAGGAAGCCAGAGTACACAGAAATAAAACTAGCAAACTTCACACACAAAGACCCATCTGGGCTTGAATCCACATGATTTAACTGAGTGTTAACCACCGCCGTAACATTCAGCTCATAGGTGCTCAAATAATACGAGTATCATATAAAAATCAATAAAAAATATCTCATCCAAGTTAGAGGCTTTTAAATTGAAATATATGGTAAGTTTTTAGATGTAGTCGGCAACTATTGTCACACTCGTGGTTTTTAAAGCATTAAAAGTTCAATTTGTCTTCGTTACACCTAAAACAAATCCCAAAATAATTTTACCTTTCACTTACTGTCATCAGGATTATTTCTCCCGACGCAAAGAGAAACAATTTTGGCGGGAAAAGTCATTCCACTGTCGCTCAGGTTCCTCAAGCTGCTTTGCCTCCTCTGAAGCTCTCTGGCATCCCAGCAGGGGTCCGCCAACACATTTTGACATCCACTGCCTTATAACATCACTACTGTACATACTATTTTCATTTTGTAAAATTGTACAACTTCATCACCTTGGTGATACTAAATGGCCTTTTTCGCATGACATCCACTTTTCAGCTCTTGTTTGGGGTGTTTGTTAAATGTTAGAAATTGTCCTGTTTTCTAAGGGGCTGAAGTATTAAAAAGTACTGGTCGTTTGTATGTGAGGTAATCCTGAAAAGTGTCCTTGTGCAACACGAAGAGTGGATGTCAGGGCAGTTCTGTTTCTAATCTGAACACAAAATGCCAAAAAACACGATGTGGATTTAGATAGAAGTTACAGAAATCTTCGCCATTTAACAAAAATGCTGTATAATTTTGTACATAAAAGCAGCATTTGTCCCATCATTATTTCATTGATATGATTATGAATATTTCCAAAGTGAGGGGAGGTTCAGGTGTCTTTCAATTTTTTCAAGGTCGTGAAAAATTTCCTCTTTTACAATTGAATACTGAAAAATCTTAAATGTGTGAAGGGTATTTTACTAGTTCACTGTGTTCATTCTAGAGCGTCCCTTGAAAATAAATAATGTTAGATATTTTATATCCTGAATTATGTTGCTGGTAAGACTCCAGCTTCCTCCATAGAAGCGCTGAGTTTGTTTGGACTCGTCAGAATGAGCAGGTGAGCGTTGGTGAGGTCGGAGTGGAGGAGTTGAGCTATTAAAGGAATTGTGGGCAGTGAAAGAAACAAGTTGATATGGAATTTAACTGGGTGGAGGTGATGAAGGGTGAGAGCGTAGGCTGCAGACCTTCATACATGCTGATCTTGAGAAAAACAGCTTTGAGTGAAAAGAGAAGGAAAAATCTATAATGTAATAAAAACTTATTTGAAGGAGGCTTTGATTAAACAGTAACATAATACATGCAAATGGACAAGTCAAAAGCAATTTAAGCAATCTTAAGCCAAAAATATAGTAAATCCTTTTGAATGCACCCAGTATTTTATTTTGAAATACAGGAAGTTGATTAATGTTGCTGATGACTGGTCAGGTCTTATCACCCTGCCTTGCTTGAACTTCTTTATTCAACTCAATGGCTCATTAAAAAAATAGAAATCCACAGTGGAGCCTCATGGAGACGTCCATCAACCAGTTACCAAATGTTGACCTGCAGGGGGCCAAACAATGAACCCTGGGGAACACCAGACGTCATCGTGGTTAAGATGGAGGTTTCAGTGGTTCCTTTTAAATAAAAGAAGAAAAATCATTCATATGAGAAGTCTGGACATAAGACTGATTTTTAAAATTCTGTATTGGATGTTTCTGAAAAGTTGAGTAATTCTGAACTAGAACCTTCAGTTAAGAACAGCCGACATCTTCTTGTGTCATGGATTTCTTCATTAAGAGATCGTTTCTGACAGAAAGTACGTAAACAAAGATGCTGCGAATTGGACCAGCAAGAAGTAAAACATATATATATTTTTTCCGTTCAACTGAATCTTGTAAATTAAAATAAACCATTCGACAAGTCCTAAGTGCTCCAGAGCACCTGGAGCAGAACCTGCCGTTTGGTTTTGAATGTACATGTTGGTGAGAGAGGGTGTGTTCACCAGTTTGGCTTCACTGTAAAGTCGTGATCAAAGAAATCTGCAGCTTTTTGAAGAGGCGAGGAAAAGTTCAGATGCTCCAGTAAAAAAAACAACTTTGACTTTAAATGAGTTTTTACCAAACTGTCAGTCTCTGGTGTGTTTGCAACACGATGAACAGCCACATATAAGAAGCCAAACATTGCAGCTATTCCTGAACAGTTTTATTTAATTCATATCTGACTTTAGATACCGCTAGTTTCAGACAGGAGTGTTTTCACATTCAAGTACACGGTGCCTTACTTCAGCGCCTCGTCTGAAAAGGTCAAGGCTTTAGATAAGGCAAGAGGAGCAAAACCTGCAAGCGATAAAGAAGTCAAACAGTTTACAGAGTACAACCTGGATTCAGACTTCATACTGTGACCCAGTCATTTTGCTCCACCAGAAGGGGCTCGTAGTCTCGTACCAGATGTGTGTACTACACAAGGATTTGCAGCTTTTAAAAAAAAAAAAAAAAAAAAAAAAATGGCCCCGCGTATCCTAAAAAAGAATCGAACTTCAAGGATTGAAATCCAGAAGCAGTGAGGTGGTAAAAAAACTGGACCTGGTCGGAGGTGATCTTCACGCTGCTTGTGCGTCGTGACGACAACAGTAAACAAAATGTGGCGTCGCAGGAACAGATTCTGAGGCTCTCATCACACGAGTCGACACCACCATGTCTGACAGGACGCCGTTTTCACCTTTCTTCAGTCAGTCGTACCAGGAGTTTGATGGAAAACAGAAAGAAATGGATAAAAAACTAATAAAAACAACCTCTTAACTTCTAAAGCTACAACAGGCGTCCGTCCAGCCTCTCCGTTTTTATCCCGTATGTGCCGACTGTGCCGAGTCGTTTGGTCCCTCTCCCAACGAAGAACACAACCAAGTACCAAAACATTCTATCACAAGTCATTGAAATCGATTTTATAGCAAAGTTACGTAAAAATGGCACAGTCACAGAGAAAATAAGACATAGAGAACCACTAACTGAACTGAAGGCGAGCTCCTCGTCACGCCGCGGCGGCTCCTCGTCACGCCGTGGCGCCGGGAGCACAGCCCACACCGACCCTCCTCTCACAACTTGTGCTGTAACATCCAGAGAGAACGCAACGGATAGAGAACGACACAGAACTGTTCTGTAAGAGATAGAGAGTGCATGCATTTCTAAAATGCAAACCGTCGTCCCAGTTGATGCTCATACCCAGCGCCGTCTAAAAAAACAAATACAACTAAAAATCCCTTTTTTTACTAGTATTTCTATTTGTATAGTTCAATTTTTATCTTTATATCTTTATATATATATATATATATATATATTTATATATATTTAGTATATATATAATCTTACATTTTTGTGGATCCTGTTAATCGTACCTCTTTCAGGTCATACACATTAATGACCGGCGACTGTCTCATTCAATCACAATAACATGACCTCATGGACAATAACTTCAGGTACATTCAGGACTTTCTGTAAAAAGTCTTACAATATTCTTTACAATTCATTAAAAATACAGAGAGGCAAAAATATTAGTGATACAACAGTCCACTGTCCTGCAGAGGCTGCTCGGCCCATCAGAGTCCCCCTCCCTTCAGAAAGGATTCACTCCGTCCGGATCTCCGTCTCTGGCCTCTGCAGGGCCAGCTCGGTGGGGAGGAAGGCTCCCTGGCCCAGCGCCGTGGAGTACGCTCTGTTGTTTTGGCTCACCGAGAAGCCCGGCGCCGGGTAGGAGCCGGCGCCTCCACGTTTCTGCACCGGGGCCTGAGGCTGAGGTACTGGGTGGTAATCGTCCAGGTTGTCGTAGTGGGACTGCACCGTCTTGGTGCCGTGTTTCTGGTATGCGTAGTCCTGGTCTGCTTTGCCGTAGTGCTGCGGCTCTCGGACGCTGTGCGAGCGCTCCGACTTGGAGCGCGCCGGCGGCTGCTCGTCCACCCCGTGGTAGCC
Organism: Lipophrys pholis; assembly: GCF_963383615.2. Classification (NCBI taxonomy): domain Eukaryota; kingdom Metazoa; phylum Chordata; class Actinopteri; order Blenniiformes; family Blenniidae; genus Lipophrys; species Lipophrys pholis. The sequence continues at coordinate 2,099,055 of NC_137634.1, read as the reverse complement.
GCTCGGCGCCTTGGCTATGTTCGGGTGGTGTTCCGAATCGGGGCACTCGTACCGCGGCAGGTAGGCCCTCTTGCCGGGGAACTCCTGCTGCCAGTGCTTGGACCTGCCGCCGTCTCCGTCGCTCTCCTGCGGGTGGGAGAGGCTGTGGCTCAGAGTCGCGGGAAGGGAGTGGGAGGATTGGCATTTCTTGGACACGCTCTGTTTGCAGAGTCCGTCGGACTTGTCGCCCTGGGCGTGCTTGTCCGTCTCCAGGTACATGAGTGCGTCGGCGTCCGACGCCGCGTGTCTGGGGAGGTAGCGGCCGTCTTTGCTCTCAGCTGCTACCAGCACAGCTTTACCCGGGTCCGACTTGCTGCGCAGGTGCAGAGTTTCATATCCTGAAATATCTGCTGGCGTGAACAAGCCCACGTTGTCGTACTGAGAGAGCACCGGACCTTTGACCTTCAGTCGTGCCCTGCTCTCCCTGCGGATGGAGTGCATGCGGAGCCTTTCCGACTCCTCCGGATCCCATGCCAGGTAAGCGGGAGCCTCGTTGGCACCGTGACCCGGGGGCATGTCTCTGCTCACGAAGCTGTGCTCCTTTCCTGGCGGGAGGACGTGGCGGGAGAGGTAGTGGTACCCGCTCGCCTTCCCGCCCGGTCGCCCGGCGACGGCTCCGGCGTCTCGGCCGCCGTAGGAGTGGACGTGCCTGACTCTGATAGTGCCGTACGGGTCGATGTCGTAGAACGGAGACTCCAGGGGCCCAGAGCCGGAGTACGGACTGTAGCGATACTGAACGCGCCCGTTCTCGAAGTAAGGCTGCAGCTGGGTGACGTGGTAGTCGGTCTGTGAGGATGACTGTGCCGGCTGCTGGTAGGCTTTGCACTGATACACGGGCCGGTGGTAGAAGAACATCTCGTCGTCTGGAGGAACCTCGGTCCGCTGGATGGGGACCGAGCGGATGGTGGAGGGGACGTGGAGCGAGTGCACCCTGCGGATGGTGGGGTAGCCGTGGGGCCGGTCGTGGCTGTAACCCGGATGCCCGGGCCCTGGAGACACATACACACTGCGGGGGGTACCTCGGGACTTCATGGAGTGGTGGTGCGACCTGGGGCCTAAAGTGCTGTATCGGTTATCCAGTCGGGCGCTGTACGGGATCTGGGGCTCAGATTTAGACACGTAGTGCGGGGGGAGGGTGTCGGGTCGGTAGTGGTGCGGGACGGACTGTGGCCCCACAGGAACGGGTCTGGCGTGGTAGTACGCAGCTCCAGAAGGTTCTATGAGGATGGGCTCTCCTTTATGGTACAGGTAGGCCGGCTGGTGAGTGGAAGCTTTCCGAGGGGAATGGGGGTGGTGAGGCAGGGCCTCGTCCGGGTGTCCTGGAGGGGTGCCTTCGCCCAGGACGTGGTAGGACGCCTCCGTTTGGCTCAGAGCCGCTGTGGCCAGCTTGCTCTCCATGGTCCGTACTGGGGGGGGCGGGGGTGTGTGTCCATACGAGTCGTGGTATTTGGAAGACTCTGTGCTGGGCTGGACAGGCTTTATGGCCTCCCAAGGCTTCTCTGCAGGTTCCGCCGAGGTGGGTGCCACTCTGGCGCTGGCCTTGGAGAGGTGGGGCTGAGGCTGCGTCTGAACTGGAAGAGGAGTTTGGGTCACCGCTTGGCTCTGGTGCTGACTTTGGGTTTGGTGCTGGGGCAGTGAGACAGCAGGCCTTTTAGGCTTCTGAGCTACTGGAGGTGGCTGTTCTGAAGGTTTTGGAAGAACTGGAGGTGGAACAGTCTCTTCTGGTCTGACCTGGAAAGAAGAGAACAAAGAAAACTGGTTTTGTAAAAGAACCAAAGATCTCGGTTAAGGAGGTTAAAACAGGCTCTACTTTTAAAGCTCTTAGGACCTTTCTATCGAATAAAGTTTACAGTTAGAGCTGGTTCAGAACCACGGACCAGTTTCTAGTTGACTGTTGTCGGATCAACACTGAGCTTCTTACCTGATACCGAGTACCAATACGTGTACTTACACACAGTGTTCATGACTATCAGTCATACGTCTGTCATGTGTAGCATCGCTAGTGTGTTAGCCTCTTGAAGTATTGACCTGATACTGGTATCTACTGGTCTCTCTCTCTGGGAAGTAACTAAGGAGTTACCTCAGGCACAAGTAGTGGTGGGGCTGCAGTGTGTGTGCTGCCACCGGGTGTGGCGGCCTTCGTGCTGCTGGACGAGCCGGTGTGAAGTGGGGCGTGTCCTGCAGTGGGCGGCGGCCTCTCCGGACTCCGCCTGGTCGGAGACTTGAGGCCGGCTGCAGGGGGGAGCGGGGCACACTTGTAGATGGGCGTGTCTGGGGGCGTGGCCTCCGTGTGCCGTGATGCTTCAGCCGGACCTGGAGAAGACTTCACGCTGTCCGATCGCTTCGTGGCCCCGCCGGTTACCTCGGGGGGCAGCGGTGCTGCGGGGCAGGAAGTGGACTGAACAGACGACACTGTGGTGATATTTGGAGTGTAGCTGAGTGCTGGTGGTGGAGAGCCCCGCCCCCACCCTGCTCCCTCCTCGCAGGCAGTCTGAAACACCAGACCCAGCGGTGAAGGGTCCAGGACCTCCGGCAGGGGGGACGCTGGCGTGGGGGGCTCGGACGACCGGGCCTGGGCCAGGATGGAGACCTGCTGGGCAGACTCAGCCAGGGCCAGGGCCAACATACGTGCAGCATTTTTAGGAGGCGGAGGGGGGGGAGGGGCAGAGGAGGGAGCTGTGGAGCTGAGGGAAGGAGGGGTGAGGTCCTCTGAAGAGTCCAGAACTAGGTCTCCTAGCGGGGACACAAAAACACAAGCGCTCTAAAGAAGAAGAACGAATAAACAAGATGGCAGAGAGCGTGAATGATGGCAGGCGGGTGGGTTTCAAGGTGCTTCGGGGGAGGGGCAGAGGGGGGCAGTTAAAAATGGAGCTCAAACACATTCACTGCTTATGTATTTTCAGAATATCTGATCAAATATCCAAAGTTATCGAACAACAAGAAGTAACAAGTTACAACGAATCGCATTCAATGGAAAGTCATTGAGTAACAGTCCCACTGCATGATGGTGCCTCCGCCACGCAACTGAGCCAAAAACAATTTGGTGAAATTTTTCAATATTTAAGACAGTTTGAAATATATTATGTCGATTTTTGTTCTAGTTACCAAATTAAGTTGGATTTATGGAGTCTGACTACTTTAACAGCAGATATTTCATTATTTTTAGCTGCTGAAGCCTTTTTTTAATTCTTTTTTTTACTACTTTAGCTGTTTTATTGTTGTTGCTGTTTGTAATATTTTTGACATCTTAGATGTTGAATAGAACTCTATATCTTCCTCTGAAACTTTTCCCTACATTAATTCATGTTAGTCAGCACACTAAAAAGTTAAAAAGTGAGGCCTGGTACAATTGTTAGTCACATTTATCACCATAAACTACAAAATGAGGGTGAATTCTGAGGCTGTAACAGCATTAAAACACTGAAATGTTCATTTTCACCTCTTTTCCTGAACAGGCAGTGACTACAGGGGGTTGAGGTCCTCTGATCCTGCTGACGCCTGAACATTATGTTTAAGTGAGACAGGTGTCTAACTACAGGAGACGGTGACTCTCTCTCCGTTTCCTACCTTGAGGCTCTTGGCTGCTGGCGGCTGCTGGCTGCCGCACGGCGTCCTGGTCCTTCGGCTCTCGGCCGTCTGCAGCGTCGAAGGCTGCCAGCTTGGAGTGCAACTCCATTTGAAAAGCTTCGCTCAGCGACGGCTCAGTCGCCCTCAGCAGCACGCTGCCCATCAGAGGGGGAGGGGGGGAGTCCCTGGGTCTCGAGGGGGGAGAAAACCGCGGAGAGGCGGCGTGTGCAGCCGCGTCTTTGTCGGGCGTCTCGGTGGAGAAAAGCTCGACGGTGGTAAACGGTGTCAAGCTGCTGGACTTCCCACATTTGATGGGCGACACGGCCTGCGTGGGCTTGTCGGTGTAAGAGTAGGAGGTGGTCATCAGCTTCCTGCCCTCCGGCCTCTCCGCAGCAGCCGGGCTGAAGTCTGTTGGCAGCATTGGCGAGGGCAGCAGCGGCGAGGGCAGCAGCGGCGAGGGCAGCAGCGGCGAGGGCAGGCCGCCCAGGAAGGAGGCGGAGACCAGCTCAGGGCCGTTAGCTTTCCCGCTGCCGGGGCTCCTCTTCAGCGTGGAGGCGCCGGCCGCGGCCCCGGGCTCATCCAGGGGGAAGGCGTAGGAGGTGTCAGGGAGGCTGCACTGAAACGACATGGGGTCAAAGTCCAGGGAGGCCATGCCGATGTCTGGCGGGCTGAGGTCCACGTCCTCGCCGGCGGAGCGGGGCGGCGAGATGAGGGCGGGCACGCAGATGGGCCCGTCATCAGCGTCGCTGTCCTCGGTGCCGTCCAGGTTGTCGTAGGAGTTGCAGTGCTGCCGGCTGTCCAGGAGCTCGCCGTTGAAGGAGGCCGACAGGGCGTCGCTGCTGGAGCGCGGGCGGCGGGGGCGGAACACCTTCGACTCCCCTGGAGGAACAAAACACCAGCAGCTCAACACGCTGGACGACAGAGAACACCGGGACGATGTCAGCGGGAGACGAGCGCTCACCTTCGACGTGGTGCAGCGAGCTCAGCGACTCCTCGCTCTTGGCCGACCTCAGCGTCGCCGTGTCTCCTCGACCTCCTGCAACAACAGCAGGTGAACACATGAGGGTCAGCCTCGTCCGGGCAGCCGGGGGGCGCTCAGTCGCCGCGCTCCAGCTCTCACCTGCCAGAGCCATGGCCTTCAGCTCGTTGGGCTCGCTGGGGTTTCTGTGCAGCTTCCGCTTGGACATGGAGGAAGACTTTCCCAGGTTGAAGAAGGAGCGCCAGCTCCCCACAGGAGACTTCTTGGATTTGATAGGAGGCCTCTTCCTGTTGTTCATAGACACGAACACGTGCGTTAGCTCATTACCGAGCTAATCAAATCTACAGTTTATCAAACATCAAACTCTGATGTTCTACAGGACTCTGATCAGCAAAGAGGAAAGATGTTCAAGGTACTAACATTATATCAACATTCACAATGAAAACAATGAAGTAACAGGAGTTATCTGTTAGTAAAAACACAAAATGTTAAGTTTAAACCAAACATGGCCTTCAGTTGCTGCTTCTAGTTTATTAGCATTTGTTCCTTGGATGCAGATTTTTGTTGAATGTGGAAAGAGCAGTTCATAATTCAAATATAAGGCTTATTTTTACAGCGTCTGTAACTCAGAAAGAAAGAAGATACAAGGTGAACATTAAGAACAATAAATGTTGTGAACATCTAGGTTGGTGTGATTAAATCAAATCCATGTTTGACTGTCAGGAAGCTTTGTGAGTGAACAGCAGAGGGATAGAAGATGAGCGGTGAATCATCACTGCTGCAGGAGTAGAGGACCTCCGGCAGGGGGCGACATGTTCCTGCATTTTTAGCACAAAGATCCAGCTATGATGAAGAGGATAGGAGGAAGGACGCACCTCTCCGTGGGGAACTCGATGACGGTGTGGAACTTGCCCTGCAGGGCGGCCGGCCCCTCGCCCACCTCGATGTATTTGCTGTCCTCGGTGACGGGAGAGTTGATCTGAGCCTGCGTCCGGGCCTGAGCCTCCTCCAGGCTCAGCAGCTTGGTGGACGGCGACGAAACCAGCAGCGACTTGGGCCGAGACAGAGAGTTGTGACCTGGAGACGAAGAGGGACGGTGATGACGAGTTGGAAGTGTGTGTTCAGAGTGTGAGCAGCAGCGTGACCCCGGCTCCTACCGGCTCCCTCTCGGATCAACGAGCTGAGTTTGGCGCTGAAGAGCACGTCCACGTGGTTCAGGATGAACTCCACCACCACCGACTGGATCCGGACCTCCATGAAGGCCGCCGTGCCGCTGAAGCAGGCAGATTCAATCTGCTTCGACCTGAGACACAAAGGAAGAAAAAGAGGAAGGATCAACCAGTGCAGGAATCTGCAGCAGCGTCCCCCCAAAACATCGAAGCACAAATCAAAACACGTATTATTTTGAAAAGTGGTTATTTGACGTGACGTTATCATTTGTTCTGCATGTTTCCAGAGTCCTGCTCCAACACACCTCGATCTGATCCCTCTGACATCAGGAAGCCACTTTCAGAGAGTCACTGCCATCATCACTTATTAGTGGAAATATTACAAGACTTTTTGTTTGATTCTTAATAATTGTGGCTTGTAAGTCAGGTGACTCACAACCACCTGATCTCAAAGTCAAAGATCAGATGAGATGTTTGAGCTGAGATTATAATGATCACAAACTCTTGAAATACCTCAAAGTTTGTAGTTCCAGTGTAAAAAAACTGATAAATCAATGTTATTCACACCAAATCTGACACTCTTTAGTTCTTCATTGATCTCGTTTCCAGATTTAAAATAAAGCTTTTATGTGTTTTTTGTTCATTTTTTTTTTATATTTCTCTGATTGTCTTGTCTTTGGCGTTGTCTCAGAAACCCCTCACACGTCCCCCAAGCAAAAGAATTGAATCAGAAACGTCCACAAGCTGACGTCTGAAACACCCTGGCATGGCACAATCATACAAAACATCCACAAGCAGTTCTCAGCGACATCACAGGAGCTTCTGACGCCGAAAACACAAATAATTCTTTACGGTTTAATTCCACCTCACAGACTTTACTGCATGCCGCCCCCCACCCACCCACCCCACACACACACACCTCAGCAGGTTGGGGGCCCAGACGATGGCCAGGTTCTTGCTGTGCATGTTGGTGATGTAGCTGAACGCCGCCAGGCGGGAGAGGTGCCTCATCAGGAACTCCAGCGTCCTGCAGAGCAAAGATTCATTCCGTCACATTTCTAATTGGCTCCCAGCGCTGGTGCACAGGACGGCGGCCATGGTGGACCTCCACATTGACAGCTGACGTGAATGCACGGAGGAAGCCTACAGCTCTCGGCCCGGCCACAGGGGGGCAGTGTGGCCTCGCACTGACCTGTAATGCGGCGGAGGAAGCTGCTGGATGACGTCGTGGATCTTGATGAGCCGCTCTTCATCCGTCGCTGCTGAGACGGCGTCCTTCAGAGAGAAAACAGCAGCGTTTCAACACCAGGCTCCTCCTGCGGTCACAGTTTGGGTTCATCCCCCCCCCCCCTCCAGCCCCCCCAGACACACACACACACACACAGCTGCCATAACAACCAGCAAACATTTACTCCATCCTCAGAGGCCTCAGCAGAGCTTTTCTTCCCGGTCACTCAAAGTGCTCTGCTGCATTTGTAATGACAGGGTGTGTCGGCTGCACTGAGATTATTTTCGGGGTGTTTGTGACTCATAACTGAGACACGAATGTGCAGAAATCCTGCCAGATGAATCAGAGGAATGTCATTTGTTTCAGGTCAACGAGATGCAGAGGTCTGCCACCCGGAGCTTCGGCCACTCGGAGTCCAGAATCGACCCTGTGAGAGGAGAGAAGCTGTGCTGCTGCTTACTGAGAACTTCTCGTAGAGCTGGTAGGTGAGCAGCGGGTTGGGCAGCTCTCTGAAGTACAGCTTGCACAGCGAGCCAACGCAGTGGATGTCCTGGATGTAAACATCTTTGGTCAGGTCGGGGATCTGCTCAGAGTCAAACTCGTGTCTGAAGAAGAAGAAGAAGAAGATTAGAAGAGAAGAAGAAGAGAGAAGGCAAAGTCAGTGTGTTCAAACCAGCTCATCCGGCAGAAACGTGGAGCTGAATGAGTAGAAGAGATGAAAAGAAAGTAGAGTTACATTTCAGGGTCGTGCTTAAAAAACAAGTTCTGATTGACTTGAGGAAGAAACCAGTCGAAGCCTGTGGAGGACCGATAATCTGGATTTGACTGGCAGACTCACTCTGGTGATGCTTCCTGTCTGGTTTTGTTAGAAATATAAAAAGATTCTATGTCACTAATCTGCAGCGTTCCAGGACTTCTAATGTAAAAACTAATGACACACACACACACACACACACACACACACACACACACACACACACACACACACTTTAGGGTTATTATAGTGTGAATCTGATTTATAGCCTCGTTTCATAAAGTAATCAGATTACATTTCTAAACTGATCCACAGAGTGAATCATGTTTATTTGTTGTCTGGATTTCTTCTGCAGGACGACCCCCCCCCCCCCCCCCCCCTCTCTCTCTCTCTCTGCGAGCTGCGATCAAAAAGTGCCACAGCTGCAGCATTCCACCCTAATACTGTGCTCACACACACACACACACACACACACACACACACACACACACACACACACACACACACACACACACACACACACACACACACACACACACACACACACACACACACACACACACACACACACACACACACACACACACACACACACACACACACACACACACACACAGTCATGTGACTGTGAGTCGCTCCACCAGGACGATACTGGATGAGCAGCAGAGTCTCTTCTTTAATCCCACGTTTATTTAGTGTTTCCCAAAGAGCCACTGAATCTAACATGAGGTCCAACATCGACAGACACTCAGTCTGTTAACTCTCGTTTTACTTTCTTAGTAATTGAGTTACTTTGAAAGTTACTGAATATATAAACTGGGATGAAAACTAACTCGTAGCTGTAATACTGTAGTGTAGCTTTATAGCTTGGCTGAACTGTGTGGGTCAGTGTACAGGCTGATTCAGTTAGAGGAGGAAGATGCTCTATGATCTGGATGTTAGAGGAGGAAGATGCTCTATGATCTGGATGTTAGAGGAGGAAGATGCTCTATGATCTGATGTTAGAGGAGGAAGATGCTCTATAATCTGGATGTTAGAGGAGGAAAATGCTCTATGATCTGATGTTAGAGGAGGAAAATGCTCTATAATCTGATGTTAGAGGAGGAAGATGCTCTATAATCTGGATGTTAGAGGAGGAATATGCTCTATAATCTGGATGTTAGAGGAGGAAGATGCTCTATAATCTGGATCATAATCATAGCTAATGTGGCTACAGGCTAATGCTCCTCCCGCTGCGGCGGGTTAGCGTTAGGAGCAGGGAGGAGGAGCTAGTCCTCCAGTAAACAGGATCTCCTCACCGCAGCTTCTGGATGTTGGAGGCGATCCCGGAGAGGCGGTAGATGCCGTCCACCACGCCGTGCTTCTCGATGAACTCGGTGCAGCTCTTGAGGACCTGGGGCACTGCGGGGAGAAGAAGAGAGGAAACGCTAGAGCTGCAGGAAGACGGGAGACTCTGCAGCAGCTTGAATCACACAGACGAGCTGTTTATCTGCGAGTGTGTGTGTGTGTGTGTGTGTGTGTGTAGGGAGGATGACAGCCTGTCGGACCATCGCCACAGCAGCTGTTCAGACAAATTCCACACATAGCTGAAGATAAAACCAGGCTGGGGCTGGGGGGGGGGGCTCCACTGCCCTCATTCATGTATGAAAGTATGAAAACATTTAGGAGAAATACTAACATTAAAAGTCAAATTCACTCCTTCAACTTACTAAGTTACTAAGTTACCAGTGAATGGCGGCCGATCCCGACACATCAACACACACATATGTGCATCTTCCTGTCGAAACAAACACGTCCACTGTGTGATGAAACCTTCTGATACTGAATCATAAATGAACCTGGATTAGAACGACTGGACTGGTTTGGTAACGGGACGACCGGGAGCCACCAGAGGAAGGGAGGGAGAGAGAGAGAGAGAGAGAGAGGGAGAGAGAGAGAGAGAGAGAGCGCTGGAGGCAGAATGTCGACTTTAACAGAAAACACCTCGGTATCTTTCAGCACGAACACAGTTTGAACTTCCTACTTTAGAGTTTAGAGTGAATCACTTCAGTTCCAGTCCTGGTGCAGGAGGAGAGAGAGACTCACTATGAATTATTCTAGACGCACACATCATGAGATAAACACACACAGACCTCTCTGCATGCGTGGAAAAGTCATTTGGTTCCTATTTAAGTCTCATAGGAGCATTTAGACACGTGTTGTTCAACTTTTCTACCAGTTTTTAAAAGCAGACGAAGCTCAGACGCTTCTTCTGTTTCTTCTTCCTGTTTCACTCTAAAGTCCTGAAGAGATCAAATCACCAGTTCCTCTCTTTGTTAGCAGTGAAAAGTTTTACAGTGTCTTATTACTGCACGCACACACGCACACACAGTGAGATGACGTTATTGATCATTGTAGGACAGAAGAGTGGCTTCATTAATCGGGGGTGGGGTGGGGTGGTGGTGGGGTGAGGGTGGGGGTGTTACATTACAGAGCCTCGTCTGCCAGCTGGCGAGCGGCGCGGCCCAGAAAATCAATGTGGCTGCTGCAGATGAATGTAAACATCGACTTCACCGCAGCTAAAACATCTTAATTGCTACCAGAGCGGCGCTGCACACGATTCAGTGTTTTACACTTCAAACACGGAGCATCTAACGACGGGGCGGAGGACCGACACGTCCACTCCGTCGCTCTTAAATTTAACTTTCACTGTTAAATTCCTACGGGGGGTTTTTTTTTTTTGGGAGAGAAATCTCAAGAACAGTTAGAAGAAAACCCTGGTTTCATTGGTTTATTTCTGATTTCCTCCCGGAGGAAAACCTCCTCGGCTCTCCCTCCTTCACGGTCACTCTGAGCTCAGCGGCGTTTTTCTACCAGCAAACAAGAGAAACTCCACTGAGCGTTGAGCCGATGTAACAACATGAAACCACAGAGAAGACAAGCTCAAACTCTGGAAACTATTAATGAGAAGTTAAAATGATTTCATGAAGTGGTAAAGACAGAATACATTATTTAAATATGACAAACAGAATCACAAGTCACACATTGTTCAGATTTGTTTTGTTTGGAGGATCAGTTCTCTTTGACTTGTGGAATTATACATTAACCTGTTGAGGCTTTATTTCATCCGCCAAAGACGTCAATAAAAATCTTTGCCGTTTATCAATCTGGCAGCAGGATTACGTCAAACTACTACAGATTTGTTCTAAGTTTTCACCACAGATAGAAATTCAGCCATGAAAGATTCTATTAAATTCTGGAGGTGATCCGGATCCGGACTCTGGATCAGGGTTTCATTTTATAGGCTTTTAAGGATTCCGTCAAAACTACACGAACCTTAGGCGAACGTTAGAAATGTGATTGCTTGTTATATTTCATTGTGACCTACCAAGACATTCTCATGATACATTAAAGTAAAAGTTTGCTGTGACTCAGTAAAACCTCATAATATGAATGTTCTCATGCAAGGAGATGATAACAAATGTATAAAAATAAAAACAAATATCTAAAAATGCACCAAATTTATAAGAACTACCTCAAATCCAAATATTCCAGAAAGATTATGGATGGTGAGGCTGATCTCAAGTCAAATTAATTTATTCATCCTTTGGGGCGCCTCAACAAACAAAAGCAATCAAAGTTTTTGACTTAAGAATAGTCTGTAAAAATTTTAAACTGTTAAATTGTTGAGTTTTCTCCGTAAAATTGCCCTGAAATTACTTTGTTGTATTTGGCACTGTATCAATAAAGTTGAATTGAATTGAAAAAGAAAACCAGTAGTTTTACAAGTGAAGCACAAATTGAGGCAAAAGTGGAACCACGAGAATCAAAAGTTGCTTTTATTTAGTCATTTTGGACTTTTATTGAGACGTGAACACAGAAAGAGGTGAAGGTGCACCAGTGAAACCTGGACGGAGTCCCCTGAAGGAGCTCCGCCCCCACCCTGCCCCACCCTGCCCCGCCCCCCGGCGTTACTCACCGTCATGTCCGGAGTTGAGCAGGTGCTCGCCCAGGTCGCAGCCGAACACCCTCTCCCGGAGGATGCCCCTCTGCTTCAGCTTCTGCTTGGTGGGTCTGGACTTCATGAAGGAGCGCAAGAAGGTGATCAGCTTCCCGTGCTTCTTAGACACTGAGAGGAGGAGGAGGAGGAGGAGGAAGAGGAGGAGGAGGAGGAGGAGGAGGAGGAGAGCACATCTCAGATGAGCCGGACTCGAGTTTCACACAAACATCTCCCCGGGTACCGGAGTGAAACTCCAGACCGGCGGCCTCTTAACTTTTCCCTTTGTGCGCTCCAGCTTCATTCTCATGCAAACCCTCCCTTCATGCAGGCGCCGTTTCCTTGAAGCCGAGGCTTCCTGCTAAATGCCGCCTCCCAGGCAACTACAAAGGAATCCACCTCATCCAGCAGCAGAAGCCTCGCTCGCCTTCACAACAACACAAGACGGACCTGAAAGAATCACACGCCTCGTCTGGGAACCGGCGTAAGCTCCTGAAACTGCTCGCCGCCGCTCCACTCTGAGGAAACGTGTAAAGGCTATGCAGAGAATCGAACAATGGTTTTAGCGGGAAACAATGGAGCTGCTGCACTTGATCCAAAATCCGTTGGTAGGAATTCCAGTCGGCGCCGGGTGGGATGACAGTAGCAGGGTTGGTTTACTGGAGCTGCCTGGAGTCTCAAATACTTTAGACCTCCATCTTCTAAAGGAGGTAGTACCAGAACAAACCATCTTTCCTTCAGAGATTCACTTTAAAACATTGCAATGTAGCTTCCATCATTACCCTGTAAAGAGGTAAAACTACCCTGTAAAGAGGTAAAACTACACTGTAAAGAGGTAAAGCTACCCTGTGAAGAGGTAAAACTACATTGTAAAGAGGTAACACTACACTGTAAAGTGGTAAAACTACCCTGTGAAGAGGTAAAACTACATTGTAAAGAGGTAAAACTACACTGTAAAGAGGTAAACCTACCCTGTAAAGAGGTAAACCTACCCTGTAAGGTGGTAAACCTACCCTGTAAAGAGGTAAAACTACACTGTAAAGAAGTAAAACTACACTGTAAAGAGGTAAAACATAAAGAAGTAAAACTAAACTGTAAAGAAGTAAAACTACACTGTAAAGAAGTAAAACTACCCTGTAAAGATGTAAAACTACACTGTAAAGAAGTAAAACTACACTGTAAAGAGGTAAAACTACACTGTAAAGAGGTAAAACTATCTTGTAAAGCACGAGCAGCTTCAAACCCAAACCACGAAGAACTACTGCTGATGTTTATATTTTAATCTCACATGTTCACACTGAATTACGCAGCGCAGTGTTGTAATACGTCATAAAGTCCCACGTTACTGTACTCACGATACAGTAATCCATTACTTTAATGTCAACAGTCACAACCAGCTTCAGCATTACTTTTGTTGTCAGCATTAGGACTTTAGGTAAATAACTGTTTGTGGTTTATTTCAGGAGTTAATAAAAATGCATCTTCCTCCTCTAACATCCAGATCATAGAGCATCTTCCTCCTCTAACATCCAGATCATAGAGCATCTTCCTCCTCCAACATCCAGATTATAGAGCATCTTCCTCCACTAACTGATGTAACTTCAAGTGAAAACAAATCAGAATAATATTCCAGGTTTTACTGAACTGGTAAAAGAAGAGAATCACTAATTAATGTGATTATTTGATAATAAAGAACTTTTCAGTTTTGATGTTCATCCCTCTTGTTCTATTGTTTGTATTTCAGGAAGTGTTTCTTCCAGCTGATGCTGATCGCCGTCGCAGTCTGAGGCCATGACTTCACATGAACATTACTTTTATTAATAAGAAGAGACGTGCAGAAGCTCCTCCAGCAGACCTTCTGGAATCAGAGGCCGACTAATGAGAAGCTGCCAAACACTCACAGGAAGGGAAACATCAGGCGGCGCAGCTAATTGGACGTCCGCCGAGGACTTTTAGAGCACAAACATCAGGAGCGGAGTAAAACTAATGAGCTGACGGGAGGGGGAAGTTAATCTGGAGCTGAATTAATAATCCAGTGTTCACTGGAACAATGCACTGAGTTGGAGAAGCAGATTCACTCCTATAAATCAGAACCAGGTCAAAATAATCCATACAGAACCACATGGGGTGGTTACAGGATTAACTGTTAAGACAGGAAGTGGCTTGGCTTGACTTCCTGTCTCACTTTAACTTCTTCTCAAACACCTTTCCGAGAGTAAAACGTCTTCAATAGGACGGCGGCTGTCTCGTTTCACTGGTGCTACAAGTAGCATTAGCATCAAAGCTAACCGATGGGAAAAAAGCCAAACATGCTGAAAAGCTGCAGAAAGTTTACATCCTGAGAAGACGCCACGTTGTCCCCACGGTAACGTGAAGGTAGACAGACAGGGTTTAATGTCTTTCAAGTACAAATTCCAAGTTGTAAATGGAAGACATGAGTCACTTCAACGAGCAGCAGGCGGCCAATAAGACGCCTCCATCTTTTACTGCAGTCATGTTAACCTCATTCAGACGGATAACAACGGGAATTCTTCTTGTATCATGAAGATATCAAAACCATCCATGTTTATTCATACGAGGGGGCCGTAGAAGTTGTCTTGTGTTTGGAGGTAAAAATCTCATCCTTATTCAAGGGTTTGCCCAAGGACTCTTGGTCATATGATCTGGACAAACAGAGAATGGAACCAGGAGCTGGTCCAACATCATGGAAACACAGATAATGAGAAGATTTAACTTTGGCTTTTAAAGCTTCACCCCCCCCCCCCCAGCAGCACATCGCTTCTCCATGCCGGCAGCTGCTGCTGCCCCTCCGGGCTGAATTCCTCACAGGAACGCTGAGGCAGCTTTGTTTACCGACTGTGGAGGCATGACAGGAAAAGGCTTTGGGTCTCATGTCAGAGGACGGAGGAGGGACTCTGGTGTTGGAGGCCTATTGAGTCATGGAGGAGAGGAGCGCGATGACTCTGCTGCATGGAGGCATTCTGCAGCGGCATGGAACCGATGGAGGCTCAGACCTTTCTGTGACCGTCGGGCAGAGCCGGAGGCACTTGGGGGGAATTTTCCACAAATTTAGGAGACTTTTAAAAAATAGAACAGGACAGAGAGAGACTGCCTGACGCTCATGCTGTTTGATTCACGTTGCAGGTCTGACGTTCCCCAGCCGAATAAACGGTGTTTCATAAAAGCGCCTCTGAAGAGATGCAGATGATTTCACAGCAGCCAGATAAAGAATTTAAAGCTCTGCAATAGTGTTAAAGCCTTGAATCCGCAGAGGAAAACGGTTTCCAAAACAGCTGAAACATCATCCTACACATCCGAGACGAAAACGTCGCCGTTCACATGAAACCACCGACAACGCTGTAGTACTTCTACCAGGCCTGTAGAGGCGCTGTGACGCGGAAAGACAGAGAGTGTCATCGGGGGGTTAGCCAATCTCTCCTTCATAGTTGAGAAACGTCAGGACGTCCAGTACTCGAGTCAGAAAGTGAGACTCCTCCTCCTCCTCCTCCTCCTCCTCCTCCTCCTCCTCCTCCTCCTCCTCCTCCTCCTCCAGAGAGGAAAGAACGTCTCGAGGACGAAGCCTCCAGCAGCCGAGCTCCGGGAGACGGAGGACGACGAAATAATATTTACTCTGCTTATCAAACTGGCAGGGGGAGACGCTGTGCCTACACCATTCATCCGGCTCGTGTGTGTGTGTGTGTGTGTGTGTGTGTGTGTGTGTGTGTGTGTGTGTGTGTGTGTGTGGTCCCGCCTGGTATTTACACCACATGGTAGAGCAGCACGAGGACGGCGGTCAGCATCGAGCTGCAGGAGTGTGAACGCTCAACGGCAAAACCCAAAATATGAAACGTTAAAACACACACACACACACAGACACACACACACACACACACACACACACACACACACACACACACACACACACACACACACACACACACACACACACACACAGTGTGTGAGTCCAGTGTAAACAGAGTCCGTCACAATGACCCGCTGACATCAGAGCACCAGTCGCAGCAGGGCGCCGCCGCCGCCGCCGGAGACTTGATAGACTTTTACTGCGTCTTCATTTACAACTGATCCCAATCAGTGGAAGAGAAACAGCTGAGATAAACACCAAGACTGCAGTTAAAGTTTAACTCTGCTGAAGCAACGTCACGGCTCAACTTCACCGACTGTGACTCACAGTGTAACTACTTTATTTATTATTCAGTTAATCTACTTAAAACATAAAGTAGTGAGATTACATGTCAGCACTCAGTTCAGACACAGTAGCAATGTCCTTTAACAGAAATGTGTTCTTCTTCTCTTTATGACACTTTCTGTCAATCATTCTGAACTCTTTATGCTCGTGACTTTCTGAGAAGAACCTGGAATTCGTCTCTTATCTCTGATTGGTGAAGGTCTGGAGGCGCCGGCGTCTCTCACTCACATTCAAACCTTGAAGAAGAACTAAAGCAGCGTTTCATCCTGCTCACATCTCAGATTAAACTGTTGTTTTTCATCAAACTGCAGGGTTTCCTATCAAAGAGCCCGCTGACTGTATGTTAATGGTGTTTGGAGAATCAAACTCCTTTTGGTCACCTGGATGCTGTTTTTATTTACATTTTACTTACTGTCATTATTTAAGTTTTACTTTATTCACCGTGTTTAGTTAAAACCATACAGACACCAGTCAAACCATCAGAGATTAGATGCTTTTATCACAGAGATAAGAATCTATTTATTTATCTATTTCTGTGTTTATACACTTGTATTTTGTATGTTTTTATAGTTTTTATGTACTGCACATTTGGATTTTAGTCTTGTTTTCATGCTGTTCAGTTTCTTTGAACGAGTGATGTATGTAATTGTGATTTGATGGATGTGAAGACATTTGTGTGGATGTGTGTAACATAAAGCGCTATCCAAATGAACTGTGAATGATTATACAGCCACTATAGCAAGAAAATGTCCTTAAAATAGCTTTGTTCCATCTTTATAGACATAGTGCAAACATTTTTGCATGCAGCTTTTTATGTCTTATTGAATTTCATAGAAAACTTCAGTTTGAGGTAAATTCATATTCGTCTGATATTTTCCATCATTTTGTCTGGCCTAGGGATATTTTATAATTTACAAATGGGACGTCACATCGTGTAGTCCGGCAGTTGATTCCACTGATAATTTCAAATGAATTGGGTGAAAAAAATAGAACATTTTGGGAGCCAAAGGAGCCGAGTCGTTTAGTGATCCGAGCCAAAAGACCCGAATCTCCCGAGGCCCTGAACTTCCCACCGCAGCCTGAGACTCACATGTCAGCCTGGGCTGAGCCTTCAGGTCTTTATGTACCTTCACCCGGATCCCAACCGGACACGAAGTTAACTTGGATTTTCACAACTTCCTGAAGAGATTTTAGCTGAAAAACTGATTTTAGACAAACCCCAGATTGTGATTATCAATAATTGATTAAACACGAGAGAGAGGATGTAAAAAGAACAACTATTTAAACTGTAGGGTTATTCAAGTTTCTTTCTCCAGTCCTCACAGTAAAATGTAGGTACATGGAGTATAAATCAGAGTTTCTTACCTCTGATCCATAACACTGGGAACCGGCTGGAAATGACTTCATACAAGAAAATACAAAGAGTCCAAAGTACAACTCGTCTTTTCCTTCCGCTGGCTGAGCTGAAGAGCGAGCGGAACTCTGCCGGGAGAGACGAGGACGGTCCGGGGAGGGCAAAGAGAGCAGTGGAGTCCGTGTAGCGGGAGAGAGGCAGCCGCTGATCCGCTCTCAGAGCTCTGACAGCCGGTCTGCTCCGCGTCAGCGCTCCGTGATGCGTTCAGGAGAACTCGGACAAACGGGCTCCACAGCGGAGCCTCCGCACACTCTGCGCCTCTCCGAACATCCCGCAACTGCCGAGTAAAGCCTGCAGCTTCTGTGTTGGTTCAACAAGGCTACATCCCACCAACATAACTTAAAACCAACAAAAAAACTCAACATATTAAACAATTTAGTCTCTTAAATGATCCTATCCAAAAGGGGAACTGGAAAGTCTGAATGCACCTGAAGTAACCACGGAGAGCGCTTTTACTGGGTTTATTCATCTGGGAACTGGGAATTCCCACTTCATGCATTCACATGACAATAATGAATGGTCCAAGCTTCACCACTTCAAGTAATAACAAATTCCAACATGTACAATTTGCTTTACACTGATTTTAACATGAATGTATTGCAAATTAATTCATCGTTTTTACTTAATCCAACTCAAGATTCGGTTCCGTATAAAAACACGTGACTCAACGAAATACTTTATAATGGTCCGTTTACTTTTCTTAAGGGAAAAAATAAATAACTAAATAAAAGTCAGTTTAATGAAGCTTTTAGTCCATAAGCCACAGAAAATTGAGAAAAATAGGAAGAATTCTCCAGATCTTTGTGTGTTTTGGTATTTCGAAGCATCTTAGTTTATTTACCTTCACTAGACTGAAATGAGGAAACGTTGAACTAATTAATCCAACAAAAATATCTGTTCACTTATGTTATCAAAGCAGCAGGGTTTGTATTATCTTTGCTCAGAATAAACTGAAATCAGAAAAAAAAAAACCTCCAAAACTAGAAACTCTAAACGTCACGATTTCCAATAGCCAAGTTCAAGAAGAACTTGAGGACAACATCTGAGCCAAGAGGGACAAACAATCCATTTGATATCGGAGACAGGCAGCCTCTCTGTTGTATTGTGTGTAACGTTAAGTACTTCACTTGTATTTGTGGAACCCTGGACATAGAGGAACTCTGCTGATGTTCTCCCTCTATCTGACTGGAAGTAGCTTCACAAACGACTTCCTGCTCCTGTTTTCACTTCTCTCAGCTCAACGCTGTTGCCGACCTTCACGACGACCGTCGGACTGATTCAGCTGAACGGCAGCAGCCTGGTGTTGACACTAAGCCAGCCCCCGCCTCCGAGTCCCCCCCCCCCCACAAACCCCAAGCACCCCCGAGACCTTTATCTGATTGATTCATTAGCGGGCTGAGTCGCTCTGAACAGACGTGTTGAGTCAAAACAAAGTCAGACTAATTTGTTGTGGGTCCAGAGTCACAAGACTCCTGCTGCATGTGGTCGCTCCAAGCTAACGGCAATTATACACACACACACACACACGCGCGCACACACGTGCGCACACACGCATCTCTGAGCGATCAGAAGGAAAAGAAAAGAAGTTTTACTTATGTACTGTGTAGTTCCATTACCTTTTCCTCCACTACAACACAGTGAGGTGTTTATTTTAATTTTAATAGCAGCTTGAAGCCCCAAAACCTCCTCTGACTGTATGTCTCCACTCCCCCCCCCCCCCCCCCCCCCCCCCCCCGCTCAGATTGTTTTAAACCTAGAAGAGTATCACCCCCCCCCAGTACTAGACTATGACATATGAGGTGATTCTACCTCATTGGACAGTTTGAATAACAGTACAGTATTCGGGGGTCTGTGGCCTGTGGCTCTTTACACTTTATTGTATTTTAAGACTTTTCCACCAAGTACGTGGCTGCATGTTATTTCTTCAGGCGACACAGCAAGTAAAGTAAAAGCGCATCTTACAGAATACTGAAGTGATACTTCAGTCAGCAATACAAACAAACAATTAAAAAATCATGCAGTTCATCCTGTTTTCTGTAATAAAGGATGTAACGTTGACAATAACAGAAGTTACACCCGAGTGATTCAGGCCACACAGAGTTTTGTGGGATGAGGTTTCCTGCAGCTGCTGCTTTGCATGAGTTTAAATCATCATCCTCCTCCTCCTCCTCCTCATCATCCTCCACTATGAAACAAACGTCCCTTCCTGCTGCTCGCGCTGTAAAGTAACTTGCTGCCGATAGTACTAGAGTATTTTCCTGTTCATCTCACTGCAGTGGCTCGATTTACGGCACATCTGGGCCCGACCCGTGTTCGGTGTCGTGTTGGTCCTGCAGCCTCGGCTCGACCCTTCACACGGGGGGGGGGGGGGGGGGGTCACACTTTCATAATTTCAGCGCAGCAGGAAATGACAGGAGATCCTCAGCAAGCGGAGAGTCGTCCACTTTCCCTTCCAGCTGTCTCGGCTCATGTGTTCACAGCTGCCCAGATCGCCGGTCCCCAGACATCTGGGCCAGAGGCTGGCGGGTCCGACTCTCATCAATTATCTAAGGTTTACAGCTTTTTATTTCCACAGGAGAGAAGAGGAGTTTCCACCACCGTCACCCTGAGCAGAGCGAGCATGTTTTTCCACTGCTGTGCGGCTCCCGGCAGGAATGTGCTCTTTCGGTCACCATGGAGAGGCAGACACAGATTCTTACTGTTGCAGGACAAAGCTTAACGCTCAATGGATAGGGTTTACAGCCCCCCCCCCCCATTGTAAAAGGATTAAATAAATCAAGGCCTGGTGGAGACCGAGCGCGGCTGCAGTCCCGCCGCCGCCTTTCAAGTGGCGACCCAACAGACACACAAACACGGCTGGGCCTCGGCCAGACACCGGCGGCGCTGCATTATCCCGGATCACCCTGAACGCATCGTCGTGTTCCCCCCAAGAGCCTGGACAGAGGAGCCCGGAGGCCCCCGAGGGGTCCGAGTCTTCTCAGCTCAGATCCGGACCGAGCTGCTTCTATTCACACCCTCCAAAACTCAGCAGCTCTTATCCTTTATTTAAAACCAACAATGACAAAAACAAGCTGAGGACAGATGGAGGAAGTAAAGAGCGAACAGAGGAGAAGGTGGAGGTATTTTTATCACTGGGTTTTATGTGACAGTCAGAACAGGGGGTCAGACATACGACCACCAACACGTCTGACCGTAACACCCCTGGTTTCATGTAAGTGAGAGAAGAAGAAGACGCAGGCGTTAATCTGCCCTCGGAGGGAGGAGGAGACAGGATCGAGTGGGTTAAAGGTCACAGAGGAAAAAAAAAACTGGTCTGAAGCAGCGGAGAAGGACGCAGGAATCAAACGCATCACTCAGAGGGAGGAGGAGGAGGAGGAGGAGGGAGGGGGGGGGGGGGGCGGTTAGTGGAAGAGGAAGAGTTTTTCATTTGGTTCGGTTCTACCTGAGCTCAGGTTGTAGTGGTTTAGCGGGTCGGCCACCCATGCACTGTCCTGCATTACACTCTCCATCTCCAAGTCTGCATGCATCCAGGGAAGATGTGGGCGGACGGATGGACGGATGATGGACGGATGGATGGACGGATGAATGGAGGCATGAGAGAGGCAGCAGAGGGAGAGAAGCACTTCAAGTTAAACAACAGAGAAACTCTTCCACACAACCCTCAAAGCTTTCACACACTGAGGTGAAACCAAGGAGACGACTTCCTGGTGCAAACGTCAAAAATTCAAGTTCTCCTCATTGTCGCGAGGAAAAGAAGAATTTAACATCATCCAGCGACCTCTGACTGTCCTCCTGCAGGAGCCCAGGTCGTTTCCAGTCTCAAGTGGAAGCTGGACGTTTGAGGATCATCTAAAGACACACAGTCGATAAGTCGATTCATTCGTGGTTCGACTTGTCAAATAAATTCTGTGTGACGGAGGAAGAAGAGGAAAACTCCCCCAGTGTGTGAAGGCTTTGAGAAAACAATAAACTGCTTTATGATGAAACCAAAAAACAAGATAAACAAGGAAACATTGAATGAAAGTTTTCATGAAGCAGATAAATGTTCTTACATGAGAAATCTTTAAAGTCATGATCCGTTAGGGTTCCAGGAAATTCAAGCCATTTCTCACGGTGTAACTTTTAGGACTGGGACTTTAATTCACTTCCATCGTGTTTTATTTTTTACACTCGTCGTCAATGTAGCTGAGAACCTTCCTTTTCAGTTCATACTGATCATACCCACCATGTTTCCTGTGCTCAGACTTATATCCGCTTATTAATGGAAACAGAATGTTGAATTTCGTTTCACTGAGTTTAATTGACTTTAATAATTCAATGTGGACAAACTTCCAGTAGATTATGCAAATTTCTGTGTGTTTGACTTGTTGAGAATAATAATCAACCAATATCAAGAAACAAACTATGAAATCATGACATTATGGCTCCTAAATGAAGTGATTTAATTATAAAATACAAAAACTACAATGAGGAAAACCTCTATGTAATGTTCACAAGTTTAAATTGTGTTTTGCAACTCGGAACAAATTTTATTATTTGATATTTATTGATGAGAAACGTCTGGGCTAATTAATGAAGTTGTAATTAAACAGTGATCAGGTACAAATGTATTTGTCGGACTTCCCAGTCACTCAGCAGCAGATCAGATCTACTGGTGACAATCAGTGTAGAAGTTACTGTTCACTGCGCCGCACAGCGTTAAGCCTGGTTGCTCAGTCGAGCTTTAACTCCTCACCTTGCTGGACGGAGGAAAACCGCAGGGGGTCTGATGGTTAATGGTTAAAAATCATAGAGGAGGT
This sequence comes from Lipophrys pholis, assembly GCF_963383615.2. Lineage (NCBI taxonomy): Eukaryota > Metazoa > Chordata > Actinopteri > Blenniiformes > Blenniidae > Lipophrys > Lipophrys pholis. Next base: position 2,076,923 of record NC_137634.1, on the reverse strand, counting down.
GAAAAACACCTTTTTTTTTTTTTTTTTTTTTTAAATTGCAGCTACGCTGGAGAGTTCTGAGACTTCTGGAATCTGGAGGACCACGGCTTTAAATGTGAGGTCAGAGTTGGTGTTGATCGGAGTGTGCAGGTGTGGGGGTGTGGAGGTGTGCAGGTGTAGAGGTGTGCAGGTGTGGATGTGTGCAGGTGTAGAGGTGTGGGGGTGTGCAGGTGTGGAGGTGTGGATGTGTGCAGGTGTGGAGGTGTGGATGTGTGCAGGTGTGGAGGTGTGGATGTGTGCAGGTGTGGAGGTGTGGATGTGTGCAGGTGTAGAGGTGTGCAGGTGTGGAGGTGTGGATGTGTGCAGGTGTAGAGGTGTGGGGGTGTGCAGGTGTGAGGGTGTGCAGGTGTGCGGGTGCTGCAGCAGGCAGGTGGAGGTGTGTATACCAACACGCACAGGGGGGGAAGAGACTCCAAGAAGCAGGCTGCAGGCCAGAGCAGGGGGAGGCTGAGGCAGAACAGCAAATGCAAAAAAAAATTGACAGAACATCATGACACGTGCCAACAGGGGGGCGGGGTTAATGAGAGCACATCACATACATTCACAGGCTCTTTAAACGGCATTCCACTGAGTGAGGCGGGCGAGTTAATCTGCAGGGATTAACACATTATTCTATTATTGTGAAGAGAAGAGAAGACGGCACTGCTGCTGTCCTGCAGGATTCAGATTCAGGATTCAGACTCTCACTGCTGCAGGGTTTGGTTGGTCGGTCAGTTTGTTGCGGTTCATTGGTGAAGAACAAGAAGAATCGTTCTGCTTTAGTTTGACTTCCAGCATCGTTCAGGCGAAACCAAGCAAACCTCAGAATGAGGAAGACCGAGGGAGAACCTCACCTTCAACACAGAGTTTTGATTCTATTGAGAAGTTCATGATATTAATGTGACACAAAGTGCCAGGATACAAAGTTGCTTTTCTCTGTTGTAGTAATTTTATTTTGTAGTTAATACAAATAAATAAATAAATAAATAAATGCTGGATATTGTGTAAATATCGATGAAGAGAGTGGAACTATGGAGGAACATAAAGATCGGAGCTGCTTCCAGGACGTGAGAGATGGATTTGAAGATTCAGGTCCCACAGCGGCTCGGCCTCCACCTCACTGATCCCTCCTCCACCACTGGCCCTGCCTCCACCACTGGTCCCTCCTCCTCCTCACTGACCCCTCCTCCACCACACTGGTCCCGCCTCCACCTCACTGATCCCTCCTCCACCACTGGGCCCGCCTCCACCACTGGCCCCGCCTCCACATTCACTGACCCCACCTCCACCTCACTGGCCCCGCCTCCACCTCACTGATCCCGCCTCCACCTCACTGCTCCGGGTACGAGCTGCTGCGCCGCTCTGGAGCGAGGAGCTCCTCCATGCAGAGCGTCGCGATGGATCCTGCCAGGGTTTCTTATGCACATTTTGTCTTTGACGCTCTGGAGGGCGAGCTCAAGAGCTTAACCGTTTGCTCTGGATTAGCAGAGTTCTTTCCCGCAGGATTTGCATAGTGCTGAGTCATCGTGACGCGATTAGCAGTGGATGATGTGTCAGAGTTATGAGCTTCATTCACGGTGACATTAAGTGAGGATTCATTATCTTTACATGGGTGAGGATGAGTTCTAACTCTCCTGTAGAGCAGCTGGGGGCTCTGACGGGGCTCCGGAGGTTCGATCTCATTCATTAAGTGGAGTGTCGTGGACGTGTGAAAATATTTACACTGAAATCCACAGAAAAGGGTCACGTCTAGGCCTCGAGTTACCGTCCTGTGGGTCTGAGCTGCAGGTGATTCGGTCCTCAGAGGAGGAGACGCTCCACCTGGAGGCGGTAAATGACTCCACCTCCTCTAATCTGGACGCCGACCTCATCTCACTCAGGGCGGACAAATATCAAACCAGAGGAACCAAACCTGCCCACCGAAGGCTCCAATATGAAAAGGAACTTTAACTCAATAAAAGAATCTTTATTTACTGAGACGTGAGCTGAAGGAAGCTTCTCTCATGAGCAAATAAATTGACATTCTGGTCTGCTGGTTCTTTCATTTAATCACTAATGGTACATTTAGATTTTATTTCTAATGTTTAATGTCGAGCTGGATTAACCCTTAATATCTTACTAGCCAGCCGAGTTAATAATCCTGGGGTCTGATTTTAGCTTAACTTCCTGTTTCCTGGATGTGTTGATAAATAGAACCGACATTAGACGACATAATGAAAAGAGTAAAACTACATGGATTTTTTATGATTAAAGCAGCTGCTGTCTTTAGTTTGATGTTCAACGTTTGAGAGAGAATTTAAAAAGCAGATCTCAATATTCACGCACGCACGCACGCACACACACACCCACACACACACACACACACTCTGCCTGAAGACTGAAGCGTCTCCGTCACACTTTAATGAGCCTCACAAACAAAATCTGCATCACCTTGATCCAAATATCACAACACATCCCAGCGTCTGACCGTGAAATCTGCTCTGTGTCCTGAGACTAAAAACCGTGGAGGAAGATGTTAATGTGAATCCTGTGAAGGCAGAGACCATCCTGGGGTGTGACCCCCCCCACAAACACACACACGTGCAATAACCCCCTCAGATTGAATTTCTCCCTGAAAGCGTCACTTCAAACCGTGAAAGTTTTGACAGGAGGAAGAGGAGGAGGAAGAGGAAGAGGAAGAGGAAGAGGAAGAGGAAGAGGAAGAGGAGGGGGGTACCTGGTTTTGGCACAGAGTTGGTCATGGACTGCGGCACTTTATCATTTATGAGCTCCACACACTCGCTGGGAAAGAAGCCAACCTGGAGAGAAGAAGAACGAAACGTTAGTCTGTGAAGTCTGGAGACAGAGACCAGGTTCAGTCTGGATGGAGGGATGAGTGGATGGATGGAGGGAGGGATGGATGGAGGGATGGAGGGATGGATGGAGGGATGAGTGGATGGAGGGATGAGTGGATGGATGGAGGGATGGATGGAGGGAGGGATGGATGGAGGGATGAGTGGATGGAGGGATGAGTGGATGGAGGGGGGGATGGATGGAGGGAGGGATGGATGAGTGAGGTTGGTTTATAATGGGTACAAAGCTGAACATGGACTGAACCATATAGAAAGTTTGAGGCAGCAGCTGTTGAATCTTTAAACAAGAAAACACGACAGACTGACGACAATCAGCTGCACAAGTTTCTTTCTACCTTTAGGGAACATTGAGAACGTTTCCTTCTACCTTTAGTGAACATTGAGAACGTTTCCTTCTACCTTTAGTGAACATTGAGAACGTTTCCTTCTACCTTTAGTGAACACTGAGAACGTTTCCTTCTACCTTTAGTGAACATTAAGAACGTTTCCTTCTGTCTTTAGTGAACATTGAGAACGTTTCTTTCAACCTTTAGTGAACATTGAGAACGTTTCTTTCAACCTTTAGTGAACATTGAGAACGTTTCCTTCTACCTTTAGTGAACATTGAGAACGTTTCTTTCAACCTTTAGTGAACACTGAGAACGTTTCCTTCTACCTTTAGTGAACATTGAGAACTTTTCCTTCTACCTTTAGTGAACATTGAGAACGTTTCCTTCAACCTTTAGTGAACACTGAGAACGTTTCCTTCTACCTTTAGTGAACATTGAGAACGTTTCTTTCAACCTTTAGTGAACATTGAGAACGTTTCTTTCAACCTTTAGTGAACATTGAGAACGTTTCCTTCTACCTTTAGTGAACATTGAGAACGTTTCCTTCTACCTTTAGTGAACATTGAGAACGTTTCCTTCTGCCTTTAGTGAACATTAAGAACGTTTCCTTCTGTCTTTAGTGAACATTGAGAACGTTTCCTTCTGCCTTTAGTGAACATTGAGAACGTTTCCTGACACACCAAAACCAGTTTCTGTGTGTCTTTTTATTTTTATTTTTAGCCCTTACTAATCGTCCCGAACTTTAAGAGTATTCAGGGAATAAAAAACAGATATTATCCTCCCTATGTTCATATTGAAATACACTTTTTAAGTTATGAATGTAATGCCTTAAATTAGTATTAAGTTATATAATGAGTTATTTATGAAGTGAAATGAGATAATCGAATGATTAAATGATGCAACAGAATATCTAAGTGAATAACTTGATATAAAGTTAGTATGAGATAAAACTATGATACATCAGGACATATGAATATATTGTTTATAATACCAAAATGAAGACTTTTCTTTTTAGCCCAGTTTTCATGGAAATGTGTTTTAAAGCATTTTATCAGGTTTTACATTTATGACAGGAGATCAGTAAACATATTTCTATGAATTCTTTTCTTCTAATTCAGGCACGAGTTGTTACTCTTAAAAAATAGTTTTAATCTGTTCTTGATTTAAGCTTTTAACACTCTTTCCTGTGTTTCTTCATAATAAAGTCCAGGCAGTGATATGTGCCCCATGTTATCTAAAAAAAAAGAAGAAAAAAAAAAAGGGTTATCTAAATAAAGTTTAATCAATCATGGTTCTGTGAACTTTGTATTTATCATTAAATGAATTAAAAAGACAGAAAAAGTCAATATTTTGAATTTATTCAGTCAAAGACCAGTAGAAACCAGTAGAACCAGACTGGAGGAGTTGCTGCTGTTTAAACATGAACATGTTTGACTTCCTGTCCACTGTCCTGCTGCAGGATTCACATATTGTGTTTATTAATATTTGCTCTACTGGCTTTAATCCAGATCTTTCCAGAGGCTGAGGACTTCTCAGGTTTCCTCTCAGTAGTTGAAGCTACTGGCCTGAGTTCAGTGGAACCATCTGCTCTCTGTTTACGGACAAACTCAACATTTGTCCAACAAAACCTGATTTACGATCTGGAGCCAGAGACGCTCTCAATAACTGATGTGACATCAGAGAACATCAGCTTATAGAGCATCTTCCTCCTCTAACATCAGATTATAGAGCATCTTCCTCCCCAACATCAGATTATAGAGCATCGCCCCCTTAAACACCAGTTTATAGAGCATCTTCCTCCTCTAACATCAGATTATAGAGCATCTTCCTCCGCTAACATCAGATTATAGAGCACCCTCCTCCCCAAACATCAGATTATAGAGCATCTTCCTCCTCTAACATCAGATTATAGAGCATCTTCCTCCTTAAACATCAGATTATAGAGCATCTCCCCATCTAACATCAGTTTATAGAGCATCTTCCTCCTTAAACATCAGCTTATAGAGCATATTCCTCCTCTAACATCAGAGTATAGAGCATCTCCCCCTTAAACATCAGATTATAGAGCATCTTCCTCCTTAAAAATCTGATTATAGAGCATCTTCCTCCTCTAACATCAGAGTATAGAGCATCTTCCCCCTTAAACATCAGCTTATAGAGCATCTTCCTCCTTAAACATCAGATTATAGAGCATCCCCAGCTAATGCTAAAGCTACCACAGCTATGTGCACATTAATACGTCCTAATTGAAATACATTACATTAAATGTAATATACAAGTTCATTTTTACTATGACTTGTATGGATTCAAGTACCTGGAACCAGGAATGAAGTACCAGTACTATTTCTCCCTGATTCACATGCAGACCCAGACGGGTTTACTAAAGAACCTGAAAGAGTTAAGAGAGGAAAACCACGGCCGTCTCATTGCCTGGAGTGAAGCCATCCAGCCACGGCCGCGTGGAGGATAAAGTAAGAAGATCTGGAAAATAGAATAAAAAGTCTCCAACAGGCTCGGAGAACTCGGGCGTAAGTTTTCGCACGGCGTGACGCAGGATGATGCAGCCTGGAGTCGTGCTGCTGCGGCCAATCAGAGTGAAGGAAAGACAAAAACTCCTGGACAGTGTTGTTGTTAGTGGCTCCAGATAAACATTACATACACACCACTTTAGAGCCCACTCTGTTATTACATTGTGTGTGTGTGTGTGTGTGTGTGTGTGTGTGTGTGTGTGTGTGTGTGTGTGTGTGTGTGTGTGTGTGTGTGTGTGTGTGTGTGTGTGTGTGTGTGTGTGTGTACCTGGAAGCCGTGCTTGCCTCTCCACCAGGTGGTGTCTTCTTTCGGAGGCATGTCGATCACCGACACGATGTCACCGACCTGCACGTCAGTTTAAAACCTTATTTCACAGCGATAATCAAACTAAACGACATTAATACTTCAACAAAACTTTCTTCAATCTGTCGACATTCATCCATTTGTTTTTAAACTTTTGCTGGACGGCAGCAGGTCAACGAAAAGTCTGTGATAAAGCCTCTTAAATTCTATTTTCTCTTTGTTTGGGTTCAGTAATTATTTGGTTTGATATAATAAATAAACTTCTATTGAATAAGAAACGACTCCCAGAACCATCATTCACCTGACTTACAAAGCAGCACTTCCTGAATGGAGCCCAGAGGACAAAGAGGAGGACCTGAGGCTGAAACTATCCAGTTTGTTTTTACTTTATTTTTAATACTTGAACACTCGTCTTGTTGTGACTTGGTGAGAGCAGACGTCTCCACCAGTGTTTGGCTTCACCGTCACCATTTGGTAAATGACGAAGGAAGTCCACAGCTCTTCCCTTTTTCTAACTGAATTTTGTTTTATATGGACTCAAGAACAAAAGAGTTTTGTAAAAGTTAAAAGTACAAATTAACTTTTGTACTTAGGTAATCATAAAACATTTAAAGGAAAAATAGATGTCTTATATACCAGAGTTTTTGTTTTTTTTCCATCTTCATGAAGCATTTGTTGATATATGCAAGTTATAATCCAGAAAAAACACTAAACATGTCGACAAATGTTCACATACTTAATGTAATATTTGTAATTGTAATCCTCTGTCAGTGTGGAAACAGCAGCTCAATCATGAGCACCGACACACGACATGATTCTACTGTTGATAGTTTTCAGTCCAAACTGTTTTTGTTTTTTTTCCAATGGCCACTTGTTGATCAAACGTCACCGACTGAACGACAAACTGCTTTTATACTACAAGAGTCTTTTTAAAGAAATCCAACAGGTCGACCTGTCAGGCTCCTGCAGTTGTTTTCAGCTTTGAATCAGTTTAACAATGTTGGAACTGGTTCATTTCCAGATCTGATGGACTTTGAAGTAAAAACACACGGAACTAAGAGGGCCCAGTCACTTTAGTATTTTCCGATGTGTGACAGTCTTTAGTTTCGCTGCTGGAGACTCGTTCTGAAGAAGAACCCCCCTGCAGGGACCCAGTTTGTCATAAAAACACAGAGACTCTTCATGTGGTGAAGCGGCACAGAGGCGTGGCGTTACCTCGAAGGACAGCTCGTCGGAGGCCTGGGCGATGTAGCGCTTGATGACGTGAGCGGCGGCGATGGCCGGCACGTTGATGGACGACTCCTCGTGGACCAGCAGATGATTCCCCTTGTTGTCAACCTGAAAACACACACATCCACGTCGTTGTCCACAGTGTGCAGGACGACACACACCATCGCTCTGCATCAGAGGCTAAACCCCGACCGACCTTCACAACCTGTGGAGCTCGGGTGGAACCTGACGTTACCTGAAGCTGACTGAAGTGGTACAGAAGAGGAATCTCAGCGAATGATCGGATACGAGACGTCCGGCAGTAGAACTGCAGACGAGTGTTTCAACAATAATCCACTAACGTGTGAGTCTCTTAGAGGAAAGTAGGCCGAGCTGAAGTCTGTAGTCAGAGTTCATTTCTCTGTTTTCTCGTCGTCGCTGCAGCACTTCTGCAGCCTGTCATCGTCGGTTCTAAAGACGCGTCTCTCTGTTCCTTCAATAACACGGTGTGTGTGTGTGTGTGTGTGGTTATCAGACTGTTAAGATGTGAACACTGCAAGAACTACACAATGCAATGTAATATCTTTTAAAAGTACCTCAGATTTTTCTTGCAGACTAAACATCTTTTTTACCTTCCCCAACAAAAGTTGGCTGAGAAGGTTGTTTTCGTCTGCGTGCATTTATTTATTTATTGGTTTGTACGTATTTTAACAACTTTACGCAAAAACCTTAAACCTGAATTGCATGAAATCTTCAGGGAGGATTTGTCATCACCCACGGTCCAACCCATTACATTTTGGAAGCTTAGCGGCTAATTGTTTCAGAATAAATTACAAAAATTCGGAAAAAAAATGTCCCACACAAAGCGGATGAGAGGCGCCTCATGGAGGAACTCAAAGGAGATCAGCGTCTGTTGCCATGGAGACGCCCCGGAGCTCGCAGCTAATACCTCGGTTTGGCAAGTATCCAGAAACACCGGTGTGAGCGCAGTGACTTATCTGTGTATCTCCACTCAGCTTCAGTGACGTTGCTACCTGACAGGCTAGTTAGCATTGATATAAGCTAATGGCTAACATGCTAGAGATGCTAACTCGGTTCCACAAACAAATGTAGCGTTGGCGAAGGATCTGCGTTCTACCGAGTGTAGCTCTAGTTTATATAACGTTTTTCATCAGTGAGCCAGTTTATCTAACAGGAAGTGTCCTTTATGGCAGGAAGCTGAGCGATGTGGCGGGGTGACGGAGGTTTCTGTGACGTGCGGCGGAGCAGGGTTACCTCCATCCATGTGAGAGCAGGCCCACAGTTGATCTTGTTGTCAGCGATGGCCGAGAGCCGCGAGAGGTAAGCCAACAACATCTGTGAAACTGACTGAGAGGGAGGAACCGGAGGGAGAGAGAGCGGTTAGAATCACAGTAATACAACAACAAGATCATTTTATATTACATTACAATCAGCTCTTACTAGTTATTCTATGGTAACGTTCAAACGCAACATATTATAGTCTGTCCTCTCTGTCTCTGGCTTGTTTCAGGTTTTAAAAAGTGTGTTGCTCCAAGCAGCCAATCAGAAATCAAACCCTATATAGTGTCATCGGGGGTTTAGCCAATCCCAATCAAGGTAGGCCCTCCCTTTGACTCCTCCCACAATTAGGCAGCTCTGCTCTGGCACATGGCACCACGAGAGGAAGTACTTCCTCCTCTTCCCAAGATGGGCATGTGTGGGCGGAGCCAGTCCAGCTCACACAGACACAGCAGATTCTGAATGCAGCTCCTACGATCCAATATTCTAATGGAGGAAAATCAAGGAGGAGCTAGAAACTTAGAATACTGAAGGTTTCTGGACCGACCAGATGTGTTGGAAAGCTGGATAATATGACCCCTTTAAGGTGCAGTGTATTATTTGTTTCACAATTTAATGGAACAATTCAAGAACGATCCCATGTCCACAGGTTCCTCAGCACAGTGTGTGTGTCTCCTACACTTGAGGTCTTAATGTCGCATTAAAAAAAAAAATAAATTATGTGGACAGATGTTCATGCCTCTTTTCATAGAAAAGACGGAATATAAAAAACCTCCAACAGATCTACACCGAGTTTCACTCTGCTGTTAAAATCTGTCATTTCCTTTAAAGTTTCCCTCAAACCGAGTTAATAAAGACTCTTAAAGTTCTGCTTGTTTTAGTTTGTCGGAGGACAAAAGCAGCTATAACGACGCAGCCTTGTGGCAGACAACCACACTTAGTGACATTTGCAGCTCTGACTTCACATTATTGCGGGATTTAATTTAATTTTACAGCTTGTGGTGCCACTAATGAGCTGCTCGGGGGAGCAGGCGGGAGCTGTGCAATCCGAACCTCGCCGCTCGGCGTTGTGGGCTTCAAACTGAGCCCAGCAGAGAAGACAAAGGGCCGAGAGTCTGGTGAAACTGCTGCATGAAAGCAAACTGCCGGCAGCTTTGTGAGGACATTATTCTGAAAGCGTCCGTCCAAACAATACGGGCCTCAGTGACCAACTGGTTGAACCAGTTTGGTTTGATAACCTCGCATTCTTCTTGCTGCCACGGCCTCGGCTGGCTCACAATATATTCGAGGGGAGGACGGCTGATCGGGGCCCAGATAAGGAGAAAAACACCCTCATATCAGATGTTGAAGCAGGAGGAGTCGCTTTACTGTGGAGGACTGATTCCTTATTGTCTGGTACTTTGAGAGATTAGGACCAAACACCATCACTGATTTTCATTAAGGAGCCTACTAAAGGCCGGTTCATCCTCCATAAGAACAAGAAGAAAGTTCAGCACTTCGGCGTCCCGCTGAACAAAATGACGTCATTTTCTTCGGGAAGCTTCGTCTGGCAGAAGAAATTTGGTTCAGTTGTTCCAACCATCCGGACCGAAGTCGGTGCTGCACGGCCGAAACTTCTGCACCGTCGTGTGCTACGCATGTGAGTTCCAGCTTGCTAATGACTATCAGTCATATTTTAATCATGTTTAGCTTGTAACCTCACTACTATATGAGCCCCGCAACTCATTAACAAGTCAGAGGGCGAAATTACGTGATGCACCTGAACGCATCACTCAGCCCCTGCAGTTTAACCCAGACCAACATGGCGGCTCAGACAAAAACTTTATTACTGAAACAGTTCAGATAAATTTATTTCTGAAAACATTGGAAGCGAGAAATAAGCTGCAGTTGAAAAGTTAAAACGCCGTTTCACAGTATGAGGGGGCGTGGCCTGCCGTGAGGGGGCGTGGCCACTGAGTTTGACAGCTTCTTCGCGGAGTCTGAACTCTCCTGCTGAAAAGGCATTTTTTTTCAGCAGCTGGCTGACGTCACAGCCCGACTTTTCTTCTTGTTCTTGTGGGTTCTAATGGGTTCTAATGGGAGGATGCAGGGGCCTTAAGAGTGAGACAAATGTCAGCAAGGACTGACGATAATACAACATCGTACACCTCCATCATGGCTAGAACTGCTCTGATCAGTGTGGAATCGACTCCAGCTGAAATCAGGTCGATGCCCCGCAGTGGGGGATTCGAGCTGCAGGCGTTGCGGGGTTTCACCTCGGTCTGGTCGCTCAGACTGTCCAGCCTCGGCAGCTCGGGCAGCTGGGAGAAGCGCCGGTCGTAGATGCAGAGGTGCAGGTGCTTGTCCAGGACGCGGAAATCCTCATAGCTGCGCTTCACGATCCAACTCCGACCCTGACAAACACACAAACACACGATGAGTTCCAACAAGCAAAATCTACATCCACAACCCATAAACAGCAGCGGTTAACAAAGTGTTTATGGGCAGAAGGAAGTCCTCACTGTACCGACCCGTCAGCTTTCATATGATACGATGAATTGGCACAAATATGAGGATTTGTTTCCTAGAAATGGAGTCGTCTTATATTCAGTGCATGGTGTTACGCCGAGTTCTGCATCACAACACTGTTTCTCCCAAACAGACAAGAGATGGAAAAAATAACACTGAAATGGGTGCTGCTCATGTAGGATTATTAGAATCTGTGTGAATTCACACCGATTTAGTTTTGGCAAAGTTTTTCTAAATCTGTGTCTTAAAAAAAAGGGGGTTGAATTTTAATTAAGGGTCGTCTTTTGTCTGTATGATATATTTATACTTATCTCCTACTTAAATATGCATTAGAAACACATATCATTAAAAAATAAATAGTTTTCTTGACGTGAGCAGATTAACTGTTAATTCCGGAGTTCAGTCTGAAGTTAATATTGTCTTCAGAGCAGGAAATGAAGATAATATCTCCCTCATGTCTCCTGATCGCAGTGAACAGACTCAAGCTGCAAACGTAAACGTGGACAAATGCTTTCAACTGGAGAATACAGAAAACAAAGAATTATCCATTTTAAATTGGTACACAGTTTCTAACATGCCCAGTGCTTTAACCGAGTCATATTTATTCAGTAAAATAGCACGTAGCTCAAACCTGAATAGTTATCACAGTATCTTCTGATATGTAAGAAGTTATAAACTCCTGAAACGTCTCACACAAGGGAGACAAATGACAGTGAGTATTCCCATTGAGAGTACTGAGTATTCCTGCATTGTGGTTTTAGTTGGCATGTGTAACACCAGAACAGGACAGACCTCGAGACCCCCCCCCCCCCCGAACCTGAAGCCTCCGGAGGACTGTGATAGTGAAAAGTCTTCCAGGCTGCAGTCAGACGCTCTTATTAAATGCCAACAGTGCAAGTGCGGGCCGAGACCATCCAGCCCCAGTCCACCACAATAAAACCAAAACCCTGCCTTTAAAAAAAAGAAAAAGAAGTTGTTCCACAGATTGTTTCTCTTCTACCCAACAAGTCCAAACCTCAAAACCCCACGGAGAGAATCTCTCAGTGGAAAGAATTTAGAAAAAAGAAGTGGTTTTCTTTGATTTGGCCTGGAAAGCCTGTATGACAGGGGGCTGAAGGGGGGAAGAGGGGGGGGACGGACTCCCTGTCCCACTTACAGACTCCCCCCCCCCCCCCCCCCCCCCCCCGGGTTGGTGTGCTGTTCTACTTTCCCTGCAGATACTCAAAGCCACGGCTTCAGCAGCTATTTTCTCTCTTTTCCTAAAAGTAGGGCTGAACTTTTACCAGTTTCCAATGACTGCAGGGGGGTGGAGGAGCTGGAGGGAGGTGGAGGAGCGGGAGGGAGGTGGAGGAGCTGGAGGGAGGTGGAGGAGCTGGAGTAGGGTGGAGGAGCTGAGGGGAGGTGGGGGAAGGAGGACTTTCTCCATGCTGGTGTTGCAGTGCCAAGGTGGTGTGACTGGAAGACGATCCGCAAGGAGCTCTAATGAAAGATGTGACTGGAGCAGCTGGTGTGTGTGTGTGTGTGTGTGTGTGTGTGTGTGTGTGTGTGTGTGTGTGTGTGTGTGTGTGTGTGAAACCATGAAGAGAATTCTGCAAAGTGAAGGATGGAAACAGACGGCAGAGTGGACTTCACAGCAGTTTAAATAACTTCCTGGATCTCTGGTTCTGGTTAGTTTCTCCAGATGTTTCTTCATTCGGGTTTAAACCAGAAGCTTCTTTTTACTCTTCATCACAAACTTTTAAAGTCCAAACAGTGAAAGTGCCTGATTCTGAAAAATGGTGCCTGATCAGATTTCTTCTTCTTCTTTTGGGTTTAAGGAGTTTGCATTCATAAGGTTGCATTAGCGCCATCTGCTGGCCATTTGAGCTCCACATTTTATATGAGTTTGATCAGATCTGCTGTCAAACTGTTCAAATCGTCCATCGTGGGTTCCATCTTAAAGACATGCAGCATTTTCCTCATTCTTAAACATCTAATTCAAACAGTTCAATATAAAAATGTCTCCTTCTGATATTCTTCTTTATAATTAACTATAATTAAAGAGTTTTTGACTTCTGGTGTAAACAGGATTCCTCTTTGCTGCTTCTTTTCTTCATCATCTAATAGTCAGGAATAGTTTTGTTGCCGAGTTGTTGTCTCTCCTCTTTAATTCAAATGTTGGTAGTTTGCCCTTTGTTCTTCCTGGGAACTCAATATTCCAATAATACCTCGAACACTGGGTCCGTTAACCTGAAATATTCACTCTGGAAGCTGAAGGACGTTTTCTCTCTGACATTCTTCAGAGCGGCTCGTCGTTCATCTGCACAGCCTTTCATTTCCAACATGACTCAGAGTTTTCAGACAATGACTCGGCTGTTACGGGAGCGGTGGGCATCGAAACGCAGAATCCTGTGCGAGTGTGAGTGTGAGAACACAGTGACTGAGGAAGGTCATGGAGTGCGAGTCTCACCTGGCAGTATATATGAACTAAGTAGACCAGCTCCTTGGACTCGTAGCCGTTGCGCGTCACTTCACACTGTTCGTCCCCGAGGGAAAGCTGCAAAACAGAGACCAGCAGATTAAAGCGCTGAAAAAAAAGAAAAGTCTTCACAAGCTCGTGTTTTGCGGGAACGAGGAGCCCTGATGTTGTATTTTGGTTTAGCGAGTCGGAGGTGAGAGCTGCAGCCACCAGAGTCTGAACTAAACATGAGCGGCTGTCAAACGGCCCAGGAAGAGCTGGTGTGAACTATGAGGCTTCATCAGGAGAAAATCAGGCTCATCTTCCCCGATCGAGATTTCACCTCTGACCCCCCCCCCCCACCACACACACACACACACACACACACATCACTGCAATTCCAAACACCAACAAACTACTAAAGAGGTTTGACTCTTTGTTTTAGAGGAAAAAAACGGCCTAAAGCTGCAGTTTGGTGACGAAGTTTCATGAATCTGAACTTCACTTGAAAGAATCAGGTCAGAACATTTAACCAGGTAGAAACACTTCCTGCTGCTCGACATCTATAAGTAAACTTAGGGCCATGATAGTTTAATATAACTTATTTCTGAAAGAGCTGTAGTGAAAATTCCCTTGTTTTATTGACGTTACCGACATGTAAAATATGAATAAACAGTTGATTAATTATTCAGTTAACTATTCAACCGACGAAGGAATAAATTTATATAAAACAATTAACCTGAAATGAAACAAATCAAGTCAAGCAGAGGCGAGTTTTACACAGTCTGAGAGAAAATTATGACAAACTACTATAGAATAATGAATTCAAAATTTAAAACTAATTAAAATGCACGACTCAAAAGCCACAGTTGTAAATAAAGATTTACCAATTTACATTAATACCAGTTTAAAGAAGAATTTCAGTTTATCTCTGGATGTGAAAGAGTTATTTAGATTATAAAATACTTTTATCTGGTCTACTAGTGAAGCAGCTTTCTTCACTTTAAGGAATAAAAGTGTTTTATCCGACTGAAAAGAAAAAATGTGAATCATCAGAAAGGAGGGACACAGACCAGACGTCCTCCAGCAGATTAAAGTAATGGAGCTCGATGATGCTGGGAGGGTTCAGAACATCATAAATAAAGCTTCATTAAAATGAGCTGGAGGCTCGTTGGAACACTGATGAATAAAGCTGCAGTGTGGAGGCGCCTGGCTGCAGAGGCCTCTCCTCTCTAAACGTTTGCACAGGATCATTTCTGGACGTCTCGGGATGTTAAACAGGTTAACAGTCGTCAGTCCACATCCGCACGGCGACGCTCCAGCTGAGCTTCAGCTTCAATTAAGACGTCGCTTCACTGAAATATGTTAAAAAACCTCCTTGGTATTTCAAGAGGATGTTAAAGCGATAAAACTTGCAGGTGAGGTAAAGTGAGGGTTGACTTATACTCTTGTAAAATACCTAAAGGTGAAGGAGGGGTCATCAAAAAGTCTCTGAGGTGCGTTTACTGACCAGGGGAGCCCAGGAAATCTGAGCTTCCTCAAATCCTCTGCTGTCTTTCCACGACTGGAAGCTGGTCTCAGTCAGTTCCTCACAGTGCAGAGACGTATGGAAGTGAGTTCTGACATCCTGTTTTTGAAGAAGCAGCCAGACGACGGCCAAAACAAACCTCAGCTGCTGGAAATGCTGCGAACAGACTGTCTGCAGTCCACTTCACACAACCAGGCTGTGCATTTCTTCTTCCTCTGAAGCTTTGGTTCAGCTGATACTATCAGAGGTGGAATTGATGCACATTATGTCTTTGGCTAATTTGATTAACAGTATCACAGACAGGAGATGAATCACGGTAACGACACGGTGCAGATAAAGAATGAAGGGGGGGGGGGGGCTTCAACACCGACAGGACCAGTGGCTACTGAGCTGATTACACTACCGAGTTAAGAGCGAACGCAGCTGACCGCCCACATCTCCATGAAATATAGATGAGGAAATGAGCACAGAAAGCTGGAGGCTCTGGCTCCGCCTGCATCGCCGGGAGCCAAACAGGCACATATGGAGGAAGAGCCTCCGACGGCTCACTGCCGCCAACAGCTTCATCCTCACCATCCTCACCAACGGCTTCATCCTCACCAAAGCAGCGACGCCTTCAGAATGAAGCTCCAGTTGAATGAAAACCAGAACGAAGTCAAATCCAGAAACGTCTCAATCCACTGACCTCCAGCCCTCCATCATACATTTGCTCTATTCTGAAGCAACAGGTCGTCACACTAAACTTCTCTGAGATCACTGGTATGGTTGTTCTGCGTTATCGTGGATAAACACGGAGGGACGTCGCTCCAGACCGACGAATCTACGCCCACGTTTCGACCTCATTGCTCTTTCTACTGAACGTACAATATTTTAAATATTCTTTTCCCAGATCTCCTCCTCATCAGAGGATTTGAGCTTGAAAGCTGTCAGACAGTGTTCATCTGTATTTTAATCAACAACAAATAGTTTTACCGAGCATAAAAACACATTTTAGAAGAGAAAATAAATCACTATGTGGAGGGTTCTACATGTAAAACATGGTATTCAGACTCCTGGGTCTTAAACTTTAAGGTCATACTTTATATATAAATACTATTTTGTGAGTTCAAACAGCAGTTCAACAACACTACAAAATAGAGGAAACACTACAAAATATGTTTTCTTGATCTTGTTTTTTGGATTTTGTAGTGTTTTCTCTATTTTGTTGTGTTTTTTTTAGAATTTGGTATTGTTTTCTGAAGTTTGTAGTGTTTTGCACGCTTTGCAGTGTTTCTAGCAGTCAGCAGCCTCACACAAACATGCTTGTTGCCACGGAGATGGAGATAGCATATGATAACTAGCGTTGAAGGAGATAAACGAGGGTCTGTGAAGCCAAAATGAAAATTACGCCGTTAACTTCGGTCCAGAACAGCTAAATTAAGTTTAAGAAATTTTCATGAGGACACCCGGGACTGTGAAAATAAAATAAAAGAAACCTATCTGGTTACATAATCATCCCAATCAGTCTAAATCAAAAGTCACATTTTTTTTAACGTAGAATTAATCCGGATTCTC
Source organism: Lipophrys pholis (assembly GCF_963383615.2). Classification (NCBI taxonomy): domain Eukaryota; kingdom Metazoa; phylum Chordata; class Actinopteri; order Blenniiformes; family Blenniidae; genus Lipophrys; species Lipophrys pholis. The sequence continues at coordinate 2,060,357 of NC_137634.1, read as the reverse complement.
AGTGCCTCAGTTATAAAAATCCTGCTCAGTTGAAAAAACCTCCATTCAGTTTGATCTATTTAGCAGATTAAGCTCCGCCCAACAATAAGAGTCACTTTACTTCCTCGTCATATTGATCTCATAACAACGTGCAGCATCATAAAGCAGGTTTGTTATTCGTACAGCAGTGAAAACTTTGCCTGGCTTAGTCTCGTTCCTCAGACTCTGATTATGCTGCAAAACAGAAAACAAATGTGTTTGTGGCACAGAAAAAAAAGAAAGAAGAGGAATGCAGTGAGAGTTAAACGTTAAACAGTCCGTCTCTCAAGTGGGCCGCTCGTTTGTTCTCGTAAAAAGTCACAAAAGTAATTACAAATAAAGTTTGGAAGCTGCAAGTTTACGACTTTCTGACACTGAAAAAAACCTGTAAACTGGAGACGTGTCCCCATCCGATGTAACGGCATTAATTACTCTCCAGATAAATGAGGCCAACTTCTTTTTATGACTTTTGTAAACGACACCAGATGAAGATGAAGACTCCTGCTCTGAGTATGACTCAGTGAAAACTGAAGTTTCATCCATTTTACAGGACAGAGGAGGACGGACGGACTTCCAGGTCGACATTGTGGGACGGAGAAACTAACCATCAACCAGTGACTGTGATTGGTTGATGCAAACAACAACAACAACAACACAACAGTAACTTTCACTGCATGGCGCTCATGAGAGCAAAACCAACAACAAACGATGCTGTGGGTTGGAAGCAGCATCCCAGCGGCCTGACAGAGACTCTTCCTCTCCCACCAGCTTTCTGACCAGCTGAAGATGAAACGCAGCTCATCCACAGTTGAAAACTGCAGCAGCACCTGATACCAGCGCTTCCGACACTCATTAGTTTGTATCTGCATCTTTGTGTTGGAGCCGGGACCGTCCTCACAGAGCCTCACATGACGTCTGCTGTGGTTCGCGGTGTGCGGAGTCGTCTCGTCCCTTCTGGCGGCACAGCGGACGACCCAATTAGCTCTCCGCTGTTCACCAGCAGCCCACAAGCGCTGGGCTCAAAGGCTGGCTCCGGCCAGAGCGGCCAGCCGGAGCAATCAAAACAAACTGGAGAGGCAAACCCGCAGAGGCCGACATTTAAACAGAGACCAAGGAGTCCGTCTCCGGTTTCACTTCCAACAGCTGCACACCGAGCGAGCGAGGAGGAGCGGAGTGTTGGTACGACTCCACCAGGGGCCCGGCAGCAAAACAGAGGCGACTCATCCGAGTCTCCAGCTTTGTATCTCAGGAAAACACGGCTCCCAACTCTCTTATGGTTTTACGTGAAGTTCACTCATTTACCAGGTTGGGTCCCGCTCTAACGACATCTTCCACTACATCACGTAGCGTAGCATCGCTTAGCAGCAGTAATGCACCGTGAGGGGCGACCAATTGCAGCTCAGAATGTGAGCTGTCTGGGACTTCAGCCATTTGGGAGAGGCGTTCAAGGGCGGCTCAGAGAATCTATTGTTTCTATCTTTTAAACACTTCATCCCATGTGGACGCAGACCAGTCCGTCACAGGAGAAACTCGTTCCCACAAACTCGGGAGTGTCGGCTCTCCAGAATCTTGATGAGGCATTCAAGGACCGCTGAAATGTGCTCAATTTGGGGAAAGTGCTCAGGGAGGCCCGGAGAGTCGCCTGTCCAAGATTCTAGAGATGCGTTCAAGGACAGGTCAAAGCGTAGGTCGGTTGTGTTTTAGAAAAGCTCACAGCACAGAAAGGACGGAATGAGGTGAGATCAACAATGATTAGTGAGGGTGAGGGAAACCCGGACCGAGCGGGTTCAGAAAGAAAAGCTGGTGGGAGGAGGACTCCTCGCCCCTCTTCAACCTCGCCTCTCTTCTTCCTCGCCCCTCTTCTTCCTCTGGGCTATAAACAGCTTCACACCGCAGCCTCCGACAGCGAGAGCCACGTAGATGTCACAAAGAAAAAAGGCGACACAGGCCGGTGTTGCAGTGCGGGATGGGACACCATCAGCGAGGAGGGAGCCGCTCCACCCTGCTCAGGGGTTTTAGATTGTATATGTGTGTGTCACCAACACAGCAGGTCCCAATGAAGCCTCTGATAATGATGTCCACGAATACTTTAGTAATACAGACACCTCGAGCTTCGTCTGTCAGTCCATCCACCCTGAAATACCACTTTTCAAACTTTTCTTATTTGCCATAAGGGAGATTTTGTACTAAAAGGAACGTAGCGCTGCTTTATGGAATGATGGAAATAAACTGTGAACAGGCAGGTTCAGACGGTTGTGTCACATTAATCTCGTGGTTTGTGGCGACGTCGCTTTTTGCTCCTTCGATGTCGCCTCTTCCAGTCTTTGTAAAGCAGAATTCACATAATGCAGAGCGACAAGGAATATTAGTTGACACAACACCGAGGCTTCAAGTAGCTTTAGCGTTGAATGTGGAAATTTGTCAAATCGCGCTGCAGAAACTTTACATCCTGAGAAGAGACTGGATTTCTGAAGAGAAACAGGAAGGATGAAACATTTCTCTGGTAAAGTTCAGTCATCTGTTGCATTTTCACAATGGAAAACTTCATTTTTAAACATTTTCCTGTGTTAGGCACCAGAAGGTTTCGTAAAAAAAAACTTTTAAATTCCACTTTTGCGAGTGCGTGAAGTTTAATGTCCTAAACTAAAACTCCACAGTGCGTAATAACAATGATAATATGTTGCAGAGATTACTATGAGATTAGCAGGGTAACAGGTGGATGGAAACTGATCCAGGCTGAACGTCTCACCAAACTGTTTAAAATCTCCGGTAGCCAAAATTCTGAGGAGTCATTGAATGTCTCACAAGGTCACTGCTGAAACTGATCATACGAAGAGTCTTGTTTGTGGGAAAAAAACTAACTAAGAACAAGCAGGAACTCATAGAATAAAAGCAAAATAATTATGGTTCTTTCACATGTGCATATCTAAATCTGACGATCTCTCCGGGATCTCTGGCTCCGGCGTCCGCAGGTTCCCTCGCCCCAGTTTAAGAACCATTAGTCCCACGTTCTCATCTGTCTGCTGACGGAGCGTTTCCAGATTAAAGAGTGATAAAGACGCACACAGCGACCTGAGGTGTGGAACTGCACAACTGTTCTGCTAAACTTAGCTGAAGCAGAAACATGCACACACATTCTCACACTAATGAGAGTGACATTTGGAGCTGCAGGCTGATCCTGTGCACCTGAGCTGGGTGGTACTCGCCACCAGTACTCGCCACCGTCCCGGGAGCGTTTTCATAAAGCATGCAGCGAGAGCAACGCAGGGCATTATAATTCCATTCCCGTCCGACCTGCGTCGCACGAGCACACGCTGTCCCTGTGACGACAAGGAAATAAAGCGAGGAGAGGCTGTGGAAATACTCAAGAAGTGTCTTGAGTGCACGCTCAGAAACAATGTGGGAACAATCGAGATGGGATTACTGAACGATAACTGAACCTGGAGAGAAATGCACGTCAGGACAAATGGAAAGCTGCTGTTGTCAGACTCATGAAATTCAAATCAGAGTGTAAGTCCTAACAAAGAGTCCTGCACGGCGCTGATATTGTGGACACTAATGATTCCTGCAGGCACACAGTGGGGCACCACCGGGGGGGGGGGGGGGGGGGGGGGGGGGGGGCAGAATGCAGCAAAAACACTGATACTTACAAGTCGGCTCTGAGCTCCTTCCTACACGTCCTTTCTTTCGGTGTACAACAGCTTCATGCTGAAGAGTCCCAGGACCGGTCCCCCCTCCCTCCCCACCGAGGTCTTCACTCCTCCAGTGTGAGAACGTTCCTCCAACGCTCCTCTCACTGCTCCCAGCGCTGCTCACTCTGACACCCCTTCTTCTTCTTGTTTGGCAGGATGTAAATGTCAGCTCTCCACTTTCTTTCACATACAGTGTGGAAGCTGGAGGGGGGGGGGGGGGGGGGGGGGTATTATCACCAGCAGCTGGTGTTAGAGGATGAGGGGAGGCGGCGGTCTGGTGGATTCCTCAACAGGACGGCTTCCACCGCTCTCCCATCTCTCCATTGTGCTTCCTCATCCTGATTTCCTCGCTTTTCTTCCCTCTTGGCTGTGAATCCCCGGCAGCTCTCCTGCAGCCAGCGGGATGAAATGCTTCCTGCAAACAGCCCGCTTCAGAAAGGAAAAGTTTGGTTTGGTTTTTTTGTAAAGAGTCCGTCTTGTGTCGCCCTCACCGTCTGCTCTCTCCGTCCCTCCGCCACATGCTGTTCTCCGCTTCTCTCCCTTGTCTGACATGCTGGCCACCCCTCCTCTCCCCTCCACTCCTCCCCCCCCTTGCTGGTTGGTAAGTTCCCGGGACAAAGAAAGAGCAAGGATGGAGAGAGAGAGAGGGAGGAGGGAGGGAGGGCTGCACTTCCTCCACATGTGCTGGGCTCTCCGTTGTGTCCCGGAGGCTCGCTGACGTTTCACTCCGCTGTGGAATCCTGCAGCTCCATTCCTGCAGCCCAAGGACGTCGCAGCTCTGCACCTCGGAGGACGTTACGTTAGAGGACGCCTCCTCTGCCCGGACGGTCAAACTCGCCTTACATCAGGGCCACAAACCGACAAAATTCATCTCAGGTGGGCCAGACCAGTAAAATAGTCGTCTATGAACAACTGCTTCAAACGTTCCCTTTTGTTTTAGTGCCAAGACCAACGAGAAACTTCAATATCTCCACAAATCATCAAAAAGACATTTTAGAAAAAGGAAAAAGGAGGCAATTTCAACATATTCACAAATCTGATCGACGGATTCTGATACAAAATACAATGAAATATCCAAGTTTCAATTTAAATGTTATTGCAACTAAAAAGGTTTACTCTCTCCCTCTTCTGCAGAATTCATCAGAAAACCTCAGAAACAGTATTTCTGTCCAGGTTAATCACGCTTTTACAACTTCAGCCTCTCACTAAGAACTACTTTTTTACGGCCTTCCTCCATAAATAAATCAAGTGAATTAGCTGCATTTCTTTTACCACAATATATAACATTAAAGGTTTTTGCAGAATCACTTTCCCGGTGCAACAGTACCAGACAAGATGATGAGGCTGGTGTTAAATTACCAGCACTTAGTGCTAAACATGGCCTTGGAACCACATGAAGTGGAGGAAGCATCTTTGTTGACGTTGTTTTGAGGAAATGTGTCCTTGTATGCGTGTTGTTGTTGTTTTTTATTGCAGGAATGAAATAGTATATAGGAATTTAATTTCAACCCTTTCCAGGGCAGCAGGTTGACAGGCTGTACTGCAGAGGAGTAATGAGGTTATAGCAGAGACACAAGAGAGGAAAATGTTGCTGGAAAACCACACGAGTCAGTGAGAGCAGCAATAAAACCTGGAAGTAACCACTCTGTTGACAGAAACATTTCATCTTCCACCACTTTTCCACTTTCTTTCTGTGCACGAACGAAGCACAGCACCGCTGAAAGTAAACAAGAAGCCGCCGTCCTCTAAAGCAGCTCCATCAGAGATGCTCGGTGGAAAAAGGGGAAGTGCTCAGCCTCCAGGAGCGCCGCCTCGTGATAAATCACCACAGTGTGGTTCGGCTTGCAGAACACCACAGTAGAAATAGAGTCACCCGAAATATAACCCCGGCCGCTGCTCAGGTTGCAGCCAAACACCTCAAAAAGCACCAAAAAAAAAAGAAAAGAAAAGAAGTGCCGGTTCCCTCAGCTGTGATGACTTCATGTGTGCCACTCGCACAAGAGACGCATTAAAAAGAAACGGTGGTGGAGAGAAGAGTGGAAACCCGGGCGGAGCGAGGGAGGAAATCCCTCGCCGTCCTGCTCCACTAACAGTGAATCCTCACAATCATCCACACACACTCACTCTGATGGCCTGAAGCTTCATCTCCAGGCAGCTCGATGATCCCACCGGTTCCTCTGGACCTCGCCAGCTCACAGCGGCTCAGGAACGGCGACGGAGCTCGAACCGTGGTGAAACTACCGGCCGGGACAGCAGCTCTCCGCCAAATCATTTCCTACTACAAGTCTACTTATGAATATCAAACCATAATCCAATGATGACCCAGTTCATGCAGCCTGCTGCGGCGCGGCGCCACCGAGGGGCTGGACTCATTTATCACACACCGCATGTGAGGAGGTCAGACGTTGTCCAGGGAAACCTTCCCACTGCACCACTTCCACACTGCACGTTTCAGTGTTTTCTATGGTCGGCGAGCTGCTGCGTCCCGCTGACACACGGAGGAATCAAACCCTGCACTCAGGCTGATGTTAGTAAAAACACAGCGCGGTATCATCTGATATTTTAAGTACTCCTAACATAACGGAATCAACGACCTGCATCAGTTAAAGTTAACTTGTCACGAGTTTCCTTCATTTGACCACTTTTCAGAAATGCAGATGAGGAAAATCCTCATTTAGTTGGCTTAATGATTAAATGCTGCTCCCATGCTAGTCGGCAGTAAGAATATAGAGCACTGAGCATTTCTGTGTTTTTCCCCTCCGTTCATGAGAAAAGCCTGTTTTATTGTTCCACATTCAGAGCCATGTGTTCTGAATCTATTTTGTCGATCGCTCGCAGGGGTTTTCAACTTCCTAATAAAACTGTTTCTCCAGCATTTGTCACTTATTATTTCTGCTCTGCGTTCAATAATCATGAGTCATTCGCTTTTAGAAAGCATGCAGCCAAAGTGCAAACACCGACTCAAACCGTCCTACGGAGCAAAGCCCGACTGAAACATCGAGTTCTAAAAGCCGACAGCTGCTGCCGTCCGGTCCAGCAGTGACTGAAAACCCTTCCTATGAAGAGCTGAAACAAGGAGAGCTTACACTGAGTGAAAACACCTTGAGCACGTATCGGTTCTCCCCAGAACACAGACGGGGCCTTCTGTCCATCTTCTGCGTTCATTCTTTGTAATTCGGTTCATTTCCACAGAGCTTAAGGGCGTGAAGCAATGTAACGACACTGATGACCTGTAGGGGCAGTGTTGTGCTGTGTCGCTCACGTGCGACTAGCGAAAGAAGGCAACTTGAAAGACGACAAGACTGTCGAATCTCTTTTAGGATCCACACACACATTCACAGAGTCTGTCCTCAGAGATGTGGCTGACCTCGGCGGGACGTCAGGAAGAATCTTCAGATAAGATGCGTCAACACTTTATCAACGTCTTCACGAGCAAAGCTGAAAACATATTTAAATCCTACTCCAGGTCCAGATACAAATGATTGTTTTAGCAGTTTTGAAGCCGTTTAATGGACGTTTGGATTAGAAACGACCACAAGAGCAACAACGTGCACTGCCCCCTACTGGATCTTATGGTTAACAACATGAGGGACTCATGACGTAGATAAAGGAAACATATTTTGGGCTTTAGTCAAGTGATATAATTTGACTGTTGTTCTCGACCCTGTTCCTATTCCTTCACGCCATCTTGCTGATGCACTTTGTCTCAGTCTGGTTCTGGAAAACGTTCCTCTGCTGGGGATTGTTGGGTTCACTTCTTGAACTCATCGCCAGTGGTGAATGTTAGCAAATACTGGATGGTTAATGCTCGCTGCACTTCTGGAGGAGAAATGTGCAGCATGATATTTATAAGTAGAAATGGAGCCAACAGTGGTGAGATTAAAAAATAAAAAAACCCAAGGCTGGTCTCCCACGAGAGGGATTTTTCATGCTGTGGTATTTCTGTTCCTGCGAGCAGATCTTCAGAACCAGAGGGGGTCCGGAGCACAGGGGGACGCTTGCTCCAGAACATCATAGAAGAGGGGAGAAGTGTGAAGGGGCTGAAACTAAAAATCATTACTAAAGCTATAAAAATGGATCGGCTACAGGCCCGAGGAGTCCGATGGGATTTAAACAGAGACGCTGCAGCGATTGCTGGCCGGGGATGAGATCATGGCTTGGAGCAGGTTCACAAAACAAATCCCATTAGAAGAACGATTTGCTTACAGTGGAGTGTGTGTGTGTGTGTGTGTGTGTGTGTGTGTGTGTGTGTGTGTGTGTGTGTGTGTGTGTGTGTTCAGTTGCAGAAAGTCACAATCTGATCTCAGCTGCTGGGGCCCTTTAATGGGCTTTAGGGTGTGTGTGTGTGTGTGTGTGTGTGTGTGTGTGTGTGTGTGTGTGTGTGATGTCAATCTTGTATCCTGTTAATCCAGGACACACACCAGCTCGTCTTCCTCGCTGGACTCGCCAACATCGGACCCCCGAGGAGAAATATGCCGTTTAGTTTCCGCCCATCAGGGCTTTACTCCAAGAGGCTGAGGGGGTCCGGAGGCGTTCCAAACAGGCCTTCAGCGCTGTGGGAGGGCAGCGGTTCCTCCGGCGGCCAGCTCAGCCCCCCCCAAACCCCAACCCCCCCCCCCCCGACCAGACCGGTACGACTCCGGAGTCCAACGCTCATCTGCATCCAGAGCTTCAGCGTTCTCCAGGACGTGTTTCCACCATGAGAGCACACAATCTGGAGTTTTACCTGCTGACCTCAGCTGCAGATTCGTCTCCTGGTAAAACCGTCAAGACTTTTTTTTATTTGTCCAGCTGAATTCTGGAGAAATTTAAAGGGATAAACCGTCTGACCATAAACGAAACATCGTTTAAAAGGCCTATTATGCTCATTTAGTTTTTTTCCTTCATTTTCTGGCACTCGACTAAACTTTTTATAACTCCCAGTTGAACAATGTTTATTTTCCTTAAATGATTAAAAGATTGAAGGACACTCTTATTGCAAGACGCACATGGATTTAAGTAGGAGGTTGGAGTAAACGAAGAACGAATGAGGTTCAAACAAAAAGAAGAAATTTAGTGAGAAAAAAAATGTATTTAGTGTAAAGAACTCGAATGAAAAACCTTTATGTGAACAACAAAATAAAGAATATATATGATAAAAAAAAAGAAAATATATTTTGAACTGGACTTTGGACTTGAACGCACAGCAGCAAGTGCTTGTAATTTGACACCAGCCTCACCAAAGGTCTGACTGTCTTTTGATTGGGGCAGGATGTTCCTGGAAGGAAGAGAAAGTCTAAATCTTCAACACTTTGTTCACACGGCTGCTTTTGGGAGCCTTTAATAATGTGTGTGCGTGTGTGTGTGTGTGTGTGTGTGTGTGTGTGTGTGTGTGTGTGTGTGTGTGTGTGTGTGTGTGTGTGTGTGTGTGTGTGTGTGTGTGTGTGAAGCCAAAACACTGTTTAACAATATCTTTAACAGATTGAAAGCGGTTTTAGGGCTCCAGTTATTCCGTCAGATGATGTTGAGCGAGCCGTTCTGAGCTGTGAGTGCCCAGGAGAATGTGTTCTGTCAATAATAATGAGTGGAGCTCCACCAACATGTGCATGGTTGTGTGTTGGGAGGCGGCTCTGGCTGCTCTTTTGTTTTCTCTAACAAGGGCGGAATGAGTGGAGCCGTTACATCACCCTCGGCTGTGAGCGGAGCGCAGAGACCCTCCGAATGAACATGTGATGGAGGGTCTGACATCATCGCTCTGCAGACAAACACACGGGCCTGATCGGGCAGATCTCGGCTACAACAGGAGGGAAGACAGCCGATTGTTGCTCTGCGCCTTTAAAAGAACTGTGGTGCTGCGGCTGATTGATCGGCTCCCGCTGGGGGAGGGAATTCATCTCCTGGTGCTTTGTGAGTGGACAGTGGGAACACATTGTGTGGTGATGGAGGGAGAGGAAGGTGAATGAATGAGAGTAGAGGAGACGACAAGCACAGCTGCCCCCCCTCGGCCTCTAAAGCATCTGTACGTCTCACCTCAGGCCGGCCGGGCCTGAAGGAGGCCTGACGAGGCCGTCGGTCTTCATCACACGCGTGGCTGCTCGCATTCAGAAATCACCCCCTGCATAGCCGTGGGGAAACCCCGTCACCCCTCCACCCTCCTCCACAGCTGCTGATCTCTAACTGATTGTTCTGATTGTCAGACCCCCCCCCCCCCCCCATCATTCACTGCATTTATTACCAATTCACACATCTGATGAATTTGCATAGTAAAGACTCAATTCTGCACTTTTACTCACGACGGCATGTCAAGAGTCAAGAGTGTTTTTTTTTTGTTTGGCTGATCAGTACAGAAATATTAATCCTTTTTGTTTCGTTGTCCATGTATCAGGCCCGGGTTAACTGCAATGCACCTGTTCACCACTAGTGGGAGCCACAGAGCCAGACAAAAGGACAATATCAGCAGAACAAGTACTGAAGCACAGATTCCTGAAAATGAAGTATTTGTGTCAAACCCTGAAGGTCAGTTGAAGCTGAATTCAGCCAAAATATTCTTCTCTGATTCGAGGATTTGGAGCCAATTAAAATACTTCGCAAGGGAAATTCTGCAATAGTTTATTTTCCTTATTCAATCTTTTTCAACTCAAATCTGCTCCTTCTGCCCCGAATGAAATAACCCAGGATCTCTGAACCGGTGCGACTCTGCGCCTCAAGTTCAGGCGAATCTGTTTCAGTGAGTTTACACTGAACAGCGGCTCCTTGATTCGATGCACATGCAGGTTGAGGCAAACAGGATTTTCTTTCCAGCAACAAACTGCAACTCAATATAAACCGCATGTGGGCAGCCAGTCCAGCAGAGTTCACACTCAGCCAAGCACTTCGGTTTCCTTTCCGTGCCAAACACAGCGGTTCCATCGTCTCATAAATATTCACCCTCCAGCAACTTTCAGACAATAAACAGACGGATTCCAGTCAACCAACAACTTTGCTATCAAACTTTGTGGCTCCATGAACCAAGACGTCAGCTTCAACCCCGAATACTACTGAAATACAGCAAAACCTCAATTTCACCAGCTGCGTTTTCCTTATTTTACCATATTTGGGAGCTTCACTACTTCATCCAAACAAATAATTTGTTGATTCTAACATGCTGAAACATATTTCTGGTGCTTTATAGAAGTAATAACACACTGGTGCAGCGCGGTGGGATTCAGGGGAGTATAGGATGGAAAGACATAATGAATAATCCAGATTTGTGTCTGCGTCTATCAGGGCTCCACAATTCATCAGGTGAAGATGCAATATGACTTTTGGTAACTTCTCCCGAATAACGGAGCTCTCCCAGTTTTCCCGTTTCCCCAGCTGTGACCCCTCGTCTGCGGGTTCCTCCAGAATCAGAGGAGCAACCGTTTGTTCACTTTGTTGTTTTTGGTCATTTTTCATACAATTTTATTCTCCTGACTCATAAACTGTCTTTTCTACATCTGAAATAATGATGCAAATGACTGAAAATGTTTTATACTCCCAACAAAATGTCTAAAAGTGTTAGTGAGCGCTTCTCACCAGGGGAGTCAAACATGAGGCCCGTGGACCAAAACCAGCCGCTAAAGGTTCCAATCCGGTCAAACCACCGAGCAAGGAGGTTATATTGGATTCATAAAAGTTAGTTTTTTTACATTTCACTCTTTTGCAGCAGAATGTTTCATTAAAATTAACTTTAAGTTGAGCTTGAAGTCATTTTCAGTACCAATTGTTTGCTCTTGCAGAATTATAGACAGTTTAATCACATACACTGTGCGCTGCAATAAATAAAACATTTCAAGTATATTTAAAGGTTAAATTAATATTTTATAGGTCTGACCCTCTCAAGATGAAACTGGACTGTATGTGGCCCCTGAAGTAAAATGTGTGTGACACCTCTGCTTTACACTGAAATTGATTGTTTTTCTTTCACGGGTTAGTTTTATACGTTTCTTTTTTTCATTTGTACAATATTGTAGATTTATATTATTAGACAACCGCTTCAATGTCCCTTTGTCCCGTTTCCTTTTGAGGCTGTTTTGTTTTGGCGAGTGGTGACGTCACGTTGCTGATGAAGTCCTCCGGAGCCAACCGTCCATGAAAACATTGATGTGACATGGTTTCTTTGTTTGTTCCATTGATTTCACTCATTGATCACTTGTTAGCGTAGCCGCCACAGCTAATCTGATTGTAATTTGAGTAATTACCCACTTCCCTTTATAACGCAGTAGTTATCAGGGAGACTCCGCCCACCCTCAGACCACCTCTGGCAGAACAGAGCAGCAGTTTTCTCTGAGGCGGCCGTCCATCGGGAACCGTCTGGTCTTTGTCGGACTCGTTCAAATCCTGAATCTGGACACTTTTATTGGCTCAAACGTCAGAGCGGCTCCCTGACGGATCCCCCCTCTGGACAGGCGCCGCTCCGGCTAAACGGATCCGTGTTGTTCTCGTCACCTTTCATTCTCAGATCGATGATTGTTTTCTGACGGTAGTGGAGGCGCCGGCGTGACGTGAGACTTCATCAGATTCCTTTGTGACCGATGTGTCGCCGTGTTTTCTCAGTCAGACGGCGCCGATCGATAAAGTATAACGTACACTATACCGTTTAAGATACCGTACAATATACAGCCTGGCTACAGGATGACGGCCTTTATAACGCAGAAAACTCCAGAAGGACTTATGAGCCACAACGTTCTGGTTCTTTGACCCACTGAGAATCACAAATCAGCAAAGAAGCATGACAGATCAGTCCGAGGCCGATTCTCACTCTGGACTTGTCCTTGTTTACCGAAAGTCTGCGGATGTTTTCAGCCAGTATCTCTATTCATTGGTGGGATTCCAGATCGTGACTCGGTTCAACATTTTCTACAGACTCCTGTTTTCAATCCATTTCTTGTCTTCAGTGGACGTGAAGCTAAACGACGTCAATCAGCTGCTTCTGGTTGCTTCATGGTGAAATGATCAAATATGGTTCCCATTGAAACTTTAATAAGGGCTGAGATCGCAGTACAACAGAAGTTTTATTCAGCCACCGATCGTCTCCTGACAAAATCTCCTCCTTTATCTTCTGTCTGCTGCTCGTTGTCTCCGGTGGATTTATCACAGAACAAAGAAGAGATTTTCCTCTCGTGCACCAGGAACAAACTTCTTTAAGCAGGTTTTAACAGATTCTCACTTGAACAGATTCTCACCTGCGGTTCTCGTCTCGAGGTTAAAACCCGGCTGGAACCTTCAGGTTCCTCCAACACTTCTCAGCACACTGGCCTCATCGACAGTCCTGCTAGTGAACAAGCGACGTGGGTGTGGTGTCCACTTTCTATTTGTGCGTGTGTTGCACGCGAGTCAATTCACTGAGGTCACCTCTGCACAGATGTGAAGGTTCAACTCCAGGAAGAACAAACCTCAGCTGGGACCTGGGCCGTCCTCCACAGAGCGTCTTCTGGCCGACGCACCAAGCGTTTACACTGCTAATCGATACTGAGCTGTCTACTTTATTCAAATTCAATTTAATTTGTTACCAAGTTTTGACATTCAATAGATTGGGGGAGAGTGCGGCAGCGGCAGGATCGATACGGGCCCGTCCAGAGCAGATCTTTATCGGTGCACTCTGAACTAAAAGGCTGTTTCGCTATGCTACGTTGCACAAGTTGTGCAAAACAGCCCGGAGCGAATCCAATTAATAAGAAGATGGGAGGTACGTTTCCTGAATGAAAGTGTGCGGACAAATTGTCAGGAGCTGCTCAGAGCCGCCGGTGTTCCGTTTCCTCCACAACAGAAACCTCACATTCTGGCAATCTGGAGACACATTCACAGCTCCCACACACATTCACACTCCAGCCACCCGAACACAACACTGTAACATGTAAACAAAACAAAAAACCCAGATACGAGCCAAACAGAAATCACTAAATCACAGTTAATTTCATATCTGAGCCTCACATCAGGTTCCTGGTAACAGAAACTCGGAACATGAGGGAAATTATAAATAACTGCAGATTCAAACCGTCACAAACGGAACATTCGCCTCAATATTTCAGTCTACATATATAAAACAAAGACCCTCCCAGCCTCTAGATGGCAGTGTTGTAAGGAGTCTTTTCAGACCACATCTCCAGTATTACAAGGACAACAAACAACAAGCAAATCAGAAAAAGATCAATTATTTTTAGTAATAAATATTGAAACATCAAATTTGAGCTGTCGATACACGATAACGTGTTTTAATCCATCATCATCATTAAATTATTATATATTTTAACAAAACTAGCCCATCTGAACGACCGAAACACGTCTCTGGAAAAGCATTTGGGGGATTCTGCACACATGGGCAGTTGATCCAGATCGCTTTGAGAGGTGGTCGGCTCCTTCTGGAGCTCGTGACGAGCTGCCGGCTCACAAAGCACTGCGCCAACCACTGCTCGCTGTGGGAGACTGCGCTCAGCTGCTGCAACGCGGGACATAAGAAACGGTCAGACAACTAGTAGGTTTGTCTGAGTCGCTGCTGAAAAATGAGCAACAGGCAACATTAATGTGGACAAATGTTGGTTTGGAAAAAGCGAGATGCTTGTTGTTAACATGACGTGTTAAAGGTGTTTAATAAACATGTTAAGTGCAGATAAATTCCCTTCGGTCTTGAGTCTGTTTGCTCATGTTAATTAAATTGGATTAATAGCGATTAAAAATGAATGATATTTCATTAAAAATTAATGGTATTTCATCCACAGCAAACCGGTGAATAATCGGATTAATAATTTGACAGCACTACGTCAAATGTAACATGACAAGATTTCTTCATCGTCTTTCAGCTGCTGGATCACCTCCACCTTCTCACACACCCATCACCTCCACCTTCTTCACCTCCACCCTGCCGGCTCCATCTACAGCCTCCCGAATCTGACTTATCCCCCTCAACCTCACCCCTCCCTCCGATCTGTCCATCCTGCTCTCGACCCACATCACGATACTTCAGCGTCTGCTCTACTTTCTTACATTGCATGTTTTCCCCTGGAGATCAGGATGTTCGCATGAAACTTTCATCAACACCTGGAAATGTTGATTAAAAGGCTCATATTATACAAAATCCCCAGAAGTGAAGACAGTCTGTCCTCTCTGTCCCTGGCTTGTCTCAGGTTTTAAAAAGTGTGTTGCTCCAAGCAGCCAATCAGAATCAAACCTTATATAGTGTCATCGGGGGTTTAGCCAATCCCAATCAAGGTAGGCCCTCCCTTTGACTCCTCCCACAATTAGGCAGCTCTGCTCTGGCACATGGCACCACGAGAGGAAGTACTTCCTCCTCTTCCCAAGATGGGCATGTGTGGGCGGAGCCAGTCCAGCTCACACAGACACAGCAGATTCTGAATGTAGCTCCTATGATCCAATATTCAAATGGAGGAAAATCAAGGAGGAGCTAGAAACTTAGAATACTGAAGGTTTCTGGACCGACCAGACCAGGAGGAGGAGAACAGGAGGAGGAGGAGGAGAACAGGAGGAGGAAGAGGAGGAGGTGAACAGAAAGAGGGAGAGAACAGGAGGAGGAGGAGAACAGCTGGATGATGTGACCCCTTTAAGAGATAGGTCTTTTGTTTGCATAAATACCCAAATATGATGTTAGTTAGAGAGACAGGAAGTTGAGCCAAGCTACTCTAGTATTAGTTCAGTCGGCTAACAAGTTAACTGATATGGTCAAAAACAAACAAACAAATAAATAAATAAATAAATAAACACAGCAGAAACTTTCCATGAATGCTCATTTGTAGAATGACAGGAACGCATGTAAAGTCTGTTTTTAAGTGATCCGGCGGCACAAACGATGTTTCAAGCCAAAGCCTGACGAATTCCTCTGACCAATCAAGTTAAAACCAAAGCGACGGGCCAGAATTCCAGTGTGAGATCAGCGCGTCGAAGCTCGTCACAGTGACAGTCATGCCCACACGCCAGTCACACGCCCCTTTAAGTGCGTCTCAACCCGGCCGGCATGCTGTCGAACACCGTGTCCCATGTGGACGCCCCAACTGGAATCACTACAAAACAGCATGTCTGCAGCAGCTGCGGGGGGGGAGGAGACGGGATCACAGGCACATTGCGCCGCCTCAATCACTCCAATTACCTTTCTACATCAACTGAGAGCGCCGACACATCTCCGTGTCACAGCGCAGGTGAGGCTTCCTACATGACAACAGTGGGCCATTAGCAGCCCGCCGGCGCCTCGGCTCAGACAATTTCCCCAAACTCAGATGGTGAGTGAACAAAGGCAGAACCTTTAGAGGTAATGAAGGAGCCTCTTTCCCTGCAGCCATTCCGGGGATTTAATACCGCCTGTGAGAGAAAAACGATTTGCGCCGACGACGATAAAAGCTGAACAGAATTATTCCCCTTCGCCAAGACGACCGCCGCTCTAACGCATCGTCAAGACCGTTATAGAATATCTGCTTTCAAAGAACATCGCACACAAAAACAACGTCAATAAAAGTAAAGAAACGTCATTGGTTAGTGCGTACGTAGTCTGTACGTTACGCCAGTGGACCTGCACCGGATTAATAAGAACATTTTTTCACTGTTTGACTTAAAAGCTTCTGGGAGGAGGTCAGAGTTACATTGGAAAAAAAGTATCTTAAAGCAAATTGTACCGGAGCCTAAAGTTTTTTTATTATTAGAAATATATCCAGATAAACATACTGTAATTATTACAAAGGAAAATACTGAGAGACCAACAGCGACAGGACAGATGTTTAGAGAGGATCACTTGTATATTAAAGATTAAACAACATGTCTTTAAGAGGCATTTCATTTCATATATTAAAGATCTGGAACCAACAGAGCAACGGGGATAAATGCAGACCCTGAATCAGAACTCTTCAAATTCTGATATATTTTCTTTGTCTAAATTTTTGTTATTAACTTAAATATATCTAGAATTCCCATTTTCTAGAAGAGTCTAATTTTAATTTGGGCAGATTATCTTTAGATTAGGCAGGAGAAGCACTTTTGTTCTGATTTCTGATGTTTTTTTTTACTTTTTTTTTTGTGTATTTTGTTTTTTTCTTTTATCTACGGCAACAACTTTTCAAACACTTATAATAAAAAGCAGCCAGGTGGACACGAAATATGAAAAGCATTGGCATAAGAGTAAAATTACAAGAGCACTTGTACCCAAACATAACTTCAATTACTGTAATCTGAGTACTTATTAGTTACTTTAAACCAACTTTTTATTTGCCCTCATTATTCCAGTTTAATGACGCAGCAGCAGCGAAGCTGTGTTTTCTTTGTACAGTTGGTTTCATTAATCTCTCAGGACACGAATAAAACATCACTGGATCGTATGAAACACGTTCAGCTGATCTGTCACGTCCAATATATTTGTGACGAGTGTTTCATTAGTAGACAGTAGTATTAGAGAACGTACGTCGCATAACGCTGCAATGTGCAATAATGTAATGAAATTTTCAACTCATGTAATAACCACGCATTCTGTAATAACTTCTTACATATCCTAACAGTTATTACAAATGGTAGAAATGTGTGGTAGAAGTACTGATTGGTTGTAATTTTAAAAAGAATCTACCAGCCACAACGGCAGGTGATCTTAACCTGAGTGAGATGCTTCATTCTCCCGTCGCTGTGCTGGCAGGACACGAGCAAACGCAAAGACGGACGTATAATCCTAGTCCAGATAAATCTTCATTTGTTTTGTCATTAAACATAGAACCATGTCTACAGATAAAGTCTAACATTTATTACATAATGCACCAAATTATTAGATGTTCTTCAAAAAACGTGGAACAGACACATTTTGTAGTAACTGTTGCAGTAAGTAACAAGTAATTACAAAATGCGGCGTTATTACACAATGAGTTGAACGTTTATCCTCACATATTGAACCATTATTTCATAATGTGGCGCTACGAGCCTCGTGTAGAACGTGGAGGTAAACTGGGCCGCCCTGCTCTGGAGAACCATCCAGTATTTATGTCCCGTCACTCAGAGGCAAATAAATAATATATATTTGTTTCATTTAACAAGCACACATGTTTTTAGATAAAATACACAGAGTGACATGAGGAACAAATACTGAATCAGTTAACATCAACCCAACCCAGAGAGAGAAGTACTGAGGAGGAGGAAGTGTTTCCCTCCTCCTGGCTGACTGCTGCCCCCTGCTGGCGCCTCTACAGAAGGAGAATTACTGTTTTAAAGAGGAAACACGGATTGTTTGACACACTGGCTTCCTGGAGCTGGTCCCAGCCCGCACTATGTGCTGCTTCAACAGTGGATCCAGAGATCAGTCCGTCCTCCATTTTAAGGACTGCAGGACTCACCGGGAATTAAAATAAAAAAAGAATCCAATCACAGCCTCGAGGCCGTATTGATCAGCCACAACACTTTAATCAACGTCTCTCACGAGCAGCGAAACCCTGCAGTGATGTGAACAAACATCCAGTCAAACACACTGAGCAGTCCTTCTCCTCTGCTGACTCATCAGTTCATCCTCCAGCTGGAGGTGTCGCACTAAAGTTCACGCTCTGCGAAGGAATTCTGTGTGAGAGTTATCAGATTGACGGGGGAGATTAGAGGACGCACACACAGCGATCACACACTCACCAGCTGCTGCAAGCTGGAACTTTAGGAGAAAAGTCTCACGGTTTCTACAAAAACGTTGAAATTCTGACCCGAAATTCCTCCAAGGTTCTCCTGAGGCTGAAGTTTCATTGTTTATGACACAGAAACTTAAATAATCATCAAACTGGTGTGTTTGCATTATAATAGATATTTGACCGTTGCAGTTTGATAATCTATATCCAGTGGAAAGCTGCTGACATTTTACTGTTGAGTCCATTAAATCAGATCTGAGATCTGATTTAACGTCGTTCATGTTTAGGAAAGATTAGATTAATTAAAACAGACTTGAGAGTCAATAAGAAAAGCCTGACATTGGTTGTGTATCAGGTCCAGAGCAGCGTGTTATTGTGAGAGCGGTCAGACCGTCGCCTCTCTGACCGGCCATGAGAACCCCTCGGTGTTTGCTTCTATTATTCTATTAACAGCCCCACAGCTGTGACGGCGAGGAAAGTCTTGCAGTACAAGATCCTCGCTTACAGCTTCCCGTCCCGCCCGTTTTCTCCTGATACTCCAAATTCAAGCGTGAACAATCCGTTGTGATGAGGGTGGATGAACAATGACAGAGACTGCAGACATTTGGAGAAGCTCTCTAACTAAAGTCAGACGTGAAGTGGAAACACCGTGAGTCACGTCTGAGCAAACTGAAGGAAACCTTAACGGTGACGCGCAGAGAGAGACGACAGCGTCACGTGGTCATGCTGGAGGAGGAGCGACGGAGGGAAGCTTCAGGACCTACCTGGATGGTGCCAAAGTCCACGTTTTCGTAGTGGAAGTGAGCGCACTCTGCCAGTTTGGGGAAGTGGCCCTTGGTGAAGCACAGCCTGCGGGGGACACACACACACACACACACACACACACACACACACACACACACACACACACACACACACACACACACACACACACACACACACACACACACACACACACACACACACACACACACACACACACACACACACACACACACACACACACACACACACACACACACACACACACACACACACACACACACACAGAGGGTTTAGGTAACACCTCAGAGCGTGCGCCACTCGTAGGAAGAAACAGAAATAGACTCGGCAACCAGAGGAGAAAATAGAGGCCGTAAACAGCCTCTTAACAGCAAATAAAGAGAAGATGAAGAGCGAGGAGCCGACTGGAGTGTGTGTGTGTGTGTGTGTTCTTACTTTTTGACATTCTTGACCTTCATGCTGGCCGTGCTGCTGCTGCATGAGCGCATGAGAGGCTCCGTCCTCAGCTCGGGGATCTCGGCGCTCCTCGCCTGTAAAACCACAAACAAAAACATGAGAGCTTTACACTTTCATCTTCATTTCAGCTCTGGTCGCTCTGCCTGACGGCGAGACACCTGGCTGCAGCAGCGTCTCGCCGCTCAGCTCCTGACCGCAGCAGCGTCTCGCCGCTCAGCTCCTGAGGAAACGGTCCAGCCTGCTCAACACGCTCAGAGTTTGTGCTCAGGCTCTTCTTCCTGGAGGTTCCAGCAACATGTTGCACTGTGCAGCTGTGAGGGATCGGACCTCCTCATCAAACATCTGCACAAACTTCATGAAGCTTCAGCGTCACACTTTCATGCCGTCAAGTGACCGAGCAGCATCTCATCTGTTTGTGAGTGAACGTGTCGCTGGACGAGACGGAGGAGCCTGATGGAGAACGAGAACCTCAGAACAGAATTTGTTGTGTGAGAGGATGAACGTGACTTCTTACAGTTGGAGCTGCTTCAGGCCACCAAGGAACATGTTCTAGTGAAGCTGCTGGAGGAGTGACACCGAGCTTCCTTCCTTTCTCACTCTCATGTGTCTCTAACATCTCTTACAGCCTCGTTTCCACGCCGCGGTATCTGCCGGTTGAGTACGTTAAGGTACGGGACGGGTTCTCCTGCAATTCCACAGGCAAGGGTTGTGGATGGTACCGAAGGTACCGTAACCAAACGTTACCATTCTTCATCACCCTTCCGTTGGGGTACCAGGTACAGAACGGGTCCGATAAGGAGCAAAACGCAGCCTTCTTCTGATTGGGCAGTGATTTACACAACAATCCCCTAATATTTAAAAATCTCATCTGCCGTATGAATCCTCTGTTGTTTACATATTACACTTTGTGCACAATGGATGTTTCGTTAACTCGTTTTTCTTCCGCGTTGGTCCAGAGAGGACCGAGACTACTGTTACGTAATGATGTCATAAACCTGCGTCGTTCACAACCCCACCTGCGTTTTAACCAGACTCTCCGTGGTGAGACCGCTTTGCTCCACCGTACACAACCGTCACTTTCCCACATATTCTCTCTCTCTCGGCAGAATCTGAAGCCTCCTGCCCTGATCCGCCTGCAGCGAGTGAATCTCTGTCTCGTCTGTCTGTCCTCCTCTTCTCTTTCACCCCAACCGGAATACCAGGAAGTCTCCACCTGAGTCTGGTTCTGCAGAGTTTTCTCTTTCCACAGTGGCTTAGGTTTCCTCATGTGGAGCTGTTGGGTTTTCTCAGTGAGAAATGACTGTTGAATTTGGTGCTATGTAAATAAAGTTTAATTGAATAATGTAAAGCATAGACAGACTTCAGTAGATAACAGTACTGTATTGATGAGCAGCAGCTCCTTAAGCAGGATTAAAGCTCCTTGTCGGAATCCTTGCTGGAGGTTCCTGCGGCGCAGAGTCATTTACAGTTCAGCATCAGTGACGTCTCAGCTGCTCAGCGCGCTGAGTTTATTAACGTTTCAGCCTCTTTTTGGCCGTTGAAGCCGATTTCAAATATTGTTTGTTTGCTCATTTCGCCCCAGAGCTAAAACGCGGGTCAGTTTACGGTGTTTT
Organism: Lipophrys pholis; assembly: GCF_963383615.2. Classification (NCBI taxonomy): domain Eukaryota; kingdom Metazoa; phylum Chordata; class Actinopteri; order Blenniiformes; family Blenniidae; genus Lipophrys; species Lipophrys pholis. Next base: position 2,039,210 of record NC_137634.1, on the reverse strand, counting down.
GTCACATTCAGTGACAGAAACACAGAAACATTCTCATGACAGCTGCGTGCAGAGGAGGCCTGCTCCAGGGTCAACAGCCATGTTGATTGGTTGATAGTATATTTTGTAGGAGAGCATCTAATACGACACACCATGATCCGAAATACACACGAATAATTAATACATTTTTACCACTAGTTCCATGCAGCGAGGTAAAGCCTCCTGTGTGTTAACCCTGCGATGAACTCCCCACCAACAGGAAGTGATTGTTTATCTGACCCGTCTTCAGCGTTCAGGAAGATCCGAGTTTCTATTCTCGAGATCTCACGCTTGTTTCCAACGCGCCCATCGAGTCTCATCTGCCTTTAAAATGCTTTTACCTCGACTGATCGTCGTTACTCATCTCACGCGAGCACCGAAGCTCCCAGGCTCAATCAACACTGTGCGATACTCGGATACAAGCAGAGGGCTTCACGCAGCAACCCGGCGCTCCTTAAGAGAGCTGCTAACGTCCTTTATTAAGCCTCAATCAGGCCGAGAATGAGCAGCAGATGTGGACGGCACAGCGTCGGCAGAGTGCCGCCCATCCAGTTAACCACAGCAGATTTTAATCAGCGCCTGTATTCACCGAGGACTTTCTTCATTTCGACAAGTGAAATTGTCGGAAGCCACATGGAAAAACATAACAAGCGAAATGACGGCGAAGGGAGAAGAAGAGATGCAAAATCAATCTGTGGCAAATTTAAAGCAAAGAATAAATAAAAGTGAGTAAATCCAGGAGCTGCTGGTTTAAAGAAAATACTGTTTCCATACGCGGCACACATGAGGTCTGACTTTTAAGACTTTCTGCATGTTGTAGTCACGTCTGGAATAATTCCCTTCAGTGACTTAATGCTGATTTACTACAAACGGGAAAAAAAATCCCATTTCATATTTACACTCCAACATTTGTTCTAGAGGCAGACAAAACATTTAATAAATGTTTTATGTGTAAAACATGTAAGTCCACTCATTGATTTGCAGAATTGAGTTTAGATTGTTAATAATTAAAAAGCCCATAAAAAACAAATTTAAAAACACGGGGAAATGATTTTATGGTGAAGGGAAGTTGCACATTCCACTCAATACTCCATGTACTATATGGATGTATACTAATGTATAGTACTATATGTACTATACAATATACACACACACACATATATATATATATATATATATATATATATATATATAAAATCTACGCCTGTTGATCCAGGATGCTGAGCCGCCTCCCACAATGCATCCCCGGTGCCACGTGTCTCCCAGGTAATCAATGCACGTGCGCACGGCCAGAGACAACGTGATCGACGAGCCCGGGACACTTTGTTCCAGTTCTGATGCTCAACACGTCCGTTGGAGGTGGACGGGGTCAACGTGAGCTGCTCTGCAGGGACGAACCCAACGATCTGGTGGCTTCATATCAGAGGCAGCATCAACGTCTGCAGCAGTGATCCGGGCAATTAGCTGCTTCCACCATGGCGCTCAGTGTTTCATGGAGTAAACAGGAACTTTGAAGTCGTCACGCCGCTGGAGCGATGAACACCGTGAAACCAACACTTTGCTTGTGTTTGTTTCTTTATCGTTCACAAATAAATATACTTGATTAGAAAATATATGAAAATGAAAGGGAGCAATAGCTGAAAGATCAATGTCATAGAAATGTCTTGGACTATTGAATGATATTATAGATGAGATATATATATATGTATATATGTGTGTAAATGCATTTTTAATTATTGTTCCAATAATGTTGTTTAAATGAGGACAAAAAAAAAAATCTGGATTCAACATTGAAGCAGGAAACGACCAGGTGAACGACCCTCGCCTGCTCTCCACCGTACCTGTCCTACAGGTGTCGAAACCAGCCAATCACGTGGCTGCAGCAGAAATGTCTTCATTATAAATGTGTGATAAAAGCTGCGTTAAGAAGCGAGATGTTGGTGCGCTCGCCGGCACCATCTCCCACGGTGCAACAGGGCGTCGCTGTGACAGTTTCCTCATCACCTCCTGGAACCACCGGAGGCCTGCATAATGCACGACGCTTCAGCACGCCGTCCCTCCGCCATCAATTATTAAACAAAGAATAGCAGATATGCAGTATTTAAAGCCCCGCCTCCGCAATCAATATTCATCAGCCTGGTGGAATCTCTCTCTCTCTCTCTCTCTCTCTTTTTTCCTCTCTCTCTCTCTCTCTGCGAACACTGGCGATGGAGCTCCAACCACGCGCCGACCACGGGTGGCTCGGCAGGTTACCATGGAGACGGCCTCATTTTCACCGTGCTGTTGATGCAAGAAGCAAGGCCAGTCACACACACACACACACACACACACACACACACACACACACACACACACACACACACACACACACACACACACACACACACACACACACACACACACACACACACACACACACACACACACACACACACACACACACACACACACACACACACACACACACACACACACACACACACACACACTAATGAATGAGCTCTGGAGTGGAAGTAAACAGACGACAGATGCTGATCGCATGTGTTCGGAGTTGGGAAGTGTGGCGGCTTCAGGACGCCGAGCGTCGTGAGCGCGTTCGTCACCGGGGGTGCGACCGTGTTACGACAGCAGCGTTTTGGAAGGCAGACAGAGGAAAGGCGTCCGGCGGCTCGCGATGACCTGACAAATGTCCGACACGATGAGCACAACAACACCGAGGCGTGCTGGGAAACGCGTGTTCACACAGCTGGCCTCATTCCTCATGTTGCACTTCAGGGTTTCACTAAAATTACTTTCCACCCAGCAAACACGGAGAAGCTGTTTTACACACTGACCTTTCATTCAGAGCTGGAATCACGTCGGCCTCCTCGACTCTCACACAGTTCACCTGCAGGAGTAACGGTTTTCTTCACATTGTAGGATCGTATTGATCGGATGCTTTAATTCTAAATAACTGGTGAGTCTTCATATCAAGTCTGCAACTGCCTGAACTGTTACGTTTAACATTTTGTACATCACTTTAATTCGTATGCTTACATTGGAATAAATTCACTTAAAGGGGTGATATTATGTAAAATTCCCTTCCTAAAGGTTCTCCAGCAGTACTACTCGTCCCCATACCTGGACTGATGTCCCAGAAGTGAAGACAGTCTGTCCTCTCTCTCCCTGGCTTGTTTCAGGTTTTAAAAAGTGTGTTGCTCCAACCAGCCAATCAGAACTCAAACCCTATACAGTGTCATCGGGGGTATAGCCAATCCCAACCAAGGTAGGCCCTCCCTTTGACTCCTCCCACAATTAGGCAGCTCTGCTCTGGCACATGGCACCATGAGAGGAAATACTTCCTCCTCTTCCCAAGATGGGCATGTGTGGGCGGAGCCAGTCCAGCTCACACAGACACAGCAGATTCTGAATGTAGCTCCTATGAGCCAATATTCAAATGAGGAAAATCAAGGAGGAGCTAGAAACTTAGAATACTGAAGGTTTCTGGACCGACCAGACCAGGAGGAGGAGGAGAACAGGAGGAGGAGGAGAACAGGAGAATAGGAGAACTTTACAGATTTCTCCTAAAACATTAAAAGGAATCACAGATCAGCCCCAGATGTTTCCTGCTGCTGCTTCCTCTGCAGCCATCCAGCACCCCGAGGTGTGACAAGACAAAGGTTTTAATTTTGTTCAAACCCAATGTCATTCATTTTATTCTCAATAATAATGGTGAATAATATAGATCTATTTTAATCCTTTGTGTTACCCTTTGAAAAAGTTCCACCTTTAACTTCTTCTCCTGGAGGGTTTCGACTCTTCTGCAGTTATAAAAACATCGAACACGATTTAATGAAGGAATCAAACTGCAATCACGCGAAATATTGATGCACCAGAAACGAGCAGCTCCTCACGCCTTTAGTGTTCGCTGCTTTCTGTGTCCACTGGATTAAAGTGAGTGGATATGGATCGTCTGTAGTGGAGCTTACAGCGAAGGTGGAGAGCAGAAGATCGAATTAAATCACTTGTGTTTGGACTGTGGGGGGGCGTTCTTCACAGGCCAACTCCCACAATACAAACTAAACTTGGAGTTTTAACCTGAGGAACTGAAGCACGGACGTTTCGTGGTTTTCTGCTCGCGGTTGTTTCTGCAGAGTGATTTCTCTTTTCCATGGCCGCTGCAGAAGGAAGTCAAAGGTTCAGGGTTCTGGCGCTCGAGCTTCGAATTCCCTTTACCTGAAGTAGAGGGTTTGATACATAAACATAAGGTCTGTATTTAGCACTGACTAATGGAGTTCCTCATGGTTTGATGACAGACCAGCGCTACCTTCGTTAGAGAAAGTTAAACACTTCTCATCATTTATGGAGATGAGCACATCCCAACAGAGGGTCTGCTGTGGCTGTCAGTCTTTTGGAAGATGCCAAGTCACACAACATTTTCAGGTGAATCTGGTGAACATTCATTCACAGAAAAGTTTCAATAGTTTCTCTACATGCTTCACTCTTCGCCAATCAAGTGGAGATTTACTACACCATCATCATCATCATCATCATCTGCATAAACCAAGACAAATTTCTTACATACAGTAGATACTAGGACGTTTACATCGTCTCCGAATGCATGCATGGCTGTTAGCAGAACTCGGCGCCAGCTCGTGGTCCGGAGTTAAAACAACAGCGTTTTCAAGCTTCCAGTCCATCGTTTTTGTAAAAGACCCGCCCCCTTTAGGTCAAGGTCCTCGGGGAAGAGCCGGGGAGCTTCAAGGACCGATTTTCAACCCAGCTCAGGTGCCACATACTGGCTGGCAAGCAAAGCACAAGTCACACTTTTGTCATCTGACACCCTGATACCCATATCATGAGGTGAGGAAGGTGACTCCCAGAATACATCGGTGTGGTGAACTCAGGATCACCATCGTGTTTGGTAGTGAGTCTCACCATGGCACTGATGGTCTCCTCCCAGTCCGGCCTCTCTCTGGGATGGATGTGAGCCAGTTCAGGCACAATGTCGTCCTCCTCCAGGTGACGTCCAGGCCTCAGGCTCCTGCAGCCAACACACACACACACACACACACACACACACACACACACACACACACACACACACACACACACACACACACACACACACACACACACACACACACACACACACACACACACACACACACACACACACACACACACACACACACACACACACACACACACACACACACACACACACACACACACACACACACACACACACACACACACACACACTTCATTAGGTATGTTTCCACTGAGTGTCAGTTTCCCCTCATGATCCCCCCGGTGATCACTTCCCTCGATTAATTGTTGAGCATAAAGTGATCGTCACAATTCGATTAGCAGGAGCAAAGACCTTAAAAACTTCACAAAGTTCACAGATAACCAGAAGTGACCAGCAGAGGGCAGCACCGACCACAGCTAGACACAGATAATTAGCTAAATTGCTAATGGAAATGTGTCACCATGACATCGTGAAAACATCTTAAAGGTGACAGAAATCCAGTGTTTTGTGAAGCAACAGGCAGTTTCAAGTTTATATTTGTAATTGTTTTCGCTCTGGACAATTTGTCACCGTCACTATCAGTTTTCATTCAAAGACTAATTTCACGGCTAAATACCGACTGTTGGTAATTTGAGACGGCGCTCAGCCCATCACCTGGCAGGTTTACTTCAATAAAAATTAAATCCACAACAGCTGCAGGTTCGGTTTGCATTTGGAATACAGACGCCCTCATGGCGTCGTTTGGTGGGCGAACAATCTTTTGAGCAAACGAATAGAATACTTTAGTGTCGGTGTCCAACTAGAATGGAGTTAAAAACGGGTTCCACTGCTTTTTTTTTTTTTTTTTAATCACTACTGTGAGTAACTGTGGTTTTCCAAGGAACAAAACAAGGATTCCTCCCAGGCACCTGGAACAAACCACCCAGCTCCATTCAAACATGAAATCAATCACCATGCATCACTGCAGCGTCTCTTTTGACTGAAGAGTCCGTCAGAGTGAATCTGTATGGAGTCAGTGGGTTCCCATTACCATTGGTGTTAACTAATATGAAAAGAATCACAACTCTCAGAACCTCTTCACGAGGTTCGCCAAATACAGGATAAGACTGTAATCTCCTTGGAGCTTTTCTTTGAGAATCCTCAGCTAGTAAAAATACCACCACAATAAAAAAAAAGGCGCTTTAAGCTCAGCGCACAGCATTGTTCCAGAAGTTATAAAAACCTCAGTTGCATAATGTACATCCCAAAAGTGTCTGACGAGCTGCTCCGTTACATAATTCGGTCTGATGTTGGAAAAAGCTCCTCCAAACTTAAAGCAGCACTAAAGGCTGAAAGCCTGGACGTGTACGTCCATACCTCTTCTTTTTTATATAATTATTCATATTCACATGCATCAGAAGCCGTCAGACATTCCTGCCATTGGGTTTCATGTCTTACTCTAATATTCTTTCAGTCGTAGACGAGCAGAGATGCAGATTAATAAACTATTTATATTGCAGCTCATCAACACAGATCTCAAGTTTATGAAGAGTCCAACTGCAAAAGTAATATGGAAATATTTAGTTTTTACCAAAAAAAAGACACAAAGCTAAGGATTACTAGTAAAACAAGCATGTTTTGCAGTCCAAGGGCAGATATGAGGCTGTTATCGTGACAGTATTCATTAGAGGGGCTTAGATTCAACACGGCTGAAGCTAATCCTGCGTGTTCAAACACAGATTTGTATAAAAAAATATGTGTAATTAGACGTGTGGTGGCTGCACGCCAACAAGGACCCGTAAATGTCGTCACCTCCATCTCAGGTGAGCCTCCCACTTTGTTTCCCACAGCACAGAATCGACTGAACAGCAGCTTCAGCTTTACTTTGTCCTCTTTACAGGCCGTTAGTTTTATGAAGCCTGAACGGAAACAAGAGTGAGCCTCAGGAGCTCAGTGACTTTAAACAACATTACTGGAACCGGACAGAACCAGACAGTTTTGACAAACCCGAGTCAGAGACACATCTCTGACACCGAGCCTCTCTGGACGCAGCTTTTTAACCAGCTGAACGCTCCATAATGAGAGGCAGACAGTGACCTGATGCTTCCTCCCAGAAGCAACCTGAGATAAACTGACGCTTCTACTGGAACCCCACCAACAGCGGCACGGCAATATCATCAACTGAAAATATAATTACATTTAATAAAGTAAAGTAAAGCAAAATAAAATAAAATAAAAGTCAGCATTTTATGTTTTAATGCTTTATACCGACCAGTGCAGGACGGGGAGATTTTCTCTCATAATCTGAATCAGAAACTTGATGAGATCAGAGACTTTGGAGGGATTAGAAATGCGAAATGTGACTTACAGTTGAAAATGGTCAATATATTTAATGCTGCGTAACGCAATTTACTGCAAATGAAACCGCTTTTTTTTTTTTTTTTTTATTGTGCAAGTTGATATAGCAATACGGGTACATTTGTGTTAACAGGTGGCCCCGTAACGCGACTGTGTGAAAATACAGATAAATACAATAACAGCAGCAATTCACCACTTCCTTATTTGAGGTTAAAAACCGAAGCTTCAATCCTCGTGAGTTTGGAGTGTCGAGTTTGGTCACATGAAACAAAGCGGACATGAAACAGCGGCTCATCTGATGAAAGTAAGATCTTAGTCTGAACAACATCATCAAGGTGAAAGCCTGCCGTCATGTTAGAGAAGCTGAATACACACACACACACACACGCACACACACACACACAGCAGCGAGGCTTCACATGATCTAATGAAGCTCGGCAGACAAGATGGGAAAAAGTGTAGAAGCAGCAGGAGGAGGAGAGAGTCTAGTTCCCTGGAAGTTTCTGGAGCAGTTGGAAGATGGCGGCGGTTCAAACAACGTGGGAGTGGAGATAATTGGACGTAAGAAGGTCTGGATGCAGAGGGAAGCTCAGTAATGAGCCGTACTCTCTTCCTGTTACACGTCAAGCAGGCAGAATCCTCCGAGTGGCGATCAAGTCAAATCTTCTTCACAATGCCGGCATGTTTGAACTAAAACTCAAGGCAGCTCCAAACTGAGCGGATTCTGCAGAACCGGACTGGACAGGAAGTCCTGGGTAGTCCAGCACCAGCAAACACAGAGGAGAGGACTCGGGACTTTTTTTTTTGTTCCGATTTCTACCGGGATCTTCACACAGTGGCAGGAGTCCTCAGCAGAAGTGGCTGAAAAGTTTCTCCTCCTGGCCGTTGAGCTATGAATCCGTCCCGAGCGGACACATAAATCTACCTGCTGACATCACAAACCGACAAACTGCTCGCCAACACTATCCCGTCGTTACAGAGGATTCACTGAAGTCCACCTCCTGAATGGACCGAAGTCCTCCTGTCTGCTGGTTTCCTGAGCGCAGACTCCCGATGGAGCTCATTAAAACCAGTGAGGCTGGAAAAGAGGGGAGCAGACTCTCCACAGCTCGAGGACCTGAGAGCTCCTCCACATGGCCTCGATGAGGAGCGACCGAACCGGAGGTCAGAGACCAAATTAGAGCCGGAGAGGTAAACACCGAGGAGCTTCCACTTTGACTTGTGTTTCAGTCCAGAGCTTCACTGGTGGAAACATCTGGGGGAAGAATCTTAGTGCATGACTTTGTCCTTTCATCGTGATTTCTACTAAAATGACACGAGTGAAGAGAGAAACTATGTACTGTACATTTTTATAAACCCCATAGTTGTAAGTAAATAGGAAATACCTTCATCACAAAACCAATGGAGGGACTCCATTTGTAAAAAGAAAAAAAATGTAAATACAAGCCTTGGAATCAATGATCCCATTTTCATCACAGATAAAGCCCTACCTGGATGGATCTTTTTCAATTCTACATTTACAGCTTGTTCAACAGCAGTGACTTTTAATTGGATGAAAACAAGTTTGTTCATGGAGCAATTCAGCGTAGAACAGGGTTCCTTGTATGTATACTTTATACCTGGGGTCCCCAAGATTCACTTCCATCAGCGCTTCTTTCCTGCACTCAACTCAACAGTTTATTTTTCTCATATATCATTATACCTCATTCAGGCCTTTTTATGGAAAGATTCAGTTTGCCTAAAACCGGTCCGTGGTGCTAAAGATGTTTGGGAGCTTTGTTCTGTAACTCCAGGTGACGCACGGCACAGATAATTGAGGTCGGACTGTAGAATCATTTTTCATCTTACATCTACTTAGAGAACAGAAATCATGTTTGTATGTTTCTATTATTACCGCCGCCATGGCGGTTATACAATCACCTCAATCTCATATTAAAAACTAACGAGCTGATCGTCATGAAAACTGGTTCTCAGGATCATTTTGATCAGAGGAAGAACTCATTAAATGTTGGCGGGGATCCAGATCAGAAATAATTGTTCATGTTAATTTCTCTACATGTTGTTTCCTTCTTAGCCTGCCACTTTAAATGACAAGTGCATTGTGGGAAATGGAGTCGTAGCATGTTTTGGTTTTTGGAGGTGTAGTTTGTCGTCCCGCTGCTCCGGCGCTCGGCAGCAGACACCAGTTAGTGAGTGAAACGGCATAATAAACCTTAACTCCAGTTCAGATGATCACCTGGAAGAAGGTAAGAAGGTCGTCTCATCTTGTTTTCTTTCATGTGATGAAATAAAATCACTGGATCATCAAACTTAAATGAATCAAGGCAGCTGGTCTGATGTGGAACACGTGTCACTTCCTGTGTCGGAGGTCAGAAATCTCTGATTACTCTTGTTATTATTATCAACCTTAACGTTTGCTTGGGGTTTTCTCCTCTGACGGTTTATGGACGGCGGGGTGATGTAGTGGCGTTCGCTCTCGCCTCACACTCGTGCGTGACGCAATATAAAAGACCGATGTATGGATGAAGGAGATAAATCATATTGGAATGACACCAGTACGCCAGAATAGTTGATGTATTGTTACACTGCCTAAAGGGATTATAATCCCTCACCACGAGAGCGTCGAGTGAAAGAACGAGCGCAGCAGCGGCACATCAGTCGACGTGCTAAATGTTTTGCATTAAATATTGAAAAAGGAAATTTCCTCACAGAAATCATCTTCTGAATGTCTCTACTATGTTGTTTTTAACGTGTGCAGTTCATTAATCAGGGTGACGTTCACAGCTTTGTTCAGATTTCCAAAAATCTCCGGAGCGATGAAGTCAATAAAGAAGTACAACCTGAAAAGCTACGCCGAGTTCTTAGTACACACAGTGCAGTAAAGACCAGAGTAATGAGATTTCCATGATAAATAATCTAAACTGATCGATCACAGATCCTTAATGAATCAAAGAAGTTAATGTTTGATTATATCTGAGACGAAGGTTTTTCCTCAATGTTAGTATTTAAAGTCATTTCTGCTATTTTTTTTTAACAAAACTTTACCAAAATCTTCAAACACACTTCAGTTGGTGTCCAACTTTTCTTTAGGTCTGCTCTTTAGATGAAAAACGTTTGAGCTCAACGACATGTTTTCTGTCGACATGAAACCGTGTCCATGATGCCAATAATGCCGTCGTATATAAACCAGGCCTGTCGCGTCGCCGTTTCCACAGGAAAACAGCAAAAACACACAGACACCCACTCAAACCCAATCCGAGGAAAAGTGAGGAAGAAGTCATTAGTGTGGACTGACAGCAAAGTGAAGCTTCTGCTTTGGGTCACGCTGGAACAGAACACCAACAAAAGAAAATGTGTTATGACGTCTGTGTGAAGACGGAGACGCCGAGTCAGCGTTTCAGCTTTATCAGCTCTAAAAATTCTGGTGTCGGATAGAGAAGTGACCCTGCGGGTCAGAATTCTACCTCTCCAATAAAGAACGAAAGAAGAGTCACTCAACCCGTCTACCTGTGAACAGGTATTCAGTTTCTGCTCGGGAGTCTGGGAGGGGCTCATGAAGGAGCTTATGAAGAGGCCTGGACGATCAGAGGACAGACTCCAGAGGCATTACTGTCCTCCACGGTCACTGTCTTCATTCAGAAGTGAGACACACTCACACACACATCAGGAGGAGAAACTGCTTTTTCCAGAAAGCTGCTGCTCGTCTTCCCCGTCACACTGCAGCGCCACACTTTGCTCATCTTCAGCCGCTGCTTCCTGTCTGCAGGAACAGACGAGAGGACACTTCCTGAGCTGTGGTCCTGCTGACTCCAGTGTTTCTGTCTCCGACTGGGTAACACACACACACACACACACACACACACACACACACACACACACACACACACACACACACACACACACACACACACACACACACACACACACACACACACACACACACACACACACACACACACACACACACACACACACACACACAAGCATTTTCTTCAACCGCGCAATTTTGGCCCCGAAAAAACAACCGCAGCTCAATTTTCGTTTGGAAAATAAGGGTCGTGACTCTCTCGCAGCGTTTATCCTCAGATATCACTTCCTCCCGCCTCTCTCCGCGTCGCCACTGAATATCTGACTCAACGTGAGCTCAGCCCCAAACACAGACCCTGTGGGTTTTATGTAGTTACACAAAACACGGTTCCCCCTGCAGGTTTTTCCACTTCAGTCGGACTCCTGCAGGACTCCCGTCCCTGAACCAAGGGGACGCTGCAGCTGCTGGATGAAACAGGACATTTTGTGGCTCGTCACTGTTGAGGCGTTCAGAGTAGGGATGTCCTGACTGGATCGACGGTACGGGACCAGGGACTGAACACTAACCTGCCTTTTACTGCACAATATTATCTTTATATCGACCAATCCAATGGAGAGTAAGCTTTTGTGTCAATGTAATGATGTGCAGACAAAACAAGCAGGATGTCACAACAAAGCAGGCCGATAGTTCAATACTGTCCATATAGATTGAAAGGTTAGTTATTTTCTCTGTTCATTGATCGGTTGTCACAGTCCCCTTGAATCCGGGACGAGGTCTTCTAGTTACTTGTTTTTCCAACCTCCTGACCACAGCCAAGGATCGATGCTACTGGTTAAGAAATATGCAATGTTTAGCAGTACATTCTTTTCCCCCCCAGAGCTGTTGACTTCATGCCTGGAACCATGTCATCCAGAGGAAACAATAGAATCAGATTCTTTCCAATGCACCAGCACACAGTGCTTAAGGTTCTTGGACATTATGTTCCAGCGTCTTGGAGAACGTCCAGAGCATTCAGTCTGTCATCAGGATCCACCGCACGATGCTGAGATCATGAATTTGTGGGACTTGTCTCTTGGTGCTTTATGCCTCCAGTGCAGCATGGGGCCTTTCACTTTCTGATAGTCCAGGACTCGGTTCACTTGGGAGGGGGAGGAGCAGAGAACTTTCACACCATCATTTGGTTCACTGCATTCACCCTCTGACCACCACCAACCACTCACTCTCTCACTGCATTCACCCTCTGACCACCACCAACCACTCACTCTCTGTCATTCACCCTCTGACCACCACCAACCACTCACTCTCTCACTCATTCACCCTCTGACCACTCACTCACTCACTCACTGCATTCACCCTCTGACCACTCACTCTCTCAGCCATTCACCCTCTGACCACCACCAACCACTCACTCTCTCACTGCATTCACCCTCTGACCACCACCAACTACTCACTCTCTCACTCATTCACCCTCTGACCACCACCAACCACTCACTCTCTCACTGCATTCACCTTCTGCACAATGTGTGTGAGCCACTCATGTTTATTGGTCACCAGGTCACGATGGTGCAATTAGAGGATGACCCCCGGTGACCGGAGCAGCCAGAGTTCATTCTTATCCAATGACTGATCACTGACCACACAGCCGCACGCGAATCACGAGTCCAGAGCGGCTGCTCAAAGTTAAAAAAAAAAAAACACCCACTTCCCCTCACAGGACAGCCGCTTTAAGCTCATGAACAGGACGAATCCAGCAAGAAGACGCAGTAACGCAGCCAGAGGACGGCAATAAGACATGCCGATAGTTTGGGCGGCTGTGATTACTGTTTATGAGTGCAACTCTTAAGAGCAACGCATGTTTTGTGTTACTGGACTGAGCGCACATGGACACATGCCACGTTTAGAACTGCCAATAATACCCTCCAGAGAATATTATGGCACGGGTGTGATGGAAGGGCTCTCCTACGCATGGAGACTGAAGGGGAGGGGAATGCCTTCTGCTCGTCTCCACCAGGATTACACCCGGGTTTGTTAAGTTGCAACTGTTGTTTGCAGTCAATTATCTATCCAGGGAAGGAAAAATAAAAACATCTTGAATGCCTGAGCCATGAGAGTACTGTAACTTTCAATCGTAGTTTGGCCAAAACAAATCAGCACATTACCTCCAGTCTGGGAATCATTTCTCACATGTAGAACAAGGCTTCCACTCTCTGACACATTATTTTTCTCACTTCCTACATCTGCTCATCTGTGTAGACTTCATGGAGAGAAACTCAACTATTGTGACCAACAGCCTCTAAATCTCTGTTGAGATTCTCTCTGCTCAAGTTTAATGAGAAAGTTTGAGTTCTAATCTCCACATTGGAGTTATTCTGAGAATCTAATCATTTCCAAGGCAGTGAAAAGAGTAGCAGCGCAGCCCGGGCAATACATCCAACTCCACTTTATCTCCAACACAGCAGCTCCAAAAAGCCCGGCCTGATAACGGCATGCCCCCCCCCAAACTCCAGGAGATACGGCAGGGCTTAAGGAGCAGCAAATCTAGGCCAGGCTATCCAATAGCAGAAGAATGAGTCATACAACTTATTTTCGGGTGGATGTTGCTGTAATTGAACCAAGTTTGTGCCAGCTGCCGGTGGCTGAAGCAGTGACAGCACGATCTGTTTGACACTTGAGCTGGGTTTGGGGATCGGTGAAGCCCGCCGATCAGTGGGAGGAGGGGCGGACGTGCTGCCCTGCAGAAAACAACAGCAGGAGGGCAGAAATAAATCCCACCTCAGTGAGGGAGCTACTTCATAAGTGTAATCAGGGTAAAGCGAGTGGCAGACGATCGCTGAGCTGCGAGGCAAAGCTTCCTGTTGACGCCGGCACTCTCACCTCGAGTCATGAACACCACTGAAATATTGAAATGTTAGGAACAAGCAGCTGGAATTTAAATCGAGTTTCCCTTGCAGGGTGCTGGGCCTTACGGTTTGTGATGGCGTGAGGACGTGGATCTACGTTACTACGACACCCAAAGGTCAACCCAGGTTCTGCCAGAGAGATTCCATCTTTCAATATTTGGTCTGGAAACTTGTTGGGTTTCGTGGTACTGTAGCCACGTATTGATAACGAGGCCATGAAGACATTTTAATTTTATGGCCCGCGGACCACATGTTTGACAATCCTGACTAAACCCAAAAGAGATTTTAAGGAACAAACGATCCTTAAACAACTTGCAATCAAATACCACAAAGTCTGATTGAACCAGTGAAACTGCTTTTTTAATTCTTACAGAAACCGAGTATTAAACATGTGCTGTTGCACCAAACCGCATCCTTCAAACAGGAAGCGGATGAACGTCTATAAAATCAGCTGAGGTCTCATTTCCTGCAGTAATCCTCCTTTTAATTCCTGCTCCCTCCATCGCCCTGACCTTGCTCTCGCCTCCCTCACGTCGAGCACCACTACAGATTTCAGCCCCGATTTTGCCAGACGCTGAGTTTCAGAGAGCTTCCTGCCACGGTGTCCCGTCAGCAGCGATAAATGTTGTGCGGCAGCTATTTGTATTCACTTCCTACGTCTCCGCCGATGGTTTGCACCTCCGAAAAGGAACACCTTAAAATACCTGCTGCGTGAACAAACAAGCCAATTTTAACCGTGCGAGGCCTCGCTGCAGTTTGTTTCCTCGGTGGATGATGACACCAGGGAAAGGAAAGAGCACATGAAACAATACTACCACTTTTATATCTCATAACTACTTCTGAATGTATCTGCATAATGAATTAACACGTCACTTCCCAAAATTAGAGACCAAAAGCTTTATTTTCTTTTCCCCAACAGAAACACTCATCTGATACTTTGAGCTGAGAGTTTTGTTTTATCTGGGTCTGTTTTGGAACATTTTCCCCCTGGAAAATCAAACTACAGACAGAAATACAACATGTATTAGAACAGAGACCTGGTACCAGTGGCTCTGCAGCCATAAGTGGCTTTTTTCTAATCACACCAGACGACTTTTCAAAAAGACTCCCATAGTTGGGATATAAAAATATATATGAACACAAAATGGCTAAACTTACTGGGGAAAAAGGCTTATAATTGTCTAACTGCGACAACTGAAATGGCTAAAACTAGAAAAGGTTAAAAACAAACATCACACAATCTGACACAGTGTCTGCACTTCCAGGATTTGTGAGTAAATATGATCAAACTCTTTCTGCACTGAAGAAACTAAAAGCTTCCTAGATGCACTGAATCATGGTCACATTTGCAGATTTCTCAGTAGCGGTGTAAACTTCCCGTGTTTCATTCCGAAATCCAGTCAGAGTGAGGATACGGCCAGCCCGGGTGACCAGCATGTAAATGACACTGCATCTTCAGAAAAGTCTAACAAAGACCTGAACTTTTGGCCAGAAAACACCAAACCCTGATTGGTGGGCTGCCAGGAGTCGGTTGGTTAGTGACGACGCTCTCAGATTGTCTCCGTGAGCCGATGGAGAATATTAACATTCATCTATGTTCCATACAAATCAGGACTGTGTGCTGGTAAAGATACTCAAATTAACATAATATGAATATGAAATATGAAGCCAATTCAAACATCGGCGCTCAGCTGCAGTGAGTTTTTTCAGCTCTGTGGAGACAGTAAAGAGATTGAAACGGTTTGAGGAAACTATAACAACAGTGTGGTGAGTTTTTCGTAGCCTGTCCAGAGTAAATGATCAAAAGTCTGATTTATTACTGAACCTGCGCACGTTTTACCTCCTCATGGGAGGAGAAGGAAACCTTGGAAAGCCATGAGCAGTGATAAAAAGGAGAGAGAGTGGGGAAGCTGTTTGGTAGTCGGTGCACAAGACTTCACCCTCCTGCACATCCTGGATCTCGTCCATGAGCTGGAAGTCCTTTCAGTCTGCCGGCAGTTTAGCTCCTGTCCCATTGAGGCACTTTATCTGCCCTACATATGGCGCTGCAGACCAGGCTTCCATTCCTGCCTCTTCCTAATGAGCGGTGAGCGTCCGGCGAAGCCCGTCTCCTCCGAGCTGCTGCTGGGCGGACGTTCGAGATGGACTCCGACAGAAACAACGGGACGATCAGTGTTCCCCCGGCGCAGTTTAACGGGCGTCTGTATTAGTGACCGCTCATTGAATAGCAGCGTAGCGGGGCTGTACGTGGGAGAAACCTCATTACACAACATCGAGGGATGGATCAGGAGAGTTAACTGTTGTTCTAACACGTCACAAAAGAATCACTTTTCTTTCAAATCATCTCCAAAACCACCAAAACTATCTTGTGACAACACGTTTAACCTCCTTTAAAGCAGCACTTCCACACCTTTAATTCAGCAGCAGAAGACTGAGTCTGCACAGTTTGCTTCGAGGGAGATTCACCATTTCCCTCAAGAAGCTAATGGTAAGAAGTGTGTACTCCAAATCCCCTTGATAGAACCCCTCCAGGATCGCATGGCTTCTCTTATTAAGAGTATTCCAGTGCAAAACTTCCATTTGTGGCCACTTTTCTCAAAGTTGGTTAAGCAATTTTCAACGAATTGTGTGGACTTGGCATTAACATGTAGTCATGGGAACTAACTATTGAGAAGGAATCAGGCCCTGATTTGTTAGGATAAAATTCCCGTTGCAAACTCCAGCAACACGTGCAAATGTTCCAGTTCCTTCTAACTGGCTTCGTCAACTTTTCAAGCAAGTGATAAAATGAAGAGTTCACACATTGGAAGATCTCTAATATTATAATATCAGTCGGTTGGAATGCGACTGGAACATTCTTCCACACTGAAATACCATTTAGGATGAAGTGATGACCAAATACTGCTGCATGTGAGACCAATTCTGGTTAGCAGCCAAAATGCTCATGAAGGTGAGAAACCACCACAACATTCCTCATCGTGGAGAAAAAATTCAAGGATGACTTTGTGCATCACGAATGGCGCAGCAGCAGAAGAGTTTGGAATAATGTGAGCTACCTGCTGCCGCAGGAGGGGGAGATAAGAGGACGCAGGGTGGGCCGCCCTACTTTCACCAGGTCAGATCAACCTGAGGAATTTCATCCCGATTGGTTCCTCTTCTACGGAGGGAAAGATACAGAAAAGGGTCACTCACTGCAGGTTAAACTACATCAGGGAAACTGGTTAACATTTCGGGCATTGACTTGCTTTTCTTTTGCCATTTTTGTCAACCAGCAGCAACATTTTGTTTCTGCGACGTTTCTGGATTTGTGGAGATTTTGTTCAAACTTGCTCGAGCTCGGCCCGGTGCTATGGACTCAGAGGTTCAGCACAGTTCGGGGCAAGTTTCACGCGTGGACCTGTTCTGTGTTCCATCCATGCCAATGCTGTGAGAACATTACAAAGCAAAATGAGCTCAAACACGTTTTTTATGGGGTTAGGTAGAACTGAACCTGTACAGTTAATCCCTGAAAGCAAATTTCTATTATAAAAAAACATATTGACGCAGCTTCGATCAGCTGCTTGTACGATCACGTGAACCCTCCTCCAGCAGCAGCGTGTCGACCTTAAATTAGCCGCTGCGTGGTGCATTCAGCTCCAGATTGATGGGAGCTGCTCGGTGAGCGTGGGCCTGTTTGCCCGACTACATTACAGAGTCACCAAAAACTTTTTACAGCTTTTTTTCCCTTTCTACAACTTGTATATAGCCTCTGATTCATCCCAGAGATCTCCGGATTCACCGGACCCCCCCCTCCAGTCTGACGAGCATAATTGCAGCTGATTGAAAGAACCCTCCCACCCTCCTTTATCTGTCTCACTCACTCACTCTGTAGTACCGTTGGACTGCTGTCTAATGTATGCTAAGCTGCTGCTGCCATGGTAACCCCGGTGCAGGATTTAGACCCAGATCAGGACTTGGAGGGGTGTGTGAGAGCAACGGGGGGGGGGGGGGGGGGCTGTGCGGCCTTGACTGTAATCCAGCAGCAATGCCACCCTCCCAAAAACAACGACAAAAAAAAAAAAAAAAGACAACACACAGCAAAAACAGGCAGATGCAACAACAATGCAACAGTAATCCAGCTGCGGGAAGGTGTGTGTGTGTGTGTGTGTGTGTGTGTGTGTGTGTGTGTGTGTGTGTGTGTGTGTGTGTGTGTGTGTGTGTGTGCGTGTGCGCGCACCAGCATCCGACAACTGTGGTATGTGCATCTGACTGACAGAGGGCTGCTAGAATTCCCCCCCCAAAGTTAGATTGTGTGGTGACTAACAGGAATAGTAGGGAGATGAGAAGCGACTGAGTCACGGTTCAGTTTCCATCTGATTGTACAGTGTGTGTCAAAGGAGATCCCCAACGAGCCGCCGCTGGAGCTCAGCAACAGACACATGAGAAGGGCAGGAAGTGACTTCCCTGCTGGACCTGGAGGGGGAGATTGGGGGGGCTGGGCTGATGAGCGTTTATCTGGTTTGTGTGAACTGCTCAGAGGAGTGACAGAGGGCGATGGCAATGTAAGGGCACGTGGGGGGGTGAGTGGTGATGGTGGTGGTGGTGTGGGGGGGTGCCCAGCTGTGTGGATGACGTAACTGGCTGAAAGCTAATGGCATCGGCCACCCCCCCCCACCCCCTCTCCAGTCGGTGAAGCCGGGAGTCAAGGCGATGGAAATGTGAATGAAGGGTTTCCAGTAGTGACGCGGGTTAGTGATGGCTGCTGCCCAGTTGCTATGGGAGGATGATTTTGTGTGTGTGTGTGTGTGTGTGTGTGTGTGTGTGTGTGTGTGTGTGTGTGTGTGTGTGTGTGTGTGTGTGTGTGTGTGTGTGTGTGTGTGTGTGTGTGTGTGTGTGTGTGTGATGGTGACTGTGCAAACTCGGGGCTTGTGTACAGCGATACCCCCCCCACCCACACCCACACACACCACCCCCCTCACCACGCTCCTCCTCCCCCACACTGCATGCGCATACCCAGGTGTCATTTCTCCTTGAAGCATAGAGATGGCAAAGTCCCCACCACACACACACACACCTCCAGCACATGCATGCGCACACACCAGCTTCCCCAACTGTCCAAAGCGGAGCAGCAGCAGCGATGACGCTCCATGCAGAGCCCATGGAGCCACGTCCACACTGTCCATGCTTCTTCTCCGACTATAAACAAACCGGCACGCTCTCTAAACCTACAGACACCCAAGGTGTGGTCCTCTCCTCTCCTCTCCTCTCCTCTCCTCTCCTCTCCTCTCCTCTCCTCACATGCACACACACACATCCAGCCTGATGGACAGCGTTGAGGGCAGTGTGCTTGGTCGGATGTGTGGCGCCCGCCCGCCCGCCTCCTCTTACCTGTCCAAGATGTCATGGCTGGACGCGGCGGCGGCTCCCAGCAGTCCCAGTGCTGCACTCCCCACTGCTGCGGCAGCCCCGCTGCCTGCCTCCATGATACTGACTCACTGCAATGAGCAGCCTGCCAGAGAGAAGCAGAGAGAGCGAGGGGGAGAGAGAGAGAGAGAGAGAGAGAGAGAGAGAGGGAGGGAGGGAGTGGAGGATGTGAAGATCAGGAGGGAGAGAGACACCAACCAGATAAAGGAAATCACATGTAGAGGTGAGAGAGGGAAGAAAACACTGAAAAAAGTAGGGAGGAATGAAAGAGTGTGTGTGTGTGTGGGGGGGGGGGGGGGGGGGGGGTCTGTGAGAGCGACGTGCGGAGGAAGATGAAGGGAAGACATGGAGAAGAGGGGAGAGAGAGAGAGAGAGAGAGAGAGAGAGAGAGAGAGAGAGAGAGAGAGAGAGAGAGAGAGAGAGAGAGAGAGAGAGAGAGATCATTAATTGTGTGTGTGCAGTCAGGGGAATCAAATAAAGTCTTTTTTTTTTCGTGAGGCGGCGTTTCAGCTCTGGATGCAGCCCCGGGTCTCCATCCTCACTGCACCGACGCAGCTTTTTCTACGCCTTCTACACGGCCACCGTGCACGCCAACCCCCAAACACTATAGAAACTTTTAATTTGGCGAGGGCGAACGGGCGGCGCCTGGTGATTTGTGTTTCCTCGGTGCGGCCAAAGTCCCGGGAAGATTCTGCACATTATTCTGCTGATGTATCAGAAGTGCAGCAGCGTTTTCCTCTGCACAGCCACAAACTAGAAGCTATATAATCCCCCTGCGCACTAACCGGTGAGCAGGTTCCTCCACCTTCTGCTGCACAGAGCCACAGAGCCCAGGGAGGCGGACGGAGAAGACCAGGGCTCAACCTCAAAACTTATTCATGTGATGGAATACAGGCTCCCTGCAGGTCTTTGGGACATGAATGGGCAGATGTTTCTGGAGCTTCCCCAGCAGCAGCTGGAGGGTGAACACTCCTGGAGACCAGCGTCATGGTAGCATGCACAGCTCAACTACAAATGTGACTCTTGGTCAGGGAAAGTGGAAACCGCAGAGCTGCAAAGGTCAAAAACGTTAGGTTGTGTGTGCAAAATGTCCTTTTTCCTTGTCCTTCCACCTTCCACACCGTTTTATCCAACTCAGGGTCACCAGCCCGTTACAAGACAAACGACACATTCACAAGTTTGCAAGTAAAAGTGGTGAAGATCTTTTTTATAATTTCAATATTCATTTGAACAAACACCTGCAAAGTCGCCTTTAAAGAGTCTGCTACCTTTACTAACATTTACTACACCATCGTCTGCATACATGGATATATATTTCCTACACACAGCAGATACTACGTGGGACTAAAGGATGAAGATCACTAAAAGGAGATAAATATTTACATCGTACTGTTCTCTGTGTGTGGGTGGCATTGCAAAAACACAGCACTGACTAGTGTCCCAGCATGTAAATTACAACGTTATCAGCATTTCTCACACGTGTACAGCAATTAGCAAAACATTAAAGTCTTCACATGTCACTTTTTTTTTAAAGAATGGAAGAATATTACTTTTTTCCAGCAGTCCTACACTGACACTGCTAAAATTGTGAAAATGGTTCAACAGGTAAAAAATGGTAAAACTGCTAAATCAGCAAAATTAAAAATTGAAAATATATAAATATATAAAGTTGAAATGGTTGATTCAGGTAAAACTGCTAAAATGACTAAAACTGTCCCAAATTTCAAAGTTCTTAAATTTTACAAATCCATCAAAAGCTCCAGTTTTGGTTAATACAGTCAAATTATTCATGCAAGCTTAAATGGGTCATAGAAATATGTAAATTAACTGTCTACTGGTTTTCCAACAGTACTAATCTCCCCCATACCTGGAACGACGTCCCACAAGTGAAGACAGTCTGTCCTCTCTCTCCCTGGCTTGTTTCAGGTTTTAAAAAGTGTGTTGCTCCAACCAGCCAATCAGAGCTCAAACCCTATATGGTGTCATCTGGGGTTTAGCCAATCCCAATCAAGGTAGGCCCTCCCTTTGACTCCTCCCACAATTAGGCAGCTCTGCTCTGGCACATGGCACCACGAGAGGAAGTACTTCCTCCTCTTCCCAAGATGGGCATGTGTGGGCGGAGTCAGTCCAGCTCACACAGACACAGCAGATTCTGAATGCAGCTCCTATGATCCAATATTCAAATGGAGGAAAATCAAGGAAAAGCTGGAAACTTTGAATACTGAAGGTTTCTGGACCGACCAGACCAAGTGAAAATAGTGGAAAGGTGAATAATAGGATCCCTTTAAAAGCCGCTTTGTCTCCCCAGATATGAATTTGGGGTAAACTGTCTCTCAGTCTAAAGGTTGCAGGTCTCTGTCCAAACTATTCAGCCTCCATTGTCTCATTGCTATTTTCTCAGATGTGTAATGTCAGAACACAGGGCAAATGTGCAATAACTTCCTGCTACAGCTCAAGATAATGTTGGTTTTAAACGGCCTGTTTACCCGAGTGTCCAAACCGCCACGATTAATGAACGCCTCCATCTGACGGGCTGAAACAAGAGAGCGTCGTGGCAAATTGTGCTGCAAGTGAATGAATTATGAGGCCGCTGCTAATTCTTCCTCTGTCATTTGCTTGTGATTACTCAGCTAATTGTCTCGGCTCTGAAGTGCCTGCTGGGCTGCTTGAGGAGAGTAGAAGAGCGGCAGAAGTGCAGCCTCTTCTCAGGCTGGATGGTTGGATAGGAGGCGAGGTCCGTGTCCATGATGCCACCCGTCATTGGCCGTCACTCTCCAGTCCGCCGTGTTAAAACTCGCATGCACTGCAATTAGGCTTACTGGGAGCCCTGCAACAGTGCTCATCTCCTGCCCACTGAATCATCACTGCGCCCATAATCACAGCGCACAACGCCCCGCTGGGTATTATTGTTTTAATGCCACCCACCCACATGACAGCCGCTCAGTGAAATCCTGATGTGACGGCGTCTGCAGACCAAAATAGTCGATGCACACAAAGCGGGGCCGACCCAGTAAAAGGAGGAAGTCCGTACGGCTGCATGTGTGCGGCAGGCGGTGACAGCGCTCTGTAATCCTGCGAGGATGGCGCCGCGGGGGAGGGGGGGGGGGGGGGGGGGGGGGGCGTAGGAGGAAGAGAATCCTCGCAGGCTAAACACGAGGCAGCTGCTCCTTCATCTGACGAGCATGTAATCCCCGCCGGGCTTTCTGCCGCCGGATGGTGGGCAGTTCCACCAAAAAGGCCACCACAGGAAGTCACCTCAGATACCTGGCATGTCAGGAGTGTGAATATATTCAAGATGAAATGAACATGTCGATATCTACAACACAAAATGACTCAATTTAAGAATAAAAGTGAAATCCCTCTTGCAGTACGTTTCACAGTCGAAGTGTTCAGACACTTCCTGGATGTACAACTAAGGAGAAGCTCAGAGGAAACAGAAGGTAGGACATGAGCTTCAGACTGAGAATAAAAATGCTTTTGCCTGCTTCACTTCATAAACCAAGAAAGGTCCTGGCAACCTTTTTTTTTTTTTTAAAGCATGGTGGAGGCATCATCATGCTGTGCAGCTGCTCTGTTGCTTCTGGTTCATTTTAAGTATCGAAGGAAAATCTAAATCTGACCATTATCAAGAAATGTTAAGAGAGAAAAGCTGGAAATAATAAGTTACTTTAACACAAAGACCTCTGGTAATAAAACTACTAATGCTGTTAGTTACTTGATGTGGTCTAGTTACCGTTAGAAAACAGGTTTAGCGTTGTCACTCTCCATGCTCCTCCTGTGATAGCTGTTTTATATATATATATATATATATATGAATATAGAAAGAGAGAGAGCGAGAGACATCGATATGTCCTTACAGCAACACGAAAGGCATTGGAACGTACATTAGCATCCACAGTACCTGTGATTAGCATTAGCAGCGTTACGTAACGGTGAGCTTCGTTCCTAAGAGGCGTCTGCAGGTTGGCGACGTAGTTTCGTTGCTGCTCCTTTGTTAATAAGAATAATTCTGTGCGTGCGTTAGTGCGCGCAGACAGGCGGCGAACACTTCAGATCTACGTCTGAGAAAGTTTCCCGTTCAGGGAGTGATTCAGGGATCCTTGTTCTAAAAATAACGAGGCAAACAGTATGAATCATGAGCGGTTAGGGCTCCCTCTGGACCAATCAGAAACTAGCGCCTCACCTTCTTCTGACCCTGCGAGCTCCTGCGCTGGAAAAGAAGTGGGTGTGCAGGAGGACGGTCGGCACACAGTTATCGACCGCCATGTGGAGCAGCGGCGAGCTGCCGACACGTGCGGCGTGTTGAGATTCACCTCGTGTGCTCCAGTTTACTTACACACACACACACACAGATACCCTGTGTGTGTGTGTGTGTGTGTGTGTGTGTGTGTGTGTGTGTGTGTGTGTGTGTGTGTGTGTGTGTGTGTGTGTGTGTGTGTGTGTGTGTGTGTGTGTTGCGGATGTGGAAACACGTCTCTGAGGTGTTGGCGTATGCCGAGCAGGCAGCCCGGCCGAGCCGCCCGCGAATACCTGATACAGCAGAAAAGTCGTAAAATGGCCGACCTTGGCTCGGGCGCGAGCCTCGGAGGAGATTAAAAAAATGAGAATTGAGACGTCACTGTACCGTTAACAAGCTCGGTGTCATCACAGGAGAAAGTTAACCTACATCCTCAACTTTGTGTCACAATACAGACCCGAACACACAGAATAGAAGCATTTCTTTGCACAGAGGGAAAAAAAACAAAAAACGTCACCTTGAGCAAGAGCAGCTTTTCACCTTTCCTCCTCACAAGTATCGAGTGCTGATGAGCACAGATCACAAACACCGTGCTCAAGCTTTGTCATCAGCTTCCAGCAAAGCAACACAGCTATTTTCCTCCAACCTTGTGGTGGGTGAGACAGCGATGCCGTGTAACCGTGGCAACCGTACACAACGAAGACGCAAGAGGCGAAAGATGTGCCAGAAGACGCTTGGCGGAAAACATCACTGATGGTCCGAGTGTTTCAGGTGGTACACCCCGACCCGGACGACCCGGGGAGGATGATGTGGAGCTTCCTACTCACGTCCCAGGATCCGGCGCCACTCGATCCAATCAGCCCAGAACCACTCCGATAGTCCTGTCACACCACCGTCAAACGTAACAACGGTTTGACAGATTCTCTCCATCCGAGGACAGAATGGTTTTATACCAACTTAAAAATGAGTTTAAAAAATAATATAACTAAACATATTAAGTATTTTTAGGCACCAGTTTGGACTGGCTACTGGCCAACATGGTATGTATGTTTTACTACTGAATATTTTAATTAGTGGTGATATTTGGTGTTTTATTTATACAAGTAATAATTAAGGGCTTTGTCATGTTAGAATCCCAATCAGTTGCATGTTCAATCTCAATATTTGACACCAAAGACAATATTTATTTCAAATTTCAATTCCAAGAATGAAACAATAAATCACAAAATCAAGTTGAAACTTATAATGTGGTCAATTGTTTGAATATGGAGGTCGGGGGAAGATTCGTCCGTCGTATCTTTTGCTTCTTTTTTAGATTATTACTAAATTATTTGTAATAGATTAGAGGAAAAATGTGATCAAACCTATGAGACTTGATCTGAAAAAAGCAAAGGTAACAAACCACAATTAATCCCAGTGTTCAGAGTTAGCTCGTAGCTACATGTTTAGCATTAGCTGGCGGCTACATCTGTATTGTTAGCTGGTGGCTACATGTTTAGCATTAGCTGGCGGCTACATCTTTATTGTTAGCTGATGGCTACATGTTTAGCATTAGCTGGCGGCTACATCTGTATTGTTAGCTGGTGGCTACATGTTTAGCATTAGCTGGCGGCTACATCTGTATTGTTAGCTCGTAGCTACATGTTTAGCATTAGCTGGCGGCTACATCTGTATTGTTAGCTGGTGGCTACATGTTTAGCATTAGCTGGCGGCTACATCTTTATTGTTAGCTGATGGCTACATGTTTAGCATTAGCTGGCGGCTACATCTGTATTGTTAGCTCGTAGCTACATGTTTAGCATTAGCTGGCGGCTACATCTGTATTGTTAGCTGGTGGCTACATGTTTAGCATTAGCTGGCGGCTACATCTTTATTGTTAGCTGATGGCTATATGTTTAGCATTAGCTGGCGGCTACATCTGTATTGTTAGCTGATGGCTATATGTTTAGCATTAGCTGGCGGCTACATCTTTATTGTTAGCTGGTGGCTACATGTTTAGCATTGAGGTGACACAAAGACTTGCATTTCTTTGTTGATATTTTGCACACAGTCGTCCTCGTCCACGCTTCCATCCCACAGTTTTTAAACTGAAACTTTCCTCAGTATTGTAGCTGAAATAAAGGAGCGGGAAAAGTCTTCACACTTCATTAAATAAAACAAAGGATCACTGGCAATTGGTCGAAAAGGCAGAAAATATTGGCACACCAGATATTGACGAGAAAAATCCAATTATGTGAGATCCTTTCCCGACGATAGATCGTCTGAATGGCTGGAGGCCGTATACCTCCGCAAACCAGCACATCTGACATTAACGACTGTCCAGACTCTCGTAATGTCTGTTCAGGAATGCAATAAAGAGTGTACTGGGTGTGGGAAGGAGGCATTTACTACATCCCTCTGATATGCTCAATGAAACATTTGCACAGGAAAAGGTGGAGAAAGAACAGCCAGGAAGTGTCGTTCGCAACTAAATCCTGAAATGAGTGTGACAGTAGTTCGTACCGGTGCACCGATGCTGCCCATCGATTAAAAATCCTGTGAAATCCTCCTAAATGGCGAGCCGATCCACACAGTGTACAATCTGCTTGGTCATTTTAATCGAGGGCATCGCACTGCGTTCAGCGTCACCAGTCTGTCCAGTCCCGCAGCACCGCTTACTTTTCTGTCTATTCCCATCAATTAGCTGCAGATCTCATTTCCAGCGGCTCCGAGGAGCAGCCAGCGAGCTCACGTCACGTCTAAACTGCACAGCCATTACCGATTTGCACTCGCAGCTTATCAAACAGGCCGTTATGATGTGTCCGTGACATTCAGCGAGCTGTGGCAGGCGGCCAGGCCGGGATTTAGAGCAGCAGCCTTCTGAGCCTCATACAACTTTATTTATCGCTGTACCACAGCCGTCATTCACTTTCTGCCCCATGAACAGTCTGGAGGAATCTCCAGCGTCACCGGAAGGACTGGACGATACAGCCTTTTATCAGTATCTCGATATTCTTAGGCCGTATCGCGATACACGATATACATATCTCGATATGTTGCCTCAGCCTGAAATAAACCCTTTATATGGACGCAATCACACCAGTATGACGATCCTATGTCTACATTAAAACATTCTAATTCATACTACATTAATATAGTGTGTGCTCACATACTCTGTGATGACTGTGGTCATAAAACTCCAATCCTACACGAAGCTTTCTCAGAAAGATTTTGTCATTTTCTGCTTTTTAATGACTTTTTTTTGCTGACTGAACGTCAGGAGAAACAATTTACCAAATGTATGAGGAACATATTGAGATAATTATTTCAAACTAGGTGAATTTTATCTTGATTCGAGTTTTAGGTTGATCTGCAGATCAAACGAGTGTCTGGATATGGTGAGATAAAAAAAAGATTAGATTACAGTAGTGACGTTAATTCAGAACTGAGTTTGATTGCTAAACTCAATTTTCACGTCACCTGTCTTGTTATTTCCGATCGGCGGTTGTTTTTGGGCGTCAGCAGGATTCTTTGAGTACCGATTTTTCTTTTGTTAGGTTGTCTTCATTTTTTTTAATCTTGGTCGTTCTTTCCATGAGGTCTTAGTGACTAATGGAGTTTTTCCCTACATGTTTACCAGTTATTGATATGTTGGCTTGCTTGTAGTCGTATAGTCTGTTTCTTAGTTGTTATTGGTATCAGGTATTTTTAGTTATTCTTTTTTTTTTTTTATGTATTTGTTGTGGCGTTGTTTTTAGTTTTTGAATTGTTTGCATCAGTCGTCATGATGTCGTTTATCTTCATGATTTCTTTTGGCTGTTTCTTTTTTATTTGTCTAGGTGATTCTAAAAGATGGTGTTTATGACGTATCTGGTAGTCAATGTTTTCACCGACATGTAAGTTATGTATTTTGGGGTTTTCTCTATACTGGTGTAACTAGTTGTGTTGATAACTTCCTGTATATTTTAGAAAACTGTGTGCTATTGTCATTCCTAACTAATTTCAATGAGATTTTGTTAATCGAATAAAGATCAAGAATTAAAAACCTTTTGTCATTACCCGTTCTTTGTTATTCCGTTATTATTGGTGTAGTTGGGTGTTTTTGTTGGTTTGTCTCGGGGCCATTTTCTTTTGGTATAGAAATACAAGGGGACTCTGACTCATATGTTAACATGTACAGACTTTACTTTGTAGAATTGAGTCCCAATTAAGTACATATATTTTCTCCAGAAACCAAATGTTTGTTTCAGTCATGTTCATGGTAAAATACCCACACTGCACTTCTGCGTACTGGTGTTTACTGACTCCTCTGTCCATATTCAAGCTCATGAACAATCCTCATGTACAAAAGGAACACTTCATAATGAGCTGGTGTTCCACCAGCGAGCTGAGGCTCTTCTCCCCGTCAACAGTTCGCAGTGACACATCAACCCCTGGTGCTACAGCGCTGCATTAATCGGCCCTGAAGCAGCCCGGCTTAGGCTACTTAAAGAAATAAACTGCAACGCTGCGCTGCAGATTGGAGTTTGAAAGCCTGTAATCACAATCCAAGCGTTGATTGATTCAGCTGAAAGGATGAACGGACTTCACACTGAAGACGTGATCAAGTAGATGATGATGGATAAACCCAGATTACTGCGGCATGAATTACCTCTTAAGTGGCTTGAGCGACGCACAACAGGATTTAATCCATGACGGAGTAGCTGGTTTCAGTCTCAGCTAAAGTGAAACTCATTTCAGCCCTGGATGACATAATGTGACTGATAACTCCAGTGGAACTTCAGCACAGACAGATTATTAATAGATGTGTGTACCGTCGGTGTGCCTTTAACTAAGTCATATTAGAAATTTGGTTGGAGAGAGAGAGAGAGAATAAACTCGTAAAACATCAGGATGATGTGTGGCCATTATTTCTTCAGACCAATGCAGCTACATATAGCTTGTGGTGCAGAATCGAGAATTTTAAGACCTTGCTTTTAATTAATCCAACTCTGTTCCTTGAGTGAAGAGTATCCATGAACTTTCTGCTTCAGCAACGTTCGTTCCAATGTTACAATTCACTCATTGACATAAACAATCACCTGATCAACAAAGCAGCCAAAGAGTCAAACTCCTTATCCACCAACAAACCCACTGACCAAGCAAACAAACAATCAAATTAATTTACTGTTCAATGAAAGTTTCCGGCCTCCACATGCCCACCTAACAACATGCTCCCTACCAATCTAATGAATTTAAGAAAAATCTACTTCCTGCATCTCCTTACCGACCAAACAACAATCAAATGAAAAAACAGACTGCCTGAATACCTACCTTTACTAGCTATTCTAGAAACAAATCAACCACTTCAGGAACTAATCTACTCCCCCACTAACCTATATATTTACATATTGTGCCTACCTATCAACCAACAACCTGAGCAACTCAACTACCTGTCTATCAAACAACCAGCAGACTAACTAAACAACCAACAAACCAGACCTACTCTGTACATCCGATTGAAATCGTTGACCAAACCCCGATCTCCATTGACAATTCAGTGTAAGTTTTAAATAATCATTTCATCAACCTTTCTGAAACGGTGGTTTTATTTCGGATGAATGCTGTCGATCTGTGCTGGGTGTTTAGTTTGTGGAAGGATTTGCTGCAGAACTCGATTGCTCACATTAACACGGCAAATTTCACACAAGTGCTCCTTAAACATCCCCCCTCATGAATGATTCCAGTCAGTCAGTCAATTGCTCTTCATCGTGAGCTCATCAGAGCAGCTTTGCAGTATCAGCATGCAACACGCTGGAGTGTTCGCTTGCAAACAGCGCCTCCTCTAAGCTACACAGTGTGTGAGTCACATCGCCTCATCCACATCAAGCTTATACATTTTCACTTTGAATTATTCCTGGAGGCACAAAATTGCGGTCCTTTCCTCCACCGGACTGTCAACGTTACATGGATATCTACGTGTTGACATTTCGACCGAATCGCTGCGATTTCTTTTTAATGAGGCTGGATTCCCTCTAATTGTGTCAAAGGTCCATTATGTGGGAACAAAACTGAAAGAGCATTACTGCAACGGCGAGGCGTTCTCAGAGGGAAATATCTTCCTCCAGACATTTTTTAAAGGGTAAAGCCGAACACACAGGTGGCAGGAACAGCACCCATGTTTGGCATCTCTTCTCTTGTGAAACATTGAACAAATGTGTCCGGTCCTCCCTCTCCGTTACAGCAGCAGTACGGCAGGAAGCGGTGCTGCCTGCTGATGAGAGAGGAAACTGCCCGAAAGGTCGCTCAGCTCAACTCAGGGGTGAAGGTTCAATGGTCCAGAGAGCCACCTGTTCTGTCCAACTGTCCTTGAGCAAGAAGCCACAGCTCCTCCTTCAAACAGACACACAAGGCGTTATCAAGGCCGAGTGCTGGGAAGCTGACGGTTTTCTGTGTTGCAAATAAAAAGGGATTGAGCAATTTTACTGCTCGTGACACTTCAGTCACGAGGACGCTTGAGAGTGTGACCTGCAGCAGAAATGATGTATGCGCTCCTCGTGGAGCTCAAACTGTGGATCTCAGCAGTTCATTATGAAGACGAGCTAACGCAGAAAAGACAGAAATACTTCACTTGTAATACTGTTGGAAAACCTTTAGAAATGGAATTTTGCATAATCTGACACCTTTAAATAAATCCAAACCTGGACAGTCTGGTCTGATCCTTCAGGATCTCACAGCTTCGGTGGAGCTGAATGGAACCAGGTGCTTCATTGAGGATGTGTCTATTAGCAGCTGGGAGGGCTTAGCTAAATGCTGCTTTCAAAACAATATCTTTGCTCTGCCCAGTGCAAAGCCTGCATGTTAGTGGAGAGAAGCCCTGTTTAATATGCCAGCATGTGGCCGGGCTCTCAGGACTTGAAGCAGAGGATTTGATGAAGCACACTGCATTTAGGTTAGCATCAGGAAGGCTAATCTCGCAGGCAGCAGAACATGTGAAGCTGCCAGAGAAAAACCCGCTTCACCATGGGTCATCTCCATCTCACCCAGCAAAGGGAGAGAAATGCAGCTCTGGAACCGGGTTTGAAGTGAGATCATGAAAACACTTCTGGACCAAACTGGGGCAGAAATCCTGAAAATGTCAAGTGACTTATTTTCTGCTGGTAAGCAGTACTGTTAGCAGTAACGGAGCAGGAAGTCCTGCATCTGATCATTCGTCACAACTTCAAAGTATTTTTCTCATTTCTGAGACTTTAATCACTTTAATTGTAGTTAATTCTGTGTGGCAAAATGTTTAGTAACAACGAACACGGTACGGTTTTCATGAAAAGGCTGTAATCAAGTACAAAAGCCACGATTCACCGAACAACAGCAAATTAACTTGCTAAATGAAAATACATGATGATTCCTTTTTCCCTTCAAGATAATAAACTAGTAGTTAGTAGACTGACAATTTAAACTGATATTGAGCACGTTTAATTCCAACCTCAAGATTGATGGTTTGATCCCCTTTGTCTCAAAACCTTTCCAAGTGGAATTATCCTTGAGAAACAAACCGACTGCTCAAGTGGCAAAATGTGTGATATAATTAAAATGCGAGAAATTACACCGACTGTGCTGACCTCAATTGGGTGAATACAGCTATTAGTGGTGAGCTACAAACTTAGAACTCAGATTTATTCCTGCTTTAAGAGAAAACTCGACCCCTGCTCACTAACAATTCACAGTTTCACCAGTCAAATGACGTCACGAGGCCGTGCTTGTCCCTGGTGGGTCTGGCCTCATCTGACAAATAGTTGCGTGATTATTTGGCACACACTTGCACTGCTGTGTGATTCATGCCCAGGTTGGGTTTATTATAACAGAATCTTCCACAGAGCAAAAGTCCCTGGACCCACCGTCTGGAGAAAGCATTGGGCGCCGAGAAGATCGTCGTGGCCCCGGCAGGAGAGCCGAGAAGTGAGAAGGAAAAGAAGAGAAGTGCACATGGTGAACGACCTTGGAGCTGATTTAGAAGCTCCGGCGTGAAGCCTGGGTAATAAAACTTGTTCTCATAATTAGGAGGCTAAAATCTGATAAGGCGCCCACTCACAACAGCAGCACAACGCCGGGGCGACGGTGCTCAGTGAATTACCGCAGAAGATAATGCAGCCAAATGTGCGATGTGGATCTAAATTAGGCAGGTGAAAAATGAGCAGCAGAAATACAACTCAGTGTTACTGTAATGATGAAACTATAACCACATTAATGGAACGGTGGTGTTGTCCATCAACCGTCAGCAAAAGCTCCACTGAGGGAAGGTGAATGATGGGGGTCTGAGTAGTTACGCTGATGATGGACCGACGCAGTCCCTTTCAATGTGAGACGACACGAAGAGTCGTGGATAATGTGCTGTCGGCCTGACCCCGACCGGGGACCAGCAGAGACGCCTGTTTACTGTAAACGGCCACGGTGGACCACAAAACACAACCTGCATGCAGATAAATCTAAATCTGAGAAGGGAGTGGTGGACACGGAGACAATAGAGATCGATGGAGAGTCGGAGGTCAGAACAGTCCAGCAAAGTTCAAGGAGCCCAAAGTTATCATCCTGAACCATCTTGTCATTAGGATGCATTCATTTCATGCAGAATTGCCCAAAGATTTGCAATAAATGAGTGTTTCTGCCTCTTGTTCTAAAACCACTTTGACGTAGAGCATTACTCAGTTGTGTTACGACCGTGTGCTGCAGGACTCCTGCAGCGATGCACACAGCTCCATTTCTCTGCTTTCTGCTCATTTGGGAATTTTCCAGATGTCAGACTTTGGAAGAGGCACAAGATTGATCCGTACAGAGATTAATCTGTGACTGATGTCCCTGCAGACCGGGAGCTGCAGGGACGCACAATGTCTCGCAGAGTTACCTTTGTCACAGTATCAACAAGTGTGGAATAGATATTGATCGATCCCGGCCTGATTATCAGATGATTTCTGAATATTCTGCAGCCTTACTCTGTATTCATCGTCACACATGAGGAAAAACAACATGCTTGTGACAAGACAGCTCCACAGTGACAAGCCTGGATCTGTCCAGTATTGAAGAGCGGAAGGTTCTTCCAGTACGGAGGCTCTCAGGAGAGCAGATACAACCAAGACTGTCCACGTACAGGTTGAGTCACTTTGCAGAAAGAAACAGCATCAAATCTGTAAAGTGACTGTGGTCAATGAAAAGGTTTGAATGCTCGTCCTTCCTGCCTCGACCTGCTCTTGATGTTGGACACCACAGATCAACTCCACACTGCAGCATCATGCCAAGTTTAAAAAGAGAGTGAGGATGAGCAAATTGTTTCATCTGAGACGTGAATCCAGGAAGATTCTTTGCAAAGAGAAAAATTAATGAGGGAAAACCGGCACCCACTGAGCATGTGACCACGAGTGGTTCAGAGATGATTCAGATCCAATTCAAGGCTGGAAGCCTCGTCGGGAGGGATCGTAGTAGAAGAGTAAAACATACTGTGACTGTTTTTGTGTTTTAATTATCGAGGAAGACTTGCCGTCCTACATCCACGCCACAGTTTTACTACGAATCATGAACATAACTGCGGCGTTGACTTTGCAGAGAAAACAAGACAACAGGGAGGAGGGAGGACATGCTGAGGAATAATTGTGCCTGAAGAGGCTGGTCCCCCCCGGCAGGGTTAAGGGCAGAGGAGGGCAGAGCGGAACCCCGTCACAGCTTCATGCTGACTCACGATGACAAACACTAATGAATAAGTGATTTATCAGGGACCTTCAGACGTAAATCTCCTGGAAAGCTGCGCTGGAAATACTGTGGTGGTGGTGCGGTTCAGCCGAAAGTAATCCTCCGCCCAAACCTCCGCATCCCTCCTGTCAATTATCTCCCAGCAGCATTTGCACCAAAACAGAGTCGTGCTGATTGGACGCAGCCCTGCATGCCTCGTCTTCATTACCTTCCTCCCTCCGGCTCTGATTAATGAGGCCGGCTGCAACCAGGGCGACGTCACGTCACGCTCCCACAGATCAAACCGTCAAACGCACCCTCCTCCAGGTGGAGCTGCAGCCCATTAGTCCCCGACACTTCATTTATGTACATATAAGAAAGACATGAAGGGTGAAGACCCGACAAATCAACACAATCAGTCAACACAATCAGTCAACACAACACAAAGCAGGGCAGGGCCTCATTTGCACTTCGTTTGTTTAGAATCGACTGTGCAGACGATTAAAAGCATGTGGGGCAGATCCAATGTGGAAATATGAAACTCAGAGTCCCTGAGAGGACTCTTGGTGCACTTTGCACCCTTTTGTTGTCGTATTGACAGAAAAACTAACTATTAAATTATCCGTATTTATTTTTTTCATATATCACATGAATAAATTCTCAAAGCTTTCAAACATTTAATCAATTTCAGAATTTTAAGTGCCAGTTTGTGTATTGGTTAATGTTTGTTATCTATTGTGAAACAATGGTGATTAAAAGTTTTGGATACCCTGATTAAATAAACGACCAATCCCAACAAAAGCCTCAAACTCCTACTTATTTATTTTTGGGAAAATGTTCCATTTCCAATAAATGAGAAAAATACATGTACTGACAATTAAAGGATGAAAACCTTGGAAATGACAGAATGTTTAGTAGTTTTGAGAAGGGGTAAAGTTGAAACAAATATACATGCATGTTGATTTATTGTGTGTGTGAATTCCTGCCGTTTAGACCAGATGAGATTAAACTGTTTATATAAGCCAAAATACAACTTCATCAACTTTGTGACTCCTATTAAATGTCATTCAGAGTCGAGTGTTGCTGGAATAACTGCAGCTTTAAGGCGTCTATCTGCAGTCGAGTAAAGTGAAGGCAGATTTTAATAAATGCACTGTTAGGTAGGATTGAAGGACGAGCTCCATTAACCGTTCTTCTACATTTTCTTTTTCTCCTTCAAGGATTGACGTGAAGGCTGACTGAGGCCACCAACAGCTGGGACTGTTGGAGCAGGACAGAAAGTGCTGTCACAGAGATTCAGAGCTCTTCTTTAGCGGGCGGATTCATGAGGAAAGCTGAGAAGGAGCTTGAATGGCAGGAACAATGCGCTCCCTCTGGACCGATTGCGCTCGGCAGACCAGCAGCCTGAAGCCCGACACTGCCGGAGCTGCAGCTTCCCTTTCAACACCAGCGGAGCTTTCAAATGAGGCGAGGCTGGACGAAGTCAGACGGAGGCGGGGCTCGGTTTGTGGAGAAAACACAGGTATTAGATACCCGACTGCTGTGTGGTTCCATCTGTTGGGAGCTGATTACTGAAGCACCTGAGGGATTCACTGAAAACAGCTGCTCCCTCCCGGAAGGCCTCTTCTCCTGGGAAAACGACCGATAGGTTGAATTAGCACGCTGCAGGGGGGTATTTGGAGACCTCTAGTGGCTGCAGGAGTTACTACATGTGGGGATAGATTGAAGTCAGCGCCAAGAACCAGTGGTTCCAACCTGCAGCGTGCACAAGAGCATCTGTGTGCTTTTCCAACAGAGTGAAGCTTGGAGCTGATGAAGACCACCCCGTGTGTCTCTGCTGTCCGAAAACTGAGGCTGCAGTCGACGCAGGACCGCCACAGCTCGTGGTCTAATAGCTAATAGCAAGCAGCCACTAGCACATATAGCTGATACTGTGGCTGGTGAGGGTGTGGACGCATGGCGAGGCGAGGCAGCGTCTCAGTGACAGAAGCGTCGTCAGCTCTTCCTCTGCTCCACAGCCCAGTATGATATTGACTCCACAGACAGGCGCTGACCTCGATTCACTCCGTGTTGCATATTCATGAGGCAATTTGGAGCGTTGCAGGAATCAGGCCATGACGAGGCAGTCTGCTCTGCATCCGTGAGCGACACTGCGCCCCTGCACAGGTGGAGGTTTACACACTGCAGCGGGACTGTGACGGCACGTTAAGAGAAAGTGCAGATCCATCCACATTCTACACCATTACAAATTGTCAAAGAACAGGAGGTCCATCCTCGCCAATGTTGGGCTGAAGGAAGGGTTTCAAGTCCACGGTCACCCACGGGCACACCAGGTTGTAAGAAGACACTTCACATCTGCTCTCGTATCAGTGTCCAGCTGTTGCCCACCACCGTCAGCCAATCAGCTGTTCGCCGTCCCGACACAAACAAACTGGAGACAGAAATCGATGGAAAACGCAGCCTTCATGATTCTTGGCCTCCTTATGCTCGTCATCTGATGCGTTGGCCTCTGGAGACCTGGAGGTGAGCCGAGTGACCTTGTTAACTCCGTTCACCTTGGCAGGACGGACAGAGTCTGTCTGCGGGGGTGAAGGAGTGTGAAACATGAGCAGGCTTTATTCCGTCTCTATCCGGTTATTGAAGCTCCCTAAAGCACTTTCTGAGTAAACTGAATGACGTCAACTTTGGGACGACCCACAGACGTATGAAAGAGCTGCTCGCTGCTCGTACGGCCAATCCCATGGAGCTTCCTTTTAGCATTCAGCTAAACTTACACCATTCACAATAAAGTTGCACTTTTGACAATATATCTGATGTCTGCAGGCATTTGTAAATGCATTGAGAAAAAAAAAAATCTTAAATCGAATCAAAACTCAAATTTTTGTTTTAAATAATCTTTTCTTTATTTATGTTTTTGGAAGTTTTAGAAGAAAACAAAAGATAATAAAATTGTTTGGCGTCACTGTAAAGTTTTGGTGAACCACAGAGCAGAGAGGCAGTATTACACGTTACATGGGTAACAATATAAATAGCTAAAAAGATGTGGTCTGGTGCTGGCGTATTCCTCAATATGTAGAAAAAGCAATATCTCAATGTTCCGACAGCATCGCAGCATATCTGGAACCACAACACCTGTAATCTGAGCAGGTTCACGTCAACACAGTCCTCATATTTAATATCCCAGCTGGATTCCTCATGTTCCCTGAAAACGTCATGTAATAACGCCATATCTTGTTCTTATTGTTCTGGTGTGTACCGATAAGCAGAAACTCTGCGCTTGGATAACTTGTAGAATGCAGAATGAAACGCAAACCTCATATCGACGGCGCTGTAGCTGCAGATCACAAACCTCTCCGCCTTTTGTCCTTCAACCTGCACAGACTGCATTTTAAAGTTCCTTTGCAAATAAACATGATTTGTTGTATCAAGCCAAACTTTTCATTTTCCAGCTCGGGAAATGCATTATCAGACAGGAGCATGCCTGGAATGTAAAACTGCCCCTCTGTGCACAAACCTGCACGGTACATATATTTACAGGCACAACAGCTTTAAAATGTGATTCAGAAGACAACAGCAGCCCGTGGAGCAATTACAGTCAGAGCAGTATCTGTTCAAACACCTTCTACTGCCGTCCACTGCAGGATTACTGCCGTTTGGTCACCAACACGGTGGTAAAACTTCGGAAAAGCAAAGTCATCGAGAAGGTGACGGTGTGAGAAAGATATGAGGAGGGAATCAGAGTATTTACTGCACACTGTCCTGTAAGGAGATTGTTAAAAAGGGTCACGGTCTGCAGCACAAAAGACGACTTTCAGTTAAATCAACGTGCGTCACACCGAATTAGACCAATACAAAGTGATGTTCAGGAGGAAGCAGGTTCTGAAGCCTCGTTGGCCTGAAATTACAAACAGGAAAAATATTCTGTTTTTAAATAATCCAGTACAGATCCTGAGTCCTAGTAGGGCCTCGACAGCACATCTGGATTCACACGATTCCTTTTTACTTAGTTTCCAGAGTGAAACACATTTACTGCTTTCATGGAGATATGAAGAGACGTTTTAGTAAAATATCCTGAGGTCTGGGTTTGGTCAATGTTGTGAAATAATCATAATAATAAATCATTAACTCAATTTCAATGCTCATGAATTGACTGCTAGAGGAAAACATGTTTATGTATACTGTAATCCTTGTCATTTCTGTTTTTACACGGAGTTCTCAGATTCTATTTCTGTTCCTTTATTGGAGTCCTGTTTGGACTGGGGACTCAGTGCCGCCTACAAACACTGTGCAACGTTCAAAACCAAGATACACCAGGGGTGGCCAACCTGTGTGGCTCTTCTACCGGGGTTATAGCCGACCAATAAAACAAACCAAAAAAAAACCCAGAGTCTCTTGCATTAAAGTCGTGGACTCCACCACGAGACTACCAGTGATGAACAGAAGTCTTATAAAGGTTTTTGTGTAACTCCGTTTAAATTACCGAATTACCCAAAAGTACCCGATCAGTGGCTCTTGGTCTGTGACTGGTTTTTACACCATTAGTCTTTCTACCATAAAGATTTACTGTATTTAACGAAACTGTAGTTTATGTTGCATTTATAAGCGTCAAAAACTAGAATTAAGAACTGCTGAGACTTTATCGTTTAGCCATTATAGCTGAGCTCGAGCTGTTTTGACTGATGTCTCCAATATCGCGGTGCTAACTACTTTAGCCTTCGTCCCCACTGTCGTCATACCTGTTGAAGATATAGGAACCATTCTGCCATTTGGAAGATATACCTATGTTATATCCTTTAGCCGTGTTAGCCCCGCCCCCCACCCCCACCAGAAGTATTAGCCATCCTAGTTCTTTCAGTTCTTCAGCAGTTGGAACCTTTTTACCTTCCGGTTGCTCCGTGACATTTTAGGAGGCGATGCAGACTTCAGCTGACAAACTACTGAGCCATGCTTTTATCCCAGCGTCACATTTGTCTCCTCAAAGAAGGAGATAAAAGCCACATTGAAAAAATGTTTTATTCACAGGTAGTTTTGCGAGGACTGAAGCTCTGCAGGAGCTGCGGGTTGTAGACGCCTGCCTGAAGCCGTCATTGTGCCTCAAGTGAACCGAACCTTCAGAACGGAGGTACAGCCCGTCTAGACAGAACATTGTTCCAGGTGGGGGGAGAGTTTGCTGGTTCAAAGTCAAACATGCACAGAAGTCCACACAGGGAGGGAAGAGAAAGCAAACTTTTAAACCAGCCTCTCCTCTTTCATCCCATCGTGCTGAGTTCAAACTGAATGTGCAGCCGCACCTGAACGCCTGCTGCGTGCCGAGGATGAGGAGGGTGAGGCTGATGGATTGTTTGTTTCAGAGATAGGAGACCCACTGAGAAGAAGGGTTTTTTTGTTTTTTATTCTAAAGGCTGTCAGAACAAAGACGCCTTTCACCTCAAGTTACAGGTCAAGCCTCTGCAGGCTGCAGCTGCTGTGTCATGGACTTTCTGGAAGAATCTGGTGATCCGACACGATATAGGACAATACTACCCAATGAACTAGGTGATTGAAGGAATACAGGGGAGCTTACAAGCAAATCTAAAAATATTGAACTTCACAGGTAAAACTCCATCCAGTGTTTGGATCGGCAACCTGTGGCTCTACAGCCTCGTGTCTTCTGCCCCTCTATACGGTTTCCACTAAATAACATGTTAATCCACTTTTACTTTGTTTTCAAATGTGACGTTTAAATAAAAGAGCGGTTCAAGAGTCTGAAAACAGTCTCTTCCTGTTGCAACAGCAAACAGTGTTCTGACACCAGAAGGCTCTTAATCCCATCAGATTGTTTGCCTGAGCTGCCAAACAGGACATGGGAAAGAAAAGAAATAGTTTGAAAACTGAAACGTGAACCACGTCGTAACGCCTAACCTGAAGCTGCCTGTCGCTTCAATGTAGAGATGTGTCGACGTTTCAATTAAACCAAAATAAAAGTTTAATTCTTTATGAAAACACTTGTTTACGTTCATCGCTAATGATGCTGCTTCGCCCGTATTGTTTGATCTGTGAAAAGAATAAAGCAAAACCAGCTAAAAACAGAAAAAACTGCTGAAAGATAAGTTAAAAAGCTGTTGAAACTGAGCATAGAACTGCTAAAAAAGAAAAATGGCTTGAACCATCTAAAAACAGTTTAAAACGTCTTCATCGGCTGAAATGGTTAAAAATATCTAAAAACAGGAATAAAATGTAAGTACACTCATTTTATTTGGTGAAAAGTGGGAAAAAGGGTCTCTTTCACCAAATTATATGAACTGTAATGTTCTTTATTTGTTTGGATGGTCGTGCAACTTATAAAAAAATAAACCAGTACATACCACGTGTGGCCACCAGATGTCACTGTGTGACAACAGAAAGCTGTTACCGTACCTCCATTATCACTGGATTATCAAATGTGCAGCAGACAGAGTTCAGTGTCTGAGATGGAAAAATAAATGTGACTTGTACCAGTGTGATTTCTCTTTGTTTTCATACTTTAGTTCAGAAAATAGAGAAACCATAAGGCAGCAGACGCTGATGGAGTTTCTGGGACTTTCTCCTCCCATTAAATGTCGTATTGAACTGTTCAAGTCTCAGTGTTTCATTCAGCCTGCCTCAAATATGCTGCAATGTCAACGTACAGATCAATCTGAAGCTCTATCAGTGGACACTCTGAAACATCAGGACATGGGTTCCGTTTTCCTCCAGAAAAAAAAAACATGAAACCGTCTCACAAAAATACGAAAACAGACCATACCACCACTGGTTAACTGGAAACGATTTGTTCTGAATGTCTCAGGAGGTTTCAGCTCAGTCAGTCACAACAACTTGAAATATTCCACTTTATGTGAAATATTTGCCAAGCAGGAGGAAGTGAAGATCATTTTCTGGCCCATTTCAAATATTGACGGGCGTCTTCTCTGCGCCTGATAGGTGAGGCCGACACTAATGCACCCCGACAACATGACACCCATCAACCTAATTCCAGGAATGGAGCAGAGGAAGTGGAAAGCGGGTGTTCAATGAACCGACCTGCTAGACAGCTCCGCTGTAGGGCCTCGGTGTATAACCCCACCACCCCCCACCCCCCTCCAGGGGTCGGGGGCAGAGGGAACACTGAAGGAAGGGCTCCTTTAAATGCCAACAAATGATGTTCAACCAAACAAGTGGGAGTTTAAAGTTTAACCGGTCTTATCTTCCACAGGGTCTGAGACCTTTCACCACCAGAGGAGCCTCTTTACAGCAAATACAGTTCATCTGCACTCAGAAAGGAGAGAACGCAGCTTTAAAACAGAATTAGGAAGGTTGTTCTTTCTCAAAGGACTTGGATTATATTTATTCGAGTGCTTTCATTACAGGGATCGCGACATGTTTTACCAGACACTGGTCCAGTTATCGTGCAGTTTTTACTGGACCGAAGTAAAGTTTGACGAGAATATTTAACTACTCCCCAAGTTATTGTTTATTTGCAAAACAATGAAGAATAAGGCAGGTTTATGGTAACATAAAGTTTATTAACATCACAAACTGTCAAAACAGATGTGAAACATAATGTCAACATAACGTGAAAAAAAGAACAAGAAAAATCACAATAAACACAAAATACTTCAGCGGTCAACAACTTATCGGACTATAATTCACAAACGACTCGTGCAAATCACCACACAGGAACTGCCGAGTCATGTGACGTGACGTCACCATACAAAATGGCGGCGCCCATCGATATGAAAGACGGAGGTGATCCTTCAGAGTGATAAATGAAAAATTCAGACACAAGACCAGTTTTAAGAGGATATCAACTGGACCACGGGAATGTCTATCGGTAATGACCAACTGTCTGACGTATTTCGCGATCACCATCATTATATTAAGAGTTCAGAAGATTCATTCAGAAATCTTCTACCAGTTCCTATTTTTAGACCTTTCAGCCATTTTTTAAACTGTTTGACATTTTATTTCCAGCTGATTCAGCAGTTTAACATTTTAATGGCTGACTTTGTTTACCCGTTTTACTTTATTATCCACTTCTTTTTAGAGATTTCTACCAATTCAACAACTTCTATCTAGTTTGAGCTGTTTTACTTTGAGTTTTATAGATAATTAATCAGTTTTAGCAGGTTGACTTGTTGTTTTCACTGTTCACTCTTTCATTTAGTTTCTTTCCACCAATCAAACAAACGACTGAAGGTGTTTCGTCGCCAGTAAAAGCAATTGAACGAAACCCTTTATTCTTCTTCCTTTATCGCTCCTTGTTTTTATGTATGCAGCGTGAGCTTTCCCAGGTTGGAAACGATCGAATTTTCTAAACGAGTTGAGGCGTTTTTCACCTCGAGCTACAAGATAAGACTCAGAACGAGAATTAAAATGTTTATTTCCCGGCGTTTTGTTGTGACCTGCAGGGAACCACTGGAGCGGGGCTGAGGAGCCACAGACACTCCGAACACAACGCCGCCGCTCTGGACCGCAACATAGAGCCAGCTAACCTGCAGGGATGAAGGGAACGCAGGAGAGGGTTTGTTGGCGTTGGTCGTGTCTGGAGCCTCGGGGGTGTTGGGTGTCGCCCTGCAGCGAGGGGGGAGGGCCACGTGTGACAAAGGTCATCGGCTGGGCATGAACCCACAGGCGCTTTTTTTAACAGGCCTGTTAATTATTGACGGCGAGGCTTTTAAAAGGGAACCTGGAACACCTGCCTGAGCCCGTCACCGCAGAAGACTTCACCCTCATCACATCCTCCACGCTTCAATCCACCCTCATGGGAAAAAGACTTCATTAACATGAGCGACTCGTTTTTCGATTAATCGACCGATTTAAACGACCGATTAAAAAAAATTGTTGCTATTTCATTTGTGTTCATTTTATTTTGAAAGCAAGCTTTCCCACTAAACCTGTACACCAGGTTTGGGATGATATTCGCCGTCACAGCCGTGCCGTCGTCTCGTAATATGAGAACTAATATTCCAACGTTCTACCATTGACACTGGACAAAATATTTGTTGTACAAACAGAGCGTAGTTTTTAACTCTGGGTGTTGAACTTAGGTGATTTAATACCTGCCTTAATAATCACTTCATACCCAGGGTTAGGATAAAGCGAGGAAAATAACAGTAAATAACTACATACAATACAAAGTACAAAAAAAAGGTCAAAAATATTTTTGGAATATAAACTAAAAAAAATGGAAAATGATAGAGGGGGTTGAAATTAAGAGCTACAGAATGTAGTTATGTGTTCACATAACCAGATAGACCGCCACGCTGGACCGCCAGGCTTCATGACGGTTTGTGTATTCTGACAGAAGCTGAACAGAGCAGCCGTCACTCTGTGTCTCTGTCACGTCCATGTTTGGTTCATCGCTTCCTTTTTGACAAATACTGACCACTGCAGACATGAAACACATTTTAGAAGTCTAGAAATCACAATTTAGCCTGAATCAAAGTCTTTTCAAACGTCACATTTGTCCTTCTCTCTTCTAGCACCAAACAGTCCATCAGAACGAGCAGCTCCCTGTCGGATCAGAACCTCTTGATCAAGTAACCCAAGACGTTCGTCTGGTTTCCACGATCAGGGAGTCTGTTGGAGGAACTGGAACTCCAGTGACTTCTCTGTTTCTTTGTTTCTGTTATTCTTTTGTGAGTTTTGAAGTACTGACAAATAAAATACCATCTTACCAGCACGCACATTAATGCAATGTGAATGAATAGAGGCGTTCCTGAGGTCAACAGGCTCCAGTTCTACTTTCTGTCTCTTCTATTAAATCCTCTTTATTCCTAATATAGTACAACTTAACAACACGATATTGCTGTATATGGTATTTCAGGGTTATTGTACTCTGCTGCGGGGTACATCAGGAAACAATCGTTTTCCTCCTTGATGATGGAATAAGAAGCTTTTCCTTCAGACATTCTTTAATACCTTTGTTAAGTGATTTTATTTTAAGTTAATCACGATGACCTGGAGTTACTGTGCACTCTCACTTTGTTTTACCACAACTTTGCTCTAAACTGATTCACGCTGCTAGAAAATCCTCTCACTGTTTTCATTGGGTGTGTTCCTTTAACAAGCCCGGCTTCCTCTTCTCATGAACCCTTGACAAAGAGTTCCCAGGATAAACACAATGTAAAGACGGTTCCTTATCCAAAATATTTCACTTTATGTTTAATTTATCTCCTTTACTGAGGGTTTCTTCCCCCTTTGGCTCCGTTCTTTATACGACCATGGTCAGCTTTCCGCCTTCAAGGATCAATGAAGCTTCAAAATGTGAAAAGAAGCCGAGGAATGACATCGTTTGGCGTCTCTGCATGTGCTTCAAGAACAACAGCAGGAGAGAGAGGAGGTAAACAGCGGACAGAAAA
This sequence comes from Lipophrys pholis, assembly GCF_963383615.2. Taxonomy (NCBI): domain Eukaryota; kingdom Metazoa; phylum Chordata; class Actinopteri; order Blenniiformes; family Blenniidae; genus Lipophrys; species Lipophrys pholis. The sequence continues at coordinate 1,995,460 of NC_137634.1, read as the reverse complement.
ATCTGCTTTCACTGCCTCGCTGGAACAATCTGTTGAGTTTCTGCACTTTGGGTAAGACGGCAGGTTTAAAGTCTCCAAAGTACTTTTAATGCAACTTGCCGCCAGAAAAGTCCTGAATGAGGTCTCTGCTTCTTCTTTTCTGTGTGGATCAGATCTCATTCTGCTCGGCAGGGCCATTGTGGAAACACCCTGGCAACTGGCTAATCAGCGCCTGTGTCAAAGCCAGGATTGTTTACGGGGGAATGGAATCTCCTCTGGGAATGTCCCGGCATCCTCAGAGGGCCGCGGCGGCGGCGGCTCACCAGAGGCCTGCAGCTCTTTACGCACTCCAAACGAAGAGCCTGCAGACCTGCAGAGGAGAGGTGGGGGATGCATTATGCATCATTAACGGATACGCGGGGAGGAAGAACAAACGGCCGCCCGGCCCCGCCCACAGTGCGTCAGTGTGGAAGGCCCGGAGGTCGGAGGTCACGTCTGGCTCGGTGCGTGGCTGCTAAAGGCCGGGACAAACAAGGAGACCTTTGAGAGTGCCGGAGGTTTCATGTACATAACAAGACGACAAAAGGAGGCGGCTGGTTGCGTAACAGGAGAACGAGGACAGTCGCTGCTGCTCACCGCTTTCAATTCGCTTTGATTTGAGCCAAATTCATGATTGCAGCTCCAAACAGAAAAGGACCGACTGAAGGATGATTGTTGGGGTTATGTGAGTGTATATCTACAAGCTGTGTCGTTTATTCTTATTCAAATCAGATTCAAACTGTTAATTAACATTAGAATTGTAATTGATACACAATATGTAATTACAGTCTAATATAATAGCAGGTAGTTTGTAATTGAGCAGAAAGTGATGCTACTTTTTGATCAATAATAAGTTTTATAGGCTTCATGCTCAGAGAGTTTTTAGAGAAATCACTCAAGCTTCATAGAAAACAGATAAAACGCAAGCTTACATGGGGGTAAGGCTGACCAGAAAATATCAATTTAATCAATTTATCGATTTTGTAGCTGAAAACAAATCTTGTTTAGCAAATTTGAGTTTTTCCCCATTTTCCTGGTTCCGTTCTACCATTCCTTGTGAGTTTCCATAGTTGCTGTTGCACCTGGTTAAAGCTTGAATTTATTTGAATGACGGCGCCTCAGTGACTCTTTTGGGGGGATTGTTTATTTGCATTTTAGCTCAGAGGACAATCACAGCAATAAAGTTGCACTTTTGACAATATATCTGATGTCTGCAGTCATTTAAGTACATTAAGAAAATACCCGCTGCACAGGAAGCATGGAGGCACAATCAGAAACTTTATCAACACAAGTGATTAACTTCCACAGGAAACGGTAAAACTTCTAAATGTCACCATGAACAGTGTTCAAAGCTCCGAGAAGCTGAACATTAAACACACTGAAGGAGTAATTCAATGACAATTTATAATATACGACTTTCTGTAAAACTGTCCATATTCAGTTTCACTATACACACCACTGTTTAACGTCCTCCGGCTAAAAAGTAAAGACATCCTATACGAATCATTTCAGACATTCATGGTCCGAATCGAAAAACTACTTTACCTTCTGCTTATATAAAACCTGCTATATTACCTATTGGAGCGCGATCAGTGTTTCACTTCAAAGCCAATAATATCCAGCAGCAGTATTATGCTGATGAAGTCACACATTCCCCCCCCACCGGACCTGTGACTCAGCAGGAGTTGCAAGTCATTGAGCCGGGCTGGCCGCGGTCCAGACGTCCTGAAGCCCCCTCGTACACATCGGATCAACTCTGTCTGCATCAACTGATAAATGGAAAGAAATTTACTGGACTGATAGAAAAAAAAAAAACTAAACTAAAGAGTCAGCACTTTTCAAATGAGGCTGTTTAAAGGATTTTTCCAAAGGGGAATATACTTCCTCCTTAACGAAACGGTTTGAGATTATTTTTGCTGACTTTGCGATTGGTCCCTGCAGCAGTTAAGACTGCTAATGCTCCATTCATGCTGCATGCAGACGGTAACGGAAGTTGTTGCCCTTCACTGTGAGCCACAGAAACGATTTGTGTTATTGCACGGCGTGACGTACATGCACACAAACATCCATCAGTCATGTACGTCAGACCAGTGTTTTCCTAGTTGCCCGAGCTTTAGGAGAGCAGTGGAGCAACAGCCACAGGAGACACGACTAATCCTGCAGGTACCACAGGGACGCAATCTGAAATCTACCGGCTCCCATCGGTGGCACCACGGAGCAGGACTTCTTCTTTCAGCTGCAGCGGGGGTGGAGGGGCATCAGACGTTTTAACTCGTCTGTCAAGAGTCTGAATCGCCCCGCAGTCGGGCATTTCAGCCTGTGATGAAGAGCTAGTGTGGCCGGTCCTGACGCAGTAAACACCTGGAACAATGGCCTCCACAGTCGTGCTTATGAAAGCATGTTGGATATGAATATGAATGCTGCTCTGATATGAGGGGGGTGGGGGGGCAGTGTTTAGTCAGACTAAATAATCCAAAATGTGTCAGTTGATGAGTCATTTATAATCTCTATTCTTTTACATTATCATCTGGCTGTGAAACTTTCTCCTCAGCCTGAATGAAATCAACAAAAGGACAATAAAAAATTAATCATCGGCCTTTGTTGCTCCGTCAGCCGAAGCACAGGACTCTCCTCACAATTACTGCATCATTCTGGAAAGAAAACCCTAAAATAAAAGCCTCCTAGTCCTCTGTGAATGGAGCAAATCCAAGTAGGTGACCTTAAATTACCCACAATTCAGCTGTCGACAAAAGGGACCGCATGTCATCAACTTTCTGCCCCAGCAGAGCTTTGAGGGGAGCGCACACACACACACACACACACACACGCACACACACGCACACGCACACGCACGCACACGATGGTGGAATGAAGCAGGCGTGTTCTGCCTCAGAATATCAGATTTCACAGGAAGCATCACGTTTCTACTCGCTGTATGAGAACAGGTTTGTCCACTGCTGCTGCCAAAATAACAGACATTTACCAAAACGTGCACAAAGAGTCGGATAATATTACAACCTAATTGAGAACATGAATAACCACCAATCAAATGTCCTCACAGTGTGGCTCTGGTGGACGGTGCTCCTGATCCAGGCGATCAGGGCTCTGTGGTGCAGGCGAGGTGAAGCGTGGCCGTATGATCAGATCATTTCAGGAGATCCTGCTGCATCTGACAGAAAATGGTTCTTCATAGTGTAGGAAACAGTGCGGTGGATTCCAGCGTCCTGGAGCAGACTCACAACTGGTGGGGCAGCATTTGCATCACTTGGGAGTATTCTGTGGACATATTTACTTTATTTAAATTCATTAGATTAAAAGTTAGATTGAGTTTATTCTGGATGCTACAATAACCAATTTGTGTTTTTCATTATACAAACTGTCAAACAGCCACTCAGACAGACGTCATCTCCAAAAAAACCAACGTGGTTTGTCACAAAGTTGATGTAGAAAACAAGAAGAAGGCAGCATGGAGGCTGCGTCAGAAAGAAACCGACATATTTAATCACTCCACTGGATCAACGCACATTTCTAACCAGCATCACACAACAGCTGCTGCCACACGAGGACCGTCGTTTACCCAGAGACACACAGTCATCCTGCCCCGCCCGACTCCTCTGCAACATGCTTCCACTTATTCCCCCTGGAGGGAGAGACTTCAGGGAGTTCACCAGTCATGGTGAACATTAGTGGTGTGCAACACTGCAAGATTTGGTATCGAGCCCATACCGAGTAAATACAGGGCCAGTATCGCCGATACCGATCCGATACCGATACTTTTAAATATTCAAGGGTAAAATTCCCAGGAATATATCATCAATTTGCTAAATGTTGATGCATTTTCATGACCTATAAATGTTTTTATGATTTTCCTCTTTGGTTTATTAAATAGTTCAAACCTAGAACACAAATTGGAAAAAGTTTATAGGTAAACAGAAAAGTTTTGTTCAAACAACAAGAACAAAAACATTGTAATGTCTGGATGTTTTATCTTAAATAACCAAAGTGTACAAAACTATCACTCCAGAACAAATTAGAACAAATTATTATTTCAGAGTCTTCAGGATGAAGCCGCATGGAGAGAAACTTAAAGTATTGATCTCATTGCACTGGTATCGTTCGATATCGATACCAGCGTACTTATCGGTATTAGGATCGAGCCGCCCATCACTAATGAACATAAACACACTGCGCTTAATTAAACTGACTGATTTCGCAGCTTCTAGTCCACAACCACCATGAACAGCCCAATCCTGAGGAGCTTCAATGAGAAAAAACACTTTGCATTCACATTATCAATATTTTTGTCATTATTTCCACGTCACTATTAATAATCTCTTCTCCTCTTGCGTACAAGTCGTTTGGTACCGGGAATTTATCCACAAAAAAAAAAAGTAAAATCAATGTGAATCAGAGCAACAGCTCCAGAAAACATGCAGTTGGTTGTTTGATGCACACACACACACACACTGTAACCCCCCCCCCACTGCACTGAACCGTGACTCGGACAGAAAACCTGTAACGAAGCGTGGCTTGTAAACGGCTCCACTCTGATCAGGACGCCAGCAGGAATGAGTTTCACAGGCGTGTTGCAACAGCTAATTAATCACTCTGACCAGGAAACGGGGGAGATGATGATTAGACAACTCACACTCCTGGGAAGGTTTGGGGGGGGGGGGGGGGGGGGAGCCTCCGGAGCCAAGCACTTTGGTGTGCACACCACTGCACGTCAGCAGTTGGTTAGCCTAGTTAAACAAGGATTAAAGCGCCTTGTGCACTTCTGACGAGATCGTAATCTAATACCGGGAGGGAAGCATCAGAGAGCCATGTGAACTGTGGATCAGATAACCTTCTGGGGGGGGGGGGGGGGGCTGATGGACGACGTCTCATTTAGGATTCAAAAGTTTCAAACGGAAATGCTTCAAAAAGGGAAAAGCAGGGAGAGAGAAATATAGTTTAAATGCTCATTTCATGCTTAGATTGCAGGTAAACTGAATTATGGCCATATTATTTGAAGTATTCCCCCCAGAATTGCCACAATACAGAATTCTTAATGCTTGAATCCAATAATTATCACAATGTCTTGTGTCCTACTCCCTCCAGGCCTGAAAGCTCATTTTGGCTTTTTATTGTAAAAAAAGAAGAAATTAGACCGTTGATTGTGGCTTCAAACCACTTTTATGATCAGATATGACAAACTACTTACAATGAAACTTCTGAGGCAAGTTCAGAAAAACACCATCACTACAATAAAAGTTCAACACACTCGCATTAAAACTACTAGTGCTTTCACACAATCTACACTCAACTCAAAATAGAATTTTAATGCATCAGTTAGAGCTTTCATGTCTTTGGTGAAGGGGGGGGGTTACAATTAATTAAAATATAAGCGAGGAGGCTGTTGAGATTCCCTATAGATATATTAGGTCTTAAACCCAGGATCGCAGCTGTCTAAATACATCATTTGGTGTGTTGTAATATCAGCACAGGTGCTTCCCGTTTGGTCCCCCCCCCCCATAATCTGATTGGCCAGTCCACTTGCCCCTACATTGTGATTGGTTTTAAGAGATGTCAATCACTGAGTAACTCTTCCACCTATTATATAGATTATTTATAACATTATTAACACTGTACCTTGCACTTCAGCAGCCTCTAAAACTCAAAATAGTTGAAGACTGAGAATAAATTATTCATATGGATTTGAATGCACAATATGTTTAAGGAACATCAATTTAAAATAAAAAAAAAGCAAAATTTGGGCTATTTTCCTTGCGTCTTTGTTGTTTGTTTGTTTTTATTAGTCGACAAGTCCTAAATGGAAATGTATTCAACAGAGGAATTAGAAGCCTGGATCATCCCTCACTTAGTATTATCCTTGACAAGTTCCGTTGGCACCACTAACTTTATAATCTAATCCATTGGAAAATAGTTCAATAAGCATCTAAACTATAAATGTTTCACAGCCGATAGATTGTAAAGATCCAATCAGGTACAGGACATCATGATAAAACACACAGTGGAACAGAGGAGCGGATTCTAGGAGCAGAAAAGGAAAAATTATCCTTTTTCTGAATGAAATTCTGCGCGCGGGTCTGCCGTCACACACATGCACGCGCACGCGCACGCACACAGACTCACTCACACACGCACACACGTGCTTTCTATACCGTTTACTGGCAAACTAACGCGAAAGCTGCGCGGCCACCTAGCATGGGTGTGCTAAGAGTACCTGGGGGGGTCGGCGACCGGGAGCCTGCCGGGTCTTCCGGGGGTCGGCGGCCGGGGGTCGGCGGTCTCTGCCCGGCTGGTGGATGAGCTTCAGCTCTCGCTGTCTCCGTCTGGCGCTTGGCGGCGGTAAAATCTCCGTCTCATCACAGCTTCCCCACGCAGAAGTACCGTGAGCGGGGGTCTGGAGCCTCTCCGGCCGGAGGGAGGAAAAGCGCGCCACCGGCCGAGACGGGGTTCACCCCGCACACACACACACACACACACACACACACACACACACACACACACACACACACACACACACACACACACACACACACACACACACAAAACCAAACCCGTCCCCCCCCCCCCACCGGGACGACACGGAGCCCGGGCAGCGCTTTCACTCACTCTGCCGCTCCTCCGGGGACAAGATACTCTCTCCCGCCTCCCAACAAATATCTCCACTGCCTCGGAACAAAAGTATGTTTTTTTTTCCTGAAGTCTCGGGACGGTACTCCCACGATGGAACTTGTGTGGAGGCAGAGCACCGGGCGGAGAGCTCCGACTGCGGCAGAGCGGAGCTCCGAGTGGATCCCGACCGGAGCGGCGAGACAGTGGCTCCAGACCCGCGCTGCGTTCAAGGACCGCTCGGAAACCTGAAGACGACGACCTCAAAGCGAGACATAACGGCACGAAGAAAACTGGGATCTGATATGATATTCCAATAACCCGAGCGTGTTGGTGTAGTAATCCGTCTATATGTGGATTAAAACGTGGAATATTGATGGATAGTGTGCTTAGTAGAACGATTTAGATAATCTATGTTTTGTCCTACACGGTGGTGGGTCCCTGAAGGCGCCTGCCGGGCACAATAAATGATTGGAGCTGGGATGTTCGTCCGCCACAGACCAAAACAGAAATGTTCCTTATTATTATTATTATTTGTAGAATATTTAATTTTCTTGGCAGAATTCTGACTTCATATCCATTATTATTTTTTATTTTTTTTGCTCAAGTTTGTTTATTGACTTTTACACAGACAATTATTACAAATAATGACATTTGTATCAAATATAACATCATGACATTTATAGGTCATGAAAATGCATCCACTTTTAGCAAATTGATTATATATTCCTGGGAATTTCAACAGTAATTTCTGGGAATTTCAACCGTAATTTCTGGGAATTTTAACAGTAATTCATGGAAATGTGAATAGTAATTTTGAGGATTATACTCTTGAATATTTAAAAGTATTGGTATCAGAGAAACTCACCCTGTACCCTACTCGGTATTGGATCGATACCAAATGTTCCAGTAACGCACACCACGACAGCAGATCTGATGTTGAATAAATCAACACAAAGTCAAACCCTCCCTTCGTACAACTCGGGAGAAAAAGTTTCCTCAAGTTACCAGCTCTCTCTCGAGTTGTAAAGAAACGTTTTACGTTAGTCGGTAAAAATTTGTTCAACGCTTTATAACAAAATATTGATATAATTTAATTTACAAGATCCTTACATTTTTTAACAACTTTGACTGAGAACAAGATGTTTGTTTTATTTCCAAAAATCCAGTGAAAATGTTCACAAGCAACCATAAAGACATTCTTTATCTTAACATTCTGTGATGTCATCAACCTGAAAAATCTTAACTTAAATCAGAATTATTCTTTTGTTTTCCCCCCCCTTTTCTCTCGGGACCAAATTTCAGTTTTCACCCTGGAAGGTTGTTTTCGTCAGCGTGACGTCATCACTTCCTGCTCTCTGACGTCAGATCGATAGTTCAGACACTGATCACTTGACTGTTACTAGGAAATGAATTCCAGAATAAAAGTTTAATCTTTACATTGGTGATAAACACGGTTGTGGATGTGAGAAAAAAACGATTGGAATCTTTAGAAAAATGACTTTACTATCATAAAATTCTGCAAATATGAATATCAGACTTTTTAATATTGTTTTGACATTAGGCTCTGCTGCTGGATTTATAGTTCTTGTCATGGGGGAATCAAATAAAAGAGGAACTCAGCTTTAATAGAAACACAAATGTGTAAAAGAGCATCTAACTTAGTGTGCAGTGGTTTGCACCTTCGCCTCACGGCAGGACTATCCCCGGTTCGAGCTCAGTCCTGAGGGGGGGGTTTCTGTGTTTTCATGTTCCTGCCCGATGAAACCTGCAGGGTTTGTTTTTATAAAGTCTTTTCAGTGTCACACAAGGTGAGGTTCACCTTCAGAGAGCGTGAAATGGTGAACGTGATCCAAAGCTGCCCTCTGATGACGACAGGAGCTCCTCACAGTCACGAGTACAGCGGCCGTCCTTCACCTCCCGCAGGAGGTGTGTCACGTCTTATCTAACATCAGGAATCACCACAGCACTCCACAGCTCCTCACTTCCTCCCTTTTAATTCCAAATAAACAGTATAAAATGGTTTTATTCCACATTCATAAACAATCAAACAGAAACAGGAGCAGGACTGCAGCTACATTCATTCTAAATCTGAGGACGAGGAGGACGAGGAGGACGACGCCCAGAAAGAGGAAAACACTTAGAACATGTTTGTTTCTTCTTCATTCAGAATTAGGACTCGACTCTCAGGGCGAAAAGGTTGAAGGACTATTTTTTTTATTTATTTTAAATCTTCCCCCAATTAATTTGTTCAGAAATAACATTTTGTTTATATCCTGACATTTTTACTAAAAAACCATTACTCTTATTAAAGTACTACTAATAGTACTTTAATCTCAGGAAAATGTTTTTACTGGCCCGAAAAAAAACAACTTAAATTAGATTAAAAAAATTAAATAAAATCTTGTTAAAATTGGCACTTTCAGGGAAAAAAACAATTTTTTTGGGGAGGAAAAAAAAAAACAAGAATAAAGAACTTCTACATATTTTGTTTTTAGAAAATGGTAAATTCTTCACATTGACTTTAAAAATTATAACTTAAAAAATACAATCTCAAAAAAAATAAAGAAAAAGTCCTTTAATCCATAAGATTTAAAAATAATAATGATAATCCAGGATCAAAACATGAATAATATTTGGTGGTCCTCATCGTCCCCACAAGACGAATATATAATTAATATTGTTTTTGTCCCATCTGAAAATGTAAAAGAGTAAAGTGTGAGCATGTTGGAGGGATTGTGTGGAAGTGATCAGTGAGTTCAGGACTCAGATATTTACATGCGTTTGTTCACTCGGTGTCCAGATTTTACTTTTAAATTGCAGGAAATGAAAGTTTCTTCGTCACATATAGAAGAAGCATGAAGGATCTCACTTTGTGTTCCGACGAGAAAACGTTGAATTATTTCATCTTCGCTGAGCTTAAGAGTGTTTTCTTTCTTCTTTGGTACCAATCCTGTATTTAACTGTTCCAATGAAAATTAGTTTTACTAATCTAACGTTACATAAAAAGTAATAATCCATGAAAACTATTCCGACGGGTTCTTGTGACGATAATAAAAGTCAAAGTTTTATATTCTGGTGTATTTCCCACAGAAGCAGGGACGTGAACGGGAACGGCACCGAAAAAGCCTTTTTGTTGAGATTTGATCATTTTATCATCACTTAAAGTTCACGATTTAAATAGTGTGCTGAACAGTTCCAACTTTTAGAAGTAAAAAGAAAACGGGTCATTATAGTTTGACGAAGTGTGAGCAGGAAGAGGAAGTGATGTCACAGAAACAATGAGCCGCCGTCTCTTCATCCACGATCAAAGTGTTTGGCACCGACAGAATTGTTTTATTTCACACCTTCATAAAAAGTTAAACGAGGCCGCAGCTTCCTGTCTCCATTTCAAAACAAAAGGTCGGCCGATTCTCTGACGCACACAGACATTATTCTGAAATAAATCTTAGTTAAAGGGGATTACTTAGTCACTGGCCACATTGTTAGGTTCACCTGAATTACCACCATGAATCCCGCATCGGCCAATCAGGAGGCAGATATCTGATCCATTTACACTCGAGCAGTCTGATCTTAAAAACAAATAAAACACGCAGAATAGACAAACTATCATGAAGGAAGAAGCAGAACTTCTAGAGCTTCTCCACCTGCAGCCAGATCAGCGGAAACTGAGCCTACGGGTCAAACAGGACCAGCAGAACCAGAATGGCCGCCGGATCCCAGCAGGGTGGTTCTAATGTTGTGGCCGGTGAGGGTCACACTGAACACCGGCTGTTTGGGCCTGAATGGCGGCGTCGTGCTACAGCATCACTGCCGACAGGAAATACTGTGATTAACAAGAGGGGAGGTGGACCTGAGAGCCAGAGGAGGGGGGGAGGACACACACACACACACACACACACACACACACACACACACACACACACACACACACACACACACACACACACACACACACACACACACACACACACACACACACACACACACACACACACACACACACACACACACACACACACACACACACACACACACACACACACACACACACACACACACACACACACACACTAAAAGCTGGTTAGAAACATGGACCCCTGGTATAAAATAAATACTCTCCCATCGCGCCCGTTTCTGAATGAAAGCTTTGGAATGTATGAAAATAGTTGTTTTTTTTTGTTTTTTTTAATAAATGTTTCTTTGCTTTCATGTTTTCATTCTTGTTCTGCAGCTTGGTGACGTTACCGAGTGACGGCGAGGAGCTTAAAGGAAAGTCGGAGTTAAAAATCCCCCCCCATGTTTTACATTCATACAAAGAGGATGAGATTATAGTGCATCGCCCAGGTGGACCTGGATACTCACTGTGTGTGTGTGTGTGTGTGTGTGTGTGTGTGTGTGTGTGTGTGTGAGAAGTTGGCGTTACGCCACAGAGCGATCTCCGGTTGCAGCCGGGCCGACCTCTGACCCGTTGCAGCTTCGTACAAACGCCTCACACTCAGTCCTCACTACTGCCGCCGCCGCCGCCGCCGCCTCTCTCTAGCTACCGTCCTCCTCGTCGTTCGCTGCGACGCCGCGCGGCTTCTCGGGGTGGGAGGAGCCTTCGAAGCGCTGCGAGGCGATGGCGGCCTGGTGGGACATGCTCTTCCTCACGATGTCGCCTTTCCTCCACAGAGTGATCTCCTGCAGCCGCAGAGGAAACCTCACAATGACTTTCCTACAAACACTCATGAAATACTAAATTCACAGACAAAACATAAATCACTGCAGCGAGCTTATTGTGTACAAAACACCAGCAGAGATCAGGATTATTATGTTCAATTTGTTCAAACTAAGCAATTTTTAAATCATTATACAGTGGACAATAGAAGGTGAAATGAAATTCATCCTCCACCAAACATAAATCACAAACATTACATAGCCTGTTCTCTTCAGAGACCCCCGTGTAGTGACCCACCTGCACCACTAGGGGGAGCACTGCTGCTGTGAGCTGGGCACACAGAGACCTCGGTCCTCTAATTAAACTACAGTTAACATAAAGCTCTGTTGAAAAACAATCTTTAAACTGAACGTAACGTTCTCAATTTGGTTTTAGTGAACAATTCCAGCTTCTTTCAATATAAGTTGAAGAGCATTACGTGGGAAATGAAATGCAAATCCCAGTAATATATCGATAAAGTGTGATTAAAATAACAGTTTTAGGGTTTTTGGGAGGCGGCTGTCGCTCCACCAGAGGAACCTGAACAGTCCTGAGTGTGTGTGAGTGAAGTACCTGCTGTTTGAAGTAGCGCCGCTCCTCCTCGTCGATGAGGACGAGGTTGAGGTAGTAGCGCACGGAGAACTTCTTGTTGACGTCCCTCATGGTGGGCGTGAGCTCGTAGCCGGCCAGGAACAGCCTGATGGGGATGGACTCTCCTGGAGAGACACAAAGGACATGAGGCAGACGGACAAAACAAAACTCCAGCGGGAAACGACAGAAGCTGCTTCACCTTTGACCGGCGCGCCGTCCATGATCTCGTACTTTGCGATGGTGTCGTTCTCGTGGTACACGTTGGGGCCCGTGCCCGTCGTCTCCCGCTTGATGATGTCGATCTCCATGTGTTTGATCTTGATCCTCACCAGCAGGAAGTAGATCTTCCCCACGATCACGTCCTTGAGGTGGTACCTGCAGAGGAGCAGCGAGCCGTCAGGCCGGCCGTCTCGTCTCGCCGCTCACACTCTCTCCGGAACACGGAATCAAAGCAAACCCTACTTGGACTTGTTGTACTCGAACTCGATGTGGAGACAGTCCTCGATGCCCACCTCCATCTTGATGGAGGAGTTGAGCTCAGGGTAGGTGCTGAGCGTGTGCACCACGATGTCCTGCTCCTTGCTGATGTCGTTCAACCTGCGGCTGACCGTCGCCCTCAGGAAGTACCTGCAAGCACGACCACAGCTCAGAAACCAGGAGGAGGCTTCAGTGGGGGCAGCCGAGTGAAAGGAGGAGGCAGACGACCGACGACATGAAGGGAAACTCAACAACAAACCTCCACACGGGGGAAAAAATCCTTTTGATTAAACTCATCTGGACAATCCACCACATACAGGTGCTTCCAAAATAAAGTCTTATCATTTATAGTTGACTTATCTCACAAACAAACTGAACATTTTCAAGCACTTTTGTTTTATTTTTCATGAATTTGAAAGTCAAAAATACAGTATTTTAAATTACTAGAATATCTCACGAAGCCAGAACGTTTCAAACCAGAGGCTCTAAACATAACAAACTTTTTAGTGTTGAAATAAAGACATAAAGTATTAGTTTAGTGAGAGCAGTACTCAGTTGATGATTTCTCACAGTAGATAATGGTTAGAACTCATGTCATCTGATCTGCAGCCCATTATAAGTTACACTATGATAAGTGACGATATGTTGGGTTAACTTATGAAAGGATTTAAATCTTAAAATAAAATGAAGCAGTTCCCCCCTCTGGCCACCGGGTGGCAGTGTTGCAATTCTATCCTCCAGCAGCAACACACCGGCCATGACAAACTGATGAGAAAGCGTTCAAACATACAGTATATTCTGTCTCCTCTCTCTCTATTTCTAAACATGTGCATGATCGCAATCAAGTCGTATAAATATTTTTTCATCATATAGGCTGAAACTTTAATGAGCGGTGATTAGCTTAGCTTAGCACACAGAAGCAGCTGGTCTATTTGACCAAAGATCACCGAATGTCCATAAAAGCTCCTGTAAAACTCAGCGAGCCATAAAGAGACTCTGAGCTCCTCCTCCTCGCCATTAATCACATCACATCGTTTCCTCTGGACAAACGTCTCAACGTCTTTTAATATAAAGGTTTTCCTTCCAGAGCGAAGAGGGACGAGCAGTTAGAACGTCTCAAAGTGCCCGGCCGTAGGGAAGCGTTCGGTGGGCCACTCTCAGCCCCGCAGCCCGACGCCTGACAGCCACGATTAAGTTAAACAGCTTCAGTGTTGGTCTGATCGTCTGCTGATGAAAATGAATTGACTGACTCAGCCACACACGGAGGCCGGCGGTCTTACCGGAGCTTCACATTCTGACCCGTGTAAGACTCGTACGGTTTCTCCACGTGTGTGAACTCGAAGTCGAACGTCTGCGACTGCGTGAGCTCCCCGGGCCGAGCCAAGTCTTTCACCAGGGACACAAACTCGTGGTGGTTCCCTCGGTCGTAGTACAGCTCTGAAACACACACACACACGGCGTTCTCAAAACACACGTCACTACGAACACGGCTCAACACGATGTCTGAGAGGATGTAGTACTCATGCCAGGCCTTTAGGGGCGCTGTGACTCAACAGATATACCAAAAATGCAGAAGACACAAAGATCATAGAAAGTTAGAAGTAGACTCCTGCTCATACACTTCGATATAACTGAGTTCTATAGGTAGTGACTGATACTAGCAGGTCGCAGAAGCATTAAAAAAAAAAAAAAAAAACACGTCTCTGGTTCCTAAACGTCGCCTCGTCGGCCAAAAACGGCGTCCTGGAGTGGACGTCTCATTCTGAACTATATTCTTTAACGGATCATCGCTCAGCAAAAACCGTGAGACTGAGCCGTGGAGAAAGTCTCATAAACGTCGGGACCCTGTGTTAATATTACGTCATAAACTACTTATATCCAATAAAACATAAACAGCAAAACTGGTTGAAACTGGTATTTTACTGTTTCCTGGTAATGATTTACTCACTGAAGGTGACGGCGGAAGTGAAATACGGGTTTTTAAATCAGCGGACTGAGCTTTTACTTTTACTTGATTTCAAAGTGGTGACGTTAAATTATTTATACTTTTACCTTCTGGTTTTATTTTATGAGTTTTATCCTTAAAAAACTGAAAAAAAGGCAAACAGGCGTGACACTTCGTCTCAAAGTCAGGAACCTCATCCATTAGATTTCTTACAATATGTTGAGTCGTATGGATTTTAATGATTTTAACGCTGTTTTCACTGGCTGTACGCCGCAAACCTTTAATGAGGAAACATTCATATCGTGCAGAAATCAAATGAGCAGAAAAAAAGAGGAAAAGGAATGTTGAGCCATGAGGAGGAACTCCTGACTGCTGAAGAGGCAAAAATAACCAGAGAACAGAGTGCATGATGGGTAGGAGGCAGAAGACGACGGCCGCTGCTGCTTCTAGATTGTAAGTGAGTTTATTTTAACTCACAACTACGTTAAAAATATCAACATCAAACTGGATTGAAAGAAACGTACAATTGAAAACTGCCGTCATTAACAATTTGATGTATTTTTAAACCACCATACTCGTGAAATAAAAAAGATTTCCAACATGGTGATACAACACATATTACAGCATGGAACAGTACTGCGTCGGTTCTGAACCAGTTTTGCAGTATGAGCTTGTACCTGTAGTTGTACTTTGAACGACACATTTGGTTTTAACCCGTTTAGAACCGTTCAGGCAGGTTTCGCCTCGTTATGAGACGAGTTAGAATGATTTCAGTCCTGTTCTGGACGTGTATTTTAACTAAAGACGTTAACAGTGTTTCAGACTAGTTATCGACTGGTTCTAGTTTGGGAGAAGTTCTAAACATGGATTTTTGACTCGTGGCGTTAAAGTGTTTTGGACTAGTTTCAGTATCACCAGGGACTTTCCTCATTCTGGACTGATTTTGAGGCGATAGGTTAAATAAAGCCGGTCCAGGGGGGGGTTGGGACTTTGTCCATAAGTTAGCTGTGATTCAAAGCAGTTTAAAACAAAGAATTATAATTTCAACAGAGTAAACAAAGAGACAGGAAGTTATTTTAATAGAAGAAATCAACGCAGGACGCATTTAAAGCAAAGTACCAACAAAGGTCATGTTTGTATTATGAAGCTATTTGAGAAGAGGTCAGTTTATCTGATCACTTACTAATCATCTTAAATATAAATCATTACACTTTATGAACGCTGACGTGCAGCAGGTTTACGTCGAGCCGACGGCGTCATGACGTCACCACGCACCCACGTCTGTCACGAGACACTTGTTGTGGCGCCCTAAAGAGTAACTAACCGCTGTAACGAGTAACTACACATTACTTTTCTGCGTGTTTGACCCCGCGGGGGTGGGGGGGGTGGGGGTTAGGCTTGACCCCGGCAGCGCGGTCCCGAGGCTCGTGCCTCACTCCCTCCCTCCCTCCTCCCGGGGAGAACCACGAGCCGCCGCGGCCTCTCACCTATCTGCCCGACGAACTCGACCTTGATGCCGCCGTGCTCGAGCCTCTTCCCCGGGTACTTGAGTGTGACGTTGACCCTCCCGGACACCGTCTCCCCGTCGAAGAACACGAAGTACCGGTCCTTCCGCCCGTCCTCGCTCTTGTGCTCGGCTTTCTTCCGGGTCTCCGCGTCGTTCAGGACTATGTCGATGTCCGCACTCTGACCGAACCCGAAGAAGCTCATCGCGGCTGGAGAGTGGGTCCGAGGCGGCAGAGAGCAGCCCGCTGTCCTCCGGTACCCGGTGCTGCTCGGGGTGTGTGTGTGTGTGTTGAGCAGAGCAGCCGCCTCACATCACTTCCGGTTACAAACGCATCACGTGACAAAACACGGTTTACTCTTTTTCCTTTTTTTTTCTTTTTAATTTTGTGATGCATTTCTCTCAATGCAAACAAAAGTGGAACAAAATATAAAACTATCAGTTTTAAAAGAATTTCCCAGATATTTATTTGTTTCTACGTAATATCAACATGCGACGAGTGACGTCATTAACGTGACTTTTTTTTTCCTCAAAAAAAACTTTATTGCATAGCGATTAACCATGTCAAACACCAAGTTTTTACTTTATTAGTTACTTTTTGCATTAAAAAAATAGAAATAGAAAGTCTTCATTAGGCAATGCAAATTAATTCATAGGCATTCAGACACAAGGCAATTCATTGTGCTTTACAGAGAAATAAAATAAATACATTACCACGTCACTAAGAAATACATTAAACCAAGCAATTAAAAATCTTAATATTAGATGATTAAGAGTATGTCATTTACTACCTCTCACATTCTACCTCACGCACTCTCATCCTTTTCATTGAATCAACTTTACTATGCGCTTTTCCCATATTGGTGTTTGGTGTCCCAAAATCAGCCACAAATATTCTATATTTTCGACAGGTAACCCACACCTCACGGTGTTCCAGGTAAATATTATCATTATGTAACAAAACTGTAGAGCTGCTCCTCTCCAAAATGATGCGCCATAATAAAGAATAGTGCAAAATGACAATAGGTTCACAGAGGCTTCACAGTAGATGTTTGAGTTGTTGGCGATGTGCAGATAATGTGTGTGTCAGTGAACGTGTGAATTTAACCTGGTTATAGCTCTGGCAGGCCTCACGGTGGACGCAGTCACATATTGATGGCATGTTGTGTTGGCCGGCCATCTCTGCTATTTAAAAATCCAATATTATTCAAAATTCACTGTTGTAATAGTTTTCTATCAGTGATATGGGTCCTTATAGCCTGTGGATGAGACCCAGAAGTGAAATAAGTTTGCCACCTTCCTCACTTGTCTCACTTTTTAGCGATACAGGCAAATCCAGAGATTTTCCCTTCATGACATCATACAGGGAAATATCTCCTCCCCCTGGTAGAGGAAACTCACCTTGACCCTTCTACAGGTAGATGAGCTCTGTCCTCTAACGCTCCGGTAAAAGAGAGGTGGAGCAGAAATGATCATTCGCGGCTTTTAATTTCTCTCACATCAACCATCAAGGCACGAAGAGAGAAACGCAGTACAGTGTTGATCAACACGGACGCTGAAAAGGCAAACTGTGTTAATTGGGAATTTCTCTTTCATGTTTCACAAAGATTTGATTTTAATAAAAAAAAAAAATTAAATTCAATGTGTACTACTGGTGGGATTTTAAGAAAAGGGGGCAGATTTTTTTTGTTTTGTTTGTTTTATGTTATCACAATATCTCAGATATATATAATACAATATATCAGAGTGGAGCTCTGAACATCTGCACCAGATGTCATTTATGATGAGTTTATTTCCATGGTAGAAACATACAATTGTATTACAATTATATATATATATATATATATTTCAGATGTTTGGCTTGTAGAGGAATTCAATTCAACTTTATTTATAAGGCACCAAATACAACACAGTCCTTTCTAGGTGCTTTTAACAGAGAAAAGAGAAAAACCCAACAAATCCAAAGGAAGTGTTGAGTCACAACTTGGTTCTCTGGTCGTGGCGATATATTACATTTGCATTACTGTTGTCAATCGATTTAAAAAAAATTAACTAATTAATTGCACAATTTTCTGTAATTAATTGTAATTGATTCCTTTGTTTTTCTACTGAAGACTGAAACTTGTAATGAATATTTATTGAGGGAAAACCACAGAATTAATGTCGACTCAACACACACAGTCTATATTTAAATGACTATTTACAAAGACTATTTTTTATAACGTCCTTTTAGCTTTGCATGAAACCGTTTCGCTCCAAGATCAGCAAAATAATAAAAACGTAAATTAATTAATTAATAAACATCTAACATAAGTCTGGGTTTTGTTGGAGTGCAGGTCCACCGCTAGGAGGATTTTAATATTTCTAGAAACAAAGTTGAAACTTATTACATGAACTAACTGGCAATAATATACTGGAATACACACACACACACACACACACACACACACACACACACACACAGTATACAGGAGAGCTGGGGAAAGAGAGAAAGAGGATAAATTAATATTTGACCAGTCTTTCCTCCAGGTTTAGCAGTTTGGTGGCTCCTGGTCAGCCAACATGGCAACCTGCTGTTTTGCTGAATTCAGCTTTTCAAAGTAAAACTAATGACTTTCACTTTCTCAATCAGCCGTCAGGAAACTTTTTAAAGTGAAAATTTCTGCCTTAATATAATTCCACTCAGTACTAAGCTGCTCTGTAAACAAAATTGTGGTAATTACGTTATTTCTTTTTTTTTTTTTAAAGAATTAAACGTTTCACATCAATTAATTAAATTAACGAGTTATTTTCGACAGCACCAGTTTGCATCTATAAAAACAAAAACGGTTTCTGTCTGAAGCTGCTGGCGAACTGCATTTTATACCATCAACACGCCAAGAGTTTTTACAAACGGATATAAATAAAATGTACATGTGTCATATTCCAGAAATCCTGCAACTAAATTTCACAAACAAACAAACAAAACAACAAATACCCCCATGTATTAGAGACACGTTAGTATGTAATGAGGCCTATTTGGCACTAGGGGGCAGAGTTTATCCACCAGAGAAATACTCGACAAGGTTAATGCGTTTAAGCTCTTTTTTTAAAGAGTCTGTGTCAAAAATGAATCCTGAGTCACGTGATGAGCAAGATTATAATTTCTCCCATAAGGTAAACGGAGGCAGTGAAGATAGATAGATAGATAGATAGATAGATAGATAGATAGATAGATAGATAGATAGATAGATAGATAGATAGATAGATAGATAGATAGATAGACATATTGATCTGTGGAGTAAGAGAAGCTCCACCCCGTCCCAACTTTTTGAGAAGCATCAATATCATGAGATACAGTACAGGATAACATTTATCATAATATGTTAAAAAGACTGTTTCACTTTATTCTTTCTTTCTTTTTATCTCCATTTCACAACCTGTAGGAGTGGTGACTGGCCAATAGAGGGCGATAGGGCGCCAGGTGTGTGTGTGTGTGTGTGTGTGTGTGTGTGTGTGTCCTCTTAACTCTCCTATAACTATGTGGAGATTTCTCAAAGCGATGACGAGAACAGTGTATTTTTTATTTTGTTTTTGTGAACGACTTTATGATCCGACCCGACAGAGAAGAGTTAAATGTCTGCCGGCGAACCGAGACGTTCTTTCATAACAGTGACTCACTGCTGAAGCTCCAGAACAAAACGCAAAGAGAAAAAAAAAAAAAAGTCTAAATTTGACATCTGAGCTTCACACGAGGAAAATCTGCAGCTGAGTGAAAACTTTTAATAGGGTTAGTTGGACCCCCCCCCCCCCCCCCCCCCCCCCCGCCCGTCCTGGAGGGACTGGAGACCCCCCCAGGATTGGACCTCCTCCATCCCGTCAGTGTGTCAGCTCGTCATGTCCTGCTGTGATATTTTCCAAATAGGAAACGTCCTTCTGTCAAGTAGGATTTTCTCCCGTCTGGTTTCTCGTCACGTCGTTCCTCCTGCGAGCTGCAGGGGGCGACGGAGAGTCCAGGTCTCAGTGTCTGTGGAGTTCAGAGAGGAATCACATCGATCAGGGGACTGTTGGTCCTCGACTTCACGTCCTCCAGTTTCCTTCAAGTCCTACATCCCTGCTCTGTGCAGACCTGATTTACCGGCTCCCTTGACGGTGGGTCTGGGTCTGGGTCTGGGTCAGGATCAGGGTCTGAGTCTGAGTCTGGGTCTGGGTCTGGGTCTGGGTCTGGGTCAGGATCAGTGTCTGGGTCTGGGTCTGGGTCTGGGTCTGGGTCTGGGTCAGGGTCAGGGTCTGAGTCTGGGTCAGGATCAGTGTCTGGGTCTGGGTCTGAGTCTGAGTCAGGATCAGTGTCTGGGTCTGGGTCTGGGTCAGGGTCTGGGTCTGGGTCTGGGTCAGGGTCAGGGTCAGGGTCTGGGTCTGGGTCTGGGTCTGGGTCAGGATCAGTGTCTGGGTCTGGGTCTGGGTCTGGGTCAGGATCTGGGTCTGGGTCTTCAGGGTAACGGAGAGTTTTGAGGAGTGTCACAAAGCGTGCAGCTCTGACGGGCGGCGAGAAGAAACGAGATGTTTGATGGTTCCTGTTCTGGTCCCAGAGGGACTGGACTTGTTTTAAATGTGAACTCGTTTGACAAACTGAGTTTCTAAAGTTGGTTTATTAACAGAACCGCTTGATTCTTCAGGTCAGGATCACCGGTCCTGACCGGAGCAGGTCAACTTTCAGTTTTCTGCTGTTCTTGTTGTTTCGACTCCTCGTGGGATTTTTATTAAGAAGTTGCTCATGTATAAAAATATATCAGGACATACCATCACGGGCCACTAGATGTCACTGTATGACATCAGAATGCTGCTACAGTCGAAACAGAAAAACCTCCGTTACGACTGCGTTTGAATATTTACTCATGGACGTAGTTTCCTTCACCAACAGAAGTTGGGTTGAGAAGGTTGTTTTCATGCGTGTATTTATATATTTATTGGTTTGTTTGTATGTATTTTACCAACTTTTTGCAAAAACTACTCACCTGTATTGCATGAAATCTTCAGGGATGATTTGTTATCATCCAAGGACCGATCAGTTAGATTTTGGGGACGTTAGTGTTTCTGGGTAAATCCCCCCCCAAAAACTAACAAAAACAAAAAGTCCCATATAAAGCAGAGAGGCACCTCGTGGAGGAGATCAGCCGCCGTTGCCATGGAGACGTGGCTTTCGCAAAATCTACTCACCTGAGTTGCAAGAAATTTTCAGGAATGTTTCGTCTTAATCCAAGGATGGTTCCATTAAATATTGAGAGCGACTGGGTCAAAGGTCAAAGGTCACGGTCATCATAACGCGGTCAGTTTTAATCCAGTTGATGTCAATTCAACACCAAAATGTTCAGGTTCGATCCTCTGATGTGTCACATGGCGCAGTGACGTCATCACCCCGGGTTAGCGGGTGGGGGTCAGAGGTCAAGGGGAGGAGTCACATGGTCAAACAGTGAAAACATGAATGATGGAAGCAGTGGTGGATCGAATAACCTTGTAATACTTTGGTTTCCATGGTGACAGATGGTTGGTGAAGCTCTGCCCTCTACCGAGTGTAGGTCTAGTTATGTCACAGTCTGGAAGGATAAATGCATCTATATGTTTTGTTTCCTTCTTCAAGACTACTTTTTTGGGAGATACCACTTAGTCTGGAATATATATGACATATATATATATATATATATATATATACACACAGACTTTACAGGTAGGGTGAATTCTTTAGACCTCATCAGCATCTTTTCCTTCTTTTGTTTCAGGAGTCACTTCTACCTGCCGCTTATCTTATTTTATCACTAAACTTAAAGTACGAAACGGTTCATTTCTAAGTGGGCGGAGCTTATTGACCTCCCGCGAGTCGCCAGGAGTTTCCTGGGCAGGCGGAGCCCGATGACGGAGGATGTTCACACCAGCACCTCGACCCTCAGCTCTGCTTCATCTCCACCACCTCCAGAGGAAGGCGGAGCGGCTTTAATGAGTCTGTGGTCCAGTCAGCAGCCGAGCAGCAGCGTTTGAAAAAATGTCCTGCACTTAATAATAATTGAAGATGAAGTCCCGCCCCCTGCTTTCAGCCCTGAAATTAAAAAAAAAACAAGCTGCTTTTTCATGCCAAGCCTGGCAATCCCTTCTTAAATTGATTCCACCGCGAATTAAATAAAAGTGTCCAGGACTCTGCTGCAGACGACAATATATCACCCTGCTGGGCTCTTTACCCAGGAAGCGGCTGCCAGTTGGCTCAGGCACCACAGAAGAAGAAGAAGAAGAAAGCAGTTTGCAGGCTGCAGAGTGGAAATAACTTCACTCACTAATAGATTACGGCTTTGGATGGAGGAGGGTCGGCGGGGGCGAGCCACGGAACGTCGTACTCGGCAGGATTTCGGCTGGTCGGGACAGGAAGTGGGCGGAGAACAGGAAGCACACACACACACACACACACACACACACCTCCAGCGATATTAGAAGTGAGTTTTATTAATCACAAATAGAGTGGTTCTAAAATGAAGAACAGAAACCAGCCCAGCAGCCCCACATGGACACTGTGGGCCTTCGGTTCAGACTCTCGGACACGACGGCGCGAACTCGCTGGAAACCAGCGCTCAGTCTGACCTAAATAAACCGCCACGGTAATCTCGACCACGCCACAGCTTACTCCAAGAGATACCGATACCTGATCCCTCTTTCGATACCAAAGGAAGGACGAAGAATCGCTGTGTCAGCGTTGGTTGAACTGACTCTTCACATCGACTCGTTACAAGTCAGCTCCCACACCGACAGGAAGTGCCACACCGACAGGAAGTGCCACACCGACAGGAAGTGTCACACCGACAGGAAGTGTCACACCGACAGGAAGTGCCACACCAACAGGAAGTGTCACACCGACAGGAAGTGTCCTGATGTCCAGTTGCTACTTCCTGTTCAGACACAAACTCGTCGCTGCTTCTGACTTTGTCTCAAATCAAAAGGACTGAATCACCACGACGACACAGGAAGTGTCTTCTTCTCCCGTCAGGTAACTAAAATCCTTCATGCTACTTTAAGTATTTCTAATCGATTGCTCATCGTCGTTACTCTGGTATGATCAATGCTACTAAATACTGATGGGAGATTAAAAAAAAAAGAAAAAAAAGAAGTCTTCTGAGTATCGAAAGAGCCTCACAGCATCCAGGCTCTTGGTTGGGCGGCAGCCTGCAGACAGAGTTCAGGGCTAAATGTCGCCTGCGTGCAGCTGATCCACATGAATTCCTGCGTGAGAAGGACGCTTGGCGTGAGCTCCGCCCTCTGCTGCAGCGCGGAGTCGAACCGATAGCTCAGACATTGTGATCATTCCTGAGAGCAGACCAGTTGGAAAGCAGAGCTCACACACACTTCCCCCTCTGGGCGGCCATCTTTTTTTTTTTTTTTTCCATTGATTTTGTTTTTATTTTGGCCTGATAGTGTCTTTACCAAAAATAATTCCCACTATATAGAGGCACTAATACTGTTTCATCTCTACTTCAACATGTCTACACCTTCAAAACTATGAAACAAACAAACAAACAAACAAAAACAAATCTATTTACACATTTGCAGATATGTAAAGACGGGAAGCAGAAATTTGCTGAGTCATCATTCCTCTCAAACGCCGCGCTCGTGGTGGAATGAACGGAAAGCCCGAAGCCCCCGGCGGCGTTGCGGAGATACGACGGTGGAGGAACGGGACGACTCTGAAGGCACTTAAGAGGAATGAGCTTTGTACAGGTGAGGAGGAGATTCACGCCACCTGCAGCCGCTGCCGCGTCGCCAAACGGCGGCGGCCAGAGCAGCGCCGGCGCGCAAACGACAGGCAGATCGTCTCGACCACGACCGACTGGCAGGAAGATCTTTCAGAACGGA
Source organism: Lipophrys pholis (assembly GCF_963383615.2). Taxonomy (NCBI): domain Eukaryota; kingdom Metazoa; phylum Chordata; class Actinopteri; order Blenniiformes; family Blenniidae; genus Lipophrys; species Lipophrys pholis. The sequence continues at coordinate 1,971,739 of NC_137634.1, read as the reverse complement.
CGCGACGCGTCCGTGTTTCTGTCGCAACTCATTCAAACATGGAGGCCGTCAGGACTCAGAGTGACGATGCTGGAGCCAAACGACGAGGAGCGCGACGCAGAATCTGCTTTGATATGCGACCGGATGCTTGGACTCATGTGAAATACAACGTTTGTGTGCAACACCAGCATGACGGGAAGAATGTACCGTAATTTTCCAGACTATTAGGCACCTGAATATAAACCGCACCCTCCAAATATAAAAAGAAAAAAAAGAAAGGTCGGGTTTACGTGATGCACCTGAACGCATCACCAACATACATTAACATATAAAAATCCATACGTCATGATTTTCTTTTTAAAGCCGCAGGGTTCAAATTGTGTGAAAAAAGTAGCGGCTTATAGTCTGGAAAATACGGGAAAACTTTTGAAACGTTGAAAAAAATTTTTTAATTGTCGACAAAATGTGAAAATGAGCTGAGAATAATGCAAAATAATCTACAATTCAAATGAAGAGAGTAAAAACGGAAATGTTGGGAATGTGTCCAAATTCCAAACGTTGGAATTCTAAAGTCAAAATGTCGAGAATTCTGTTGAAATATTGAACCTTTTTTTTGTTGTTTTTTACCCCAAATGTAGTAAATTATTTCAAAACGTTGACGTGGAAACGTCAAAATTAAATAATTATGTGGAAAACTTAAGGAATAAGTGAAGAACAGCAGCAGTAAAATAGATTTTTCTCCTCGTGGCTCCAGCAGAAACTCTGAGTGACGGGATGTTTGCTCGGTTCAGTCTGACACATGGACAGAGTTTCATTTCGCCTAGAAAAGGATTTTCCTCCACACGTTTCACCATTTAGCATCATCTTGAGAGAGAAAGAGAGAAAAAAAACAAACTATTTACACTTTAGTTTCCCTCCAGACCCGACGCGTCGCCGCACGCGGCCAAATTCATGTCACATAATCCACCGACGTCGCCACAACCTGGACTTTTAAAGATGTTTATAGTTTGAGATTAAGGAACGACGCGGTGGAGACGAAATGTCGAGGACAAAAGTTCAGTTACTGAAAGTTTGGAGTAAAGTGAACTCATAATCTTAAATTTTAAAATGTGACTCTGCTGACTTTCTTAAAATAAACTGGAATAAAAAAACCATGAATGTTTGGAAATAAATGTTCCAACTTCATTGAATTGCTTCAGTTGTTTAAATCTAAATGAGAAAGTTCTTCTAACTAAATCTGATTCATGAACTTAAATTCAACAAACTTAATTATCTTTTTACCAAAAGAAGCAATTTTACTTAAGTTGGTCCGACTATTTCCAACTTCTTTCAAAGCAGGTAGAAAAACGTGAAAGAGTTTTAATTTAGAAAATAAAAAAGTGATGGAAAAAAAACCCTGAATGTATTTCTGTTTAAATTTGTTTAAAACCCGCTGGTTTAAATACACAAAAAAAAATAATAATAATTGGACCAACTTATTTAAATTGTTTAAATCTAAATGAATCAAGTTCTTCCACATTAAGTTCAGGACTTCAGATTAAGTTGGAAGAACTTGATTCATGTACATTTTACCAAGTGAAGCAGTTCAGTTAAGTTGCTCCATCGATTCTCTTCTCCGGTTGTGGAAGGACGAGACGTAGTTCTTTGCTCCAGCCGGTGGGCGTCCCGGGGGGGGGGGGGGTCTGGAGGGTGACGCCCCCCCCACACACCCCGTTTCATTATTCACCCGACTCCCCAAACTCCCGACGGTAAAGTTCAATATGTACAAGATGAAGAGCGAAGCAGAGAAGGACACTTAAAAAGAATAAAACGCAGCACTGATCGTGTTTCACAGCATTTGACTGGCACTCTGTTCAAAAGCCTGGAACTAAGACTATCTACACACACCAACATGGACGTCCCTCAGGATGTCCAACGGAAGACGACCGTCCATCTCGATATGCTTCCTTCTTTTTTTTTGTTTGTTTTGTTTTCTATTCGCCTGATCGCAGAGGTGGTCAAATGCTTCCAGCAAAGTGGTTAAAAGTGTTACACAATTTTATCCACAACCAAATAATAATAATAATAATAATAATTAAAATAATAACAAAAAAAAAGAAAAAAAAAAAAAAAACACATGTTAGTATTTTACAAATATTTAAAAAAGTAAACCTTTATCTATAGGCAATTTTTTAAAATATATTCCATCAAAAATAGTCTGACAAATTTCAACAGTAGAAAAGAAAAAGTAGAAACAACAGAAGGTCTGAAGCGAGGTGTGGACAGTGGGGGGAGGGGGGGGGGGGGGGGGGGGAGGGGGGTGACAGGAGGAGGCCGACGCCCCCGCCGGCGTTTCAAACCATGCGACGGCGCTACGACGACCAGCGGAGGTCGACGCCGCTCCTCGTCCCGCCAGCGCCGCTCGGCTTTGGCAAAACTTTTGAGTGTCGGATGTTGGTGGTGCTGAGAGCCCAGAGCTCCGCGTGGAGGGGGCGGAGCCAGCCGTGGGGGGGCGGGGTTTCACACAGCACGGCGGCAGCCTCAGATCACAAAGGAAGACTTGTGTCGGAAATCCCCCTGCACGCACACACACACACACACACACACACACACACACACACACACACACACACACACACACACACACACACACACACACACACACACACACACACACACACACACACAGAGATAAAGTTTACATCAGTATGATATATTTGATAGTTTTCCCTTCCAACAGCTGTTTAGAATATCAATAAAATACCAATGTGCATGAAACCATATAGTATTAAATACTGCAACATATCATTGTTATATAAAATAGCATCATATATCATTTAATTATCCTACAGTACTGTTTCATACTTTACTAGAGTGGTGTATTGGTTGGTACACTGTTTCTCACTATATAGTAAATAAATTTACTAAAACATAACATGTATTTTATCTTCTCATACTTCATATCAGATTAAATCGTCCATCATTTTATAAGAACAAACCATAATGTGTTATCATATAGTTTAATGACTGTGTTCTACAATAATCATATTATACTCTATAATAACATGTCGCATCATATAATAACAGATGGTATTTTATCATATCATACAGTATTTTGTAGTATCACGTCATATTGTACCATAATCATGTGTCATTTGAGATTGTATCATATCATGCAGTATCTTTTTGTGGTATATTGTATAATTTCTACTGCAGTGGAACATTCTGTATCATATTGTACATTAAAGTATAATATCAGGTAGTCGTAAATAAATAAATAAAAATAAATCTATATTACTGTGTTGTGGTGTTACTGCGTGTTACTGCATGTTACTGCATCCTGGCCTTGCGGTCCAGCAGGTTCCGGTCTACTCACCTCGTCCTCTGTTCTCACGTAGTCCACACCGTCTCCCTTGGCTGGGACTTTGTAGCTGCAGGACAGAGAGGACAGTGAGGACAGTGTGGACAGGTAGGACAGTGATGACATGGAGGACAGGGACCACAGTGAGGACAGATAGGACAGTGAGGACAGGGACCACAGTGAGGACAGATAGGACAGGGAGGACAGTGGTGACATGGAGGACAGTGAGGACAGTGGTGACATGGAGGACAGTGACCACAGTGAGGACAGATATGACAGGGAGGGAGCAGCAGAGCAGAGACAACCTGGAGGAAGCATGGAGTCTTACTTGTTCCCCGTCTGCTTCTGGCTGGAGAAGTATCCCTGCTTGTAGGCGCAGCAGATCCCCACCGTGATGCAGAGCAGCACCGCCGCCACCACCAGGACGCCCAGAGCGATGCCCACCACGTCCAGGTCGTCTGTGGAGACACGGGAAGCCGTCAACACCCCGACGACACACTCCACCAGCAGGTGGCGCCGTCTGCCGCTTCACTCACAGACTTCCATCTGCTGCGGTGCACACTCGGCGTGTCCCGCGTCGTTCTTCGCTCGGCAGAAGTATTCCCCTGCGTCTTCTTTTCTCACCGCGATGAACTTCTGCAGAGACAGAGAGACAGAGAGAGACAGAGAGAGAGACAGACAGAGAGAGAGAGAGACACAGAGACACAGAGAGAGACAGCGAGAGAGAGACACAGAGAGACAGAGAGAGACAGAACCAGAGAGACAGACAGAGAGAGAGACAGAGAGTGAGAGGGAGAGAGACAAAGACAGAGACAGAGAGAGAGAGACACAGAGAGACAGAACCAGAGAGACAGAGAGACATAGAGAGAGACAGCGAGAGAGAGACACAGAGAGACAGAGAGAGAGAGAGAGACAGAGAGAGAGAGGGAGAGAGACAAAGACAGAGACACAGAGAGAGAGACACAAGAGAGAGACAGAGAGAGGGACACAGAGAGAGAGACAGAGAGAACCAGGGCTCAGTGAACGCTGCTGAAACTTCTAGATAAGAACACAAAGTGAATACTACTACTGAGTATTCACTCAGATCGTCTCACAACGTTTGGATGAGAATCTTTCTAATATATAAACTGAGGACGTCTTCATCGATCTGGAGGAGAAGCGGCTCCAGTTCTTCAGTCACACATGAACTCCTGCCAAAGTACGAGAGGAGGTCGAGCGACGTTCCTGCCAGAAGCTCCACTGCTGAGCGAGAGAACCAAGACAGCAGAACACGAGTTCCACCGCCGAACCACAACGAGTCAACGGACGAATCCTCAACCACTCGTTTGGTTCAGCATCATTGATTTGAAGGATTTCAAAGTATATTTGACACAAAAACATGCTTCTTTATTAAGGTCGACCACATGGTGTATTTTAGTGTCTCTGATTTGGCAAACAGAGGATTTGTGGATGAGGAGTGAATGAGGAGTGAGTGAGGAGTGAATGAGGAGTGAGTGAGGAGTGGATGAGGAGTGAATGAGGAGTGAGTGAGGAGTGGATGAGGAGTGGATGAGGAGTGAGTGAGGAGTGGATGAGGAGTGAATGAGGAGTGAGTGAGGAGTGGATGAGGAGTGAATGAGGAGTGGATGAGGAGTGAATGAGGAGTGAATGAGGAGTGAGTGAGGAGTGAATGAGGAGTGAGTGAGGAGTGAATGAGGAGTGAATGAGGAGTGAATGAGGAGTGAGTGAGGAGTGAATGAGGAGTGAATGAGGAGTGAGTGAGGAGTGAATGAGGAGTGAATGAGGAGTGAATGAGGAGTGGATGAGGAGTGAATGAGGAGTGAGTGAGGAGTGGATGAGGAGTGGATGAGGAGTGAATGAGGAGTGAGTGAGGAGTGGATGAGGAGTGAATGAGGAGTGGATGAGGAGTGAATGAGGAGTGAGTGAGGAGTGAATGAGGAGTGAATGAGGAGTGAGTGAGGAGTGAATGAGGAGTGAATGAGGAGTGAATGAGGAGTGAATGAGGAGTGGATGAGGAAGTTCAAACTGTCTCGACCAGAGGTCTCCAACCCGGTCCTGCAGGGCTCCTGTCCTGCATGTTTTAGTTCCTCCCTGCTTCAGCAGACCTGAATCTAATGATGATGTCATCACCAAGGTAGTGAAAAGGCCCAATAACGAGCCCCTCATTGCGATGAGGTGTGTTGGAACTGGGAGGAGCTAAACCTGCAGGACAGGGACCCTGGAGGACAGGGACCCTGGAGGACCAGGGTTGGACACCCCTGGTCTGGAGGCTGTTGGGGTGATAAAGAGAGAAACTGGCGGCGACAAGATGACGTCAGACTGTGTGAATGTGAGGCGATGATGATGATGATGATGATGAAGAGAGGTCCAGCTGAGTATTATTGGAGGAATGTGCAGACCCCCCCCCCCCAAATGTGGTTGCGTGCAGACTGACCAGCGTCCCCGTCTCGGCGCTGAGCGTGTAGGAGGAGTTGTAGAACTTGGGGCTGGTCTTGGGGTCGTCGGGGATCTCCTCCCGGTTCTTGAACCACTGGTACTGCGACTTGGGGAAGCCCTCCTCCTCCACGCAGCTCAGCTCCGCCGACTTCCCGAAAGGCACCGACTTCGGGACGCTGCATTTCGGCACCACCGGTTTCACTGCGGCGACAGAAAACACGACAGTCACACCGAGTCATGGTGCTCTGAAAAGAAGCATGGCGGTGACAAACCAGAGCCCCCCCCCCCCCCCCCCCCCCCAACCCGCGGTGATTGACGGCCGCCGGCTCCCGGGCCTGACAGCACAGGACCCAAAGTGAGTCTGAGGCTGGAGCCAGAAATCTCCGGCTTTCTTTAGCCCTGCGAGCCGGGGCAGATGCAGTTTCAGAGGTTTCCTCTTATAGCCGCTACACGCCTCTGCAGCTGGGCAGGTCCGCTCACAACACATCCTCACATGTACGCCAACGGGCTGGAGCGACCTACAACACGGTCTCATCTTACAGCGGCCAACGTGTGAATCACCACCACAGGACAAATCGCCTTTGAGGGCAGAATAATGGCTGGTGAGCCTCAAACACAGGAATGAACCAGCAAAGGCAGAAAAAACTAACTTCTTCGCTGGAGGTTCACTTCTCAGATTCACGTTTAAATTAATGAAACCTTCTACAAGACACTGGATGGGATCGGTTTGAGTTCCTTCTTTAGTTCCTCCAAATATCTTCAAACATCTACAGCCAAAGAAAAACACCTTTCATCACTATATATGTTGGCTCAATTATTTCATGGCAAATAAAACTCATTGAAGTTAATATTTCAGTGTTTTTCACACAAATTCCTCCTTTTGCTTTTAAGTTTGAGTGAAAAATGAAGTGAAAGGAAGAAAAGCTGCTTCCTGTCGTTGGTCTGCAGCCTGTTGGTCACTCAGGATGTCCAGCAAATCTCAAACACTTGAAGAATTCATCTCAGCTCCATGTTTCAGTTGATCCCAGAGTCGTCGTCTCTGCTTCACTATATTGTTTTTATACGTCTGTAAGCCTGTTTGGTTTCTATGTGTGGGACGACGGAGGGAAATTATTCAAAGAAAGCTGGTGAAAATTCAAGAAATAGTTTTTTAACATTATTATGCATGGTCATGTCCAAATAAATAAATTAGGAAATAAATAAACAAATAAAAATAATTAAATAAAATTAAATAAAACTGAATAAAATAAAACTGAATAAAATAAAACTGAATAAAACAAAATAAAACAAAACAAAACAAAACAAAATAAAGTAAAATAAAATAAAATAAAATAAAATAAAATAAACGACAAAAAGAAGAAACAGCAGCGTATAATTATTCCATCCATCTGTCTTCGACACCCCTTCATCCTGTTCAGGGTCGCGGGGCGCTGGAGCTGATCCCAGTGTACTACAGGTGAGGACAGGATACACCTGGACAGGTCGCCAGTCCGTCACAGGACAAACACACACACTCACATTCACACCCAGAGGCACAATGAGGATCACCAATTAACCTCACGTGGATGTTTTTTGACTGTGGGAGGAAACCAGAGTACCTGGAGGAAACACACACACACACACACACACACACACACACACACACACACACACACACACACACACACACACACACACACACACACACTGGGAGAACATGCAGACTCCACACAAAGGCGCCGGCGTGTATTTATATCTTACTGTATAATAAACTATACGGAGTCTGTCGTCAGTAATAGTAAAGAAATGCTGGTCATGCTAACTGACCAGGTGGTAATCATCTGACCAATCTGTGTCTTACCTCTAACGACCAGATCAATCACGATCTCGTCGAATGACTTCTGGTCGTCGGCAGCGGTGACCTCGCAGCGGTACTTGGCCGTGTCGGACCTCGTGGCGTTGGTTATCAGTAACGTTGCGGGTTCTCTGATGGTTGCTCGGTTCTCCAGGTCGCCTGCGAGGAGAACATGTGATCAGCACGACCTCGAGGACGTGCCTTGTGTGTGTGTGTGTGTGTGTGTGTGTGTGTGTGTGTGTGTGTGTGTGTGTGTGTGTGTGTGTGTGTGTGTGTGTGTGTGTTGCTGGGGTTGGTCCTACCTGAGATCTTCTTGTCAAAGTACACGTAACTCGGGCCCTCGCTCGTTATTTTCTTCCATTCGATCCTGGGGTTGGTCGTGGAAATGGACTCGATCAAACACGATAACTCGATCCCTGCGGGGAGGAAGAGGAAGGCAGCAAATTAATTCAAGCCTGATGACAGTTTGGGTATTTTTTTGTGTGTGTGGGGATTTATTCATGAGCACTTACTGTCAAACTCATCCGTCCACGGTGAGTCATTGCTTGTTCTCAGCACCACGGCGAACACGCCGAAGTAGCCTGCAAAAAAACAACAAACAAAAAAAACCAGCATAAGACTCTGCGGAGCACAAATTATTCCCGATGATCTCACGCTATATGTACAGTACCAGCTGACATCCAGCCACGCCGGGATTGTTTTAACATTCTCCTTGGGCATGTCTGCAATGCCTCCGCTCTCCTTAGATTTCACAAACACAATTCAGACAAACAGGAAATCCAGTTCCACGAGGCGGCGACGCCCCCAACACGCAGACGCTGTTCGGCCTCGTTCTGTTACCGTCCGTCTTCCATTTCTAGTTGGTTAAATGATTGTGTGTGTGTGGGAGTATGTGTGTGTGTGTGGGTGTATGTGTGTGTGGGTGTGTGTGGGAGTATGTGGGATCAGGGTGGGGGAGTTGTTTCTATGCACAGTAGATAATTGTGCAGGGAGGCATGTGCCCTTTTCAGGGCAAGCTCACCATGGCAGTAGTTCAACTGCCTGCCGAGCCCTCTCTCTCCCTCTCTCTCTCTCCCTCCCTCTCTGGCTCTCCCTCTCTCCCTCTCTCTCTCTCTCTCTCTCTCTCTGTCTCTCTCTCTCTCTCTCTCTGGGCCTGATGCTCCCGCCCATGTGGGACTAATGGTGCAAAAGCACCCCAGAACGATCTGAGGGGTAGGGCCTTGGGTGGCGGCGCTGTTGAATCATTGTGACAGCCTGTGGTCGACAAACAAACCCGTGCAAAGTCACTTCCACTTGAATGTTAACGAAGGAGCACGCTCATCAACACTCGCAGAGACATGGAAACAGTCATGGATGCAGCGGTCACACACAATCTATTTTCATGAAATGTATTCTTACACATCGGCAGGATTGTGCTTTCACATGCTGGAATATTCAGTTTACTCGATTTAGACAACGTAGTGTAATGATTTGGCCAGGAGTGCCATTGTGTAGGAGAGGATTATACCATCAGTGTAATCTGAAGCATGATCAAATGTTTCCAGCAGAATTAGAAGGTGAAGGGTTGTTGGCTTAAGATGCCTGGATCAAACTACTGGACGGTATCTGTGTGTCTTTATATCGGGGGCAGCTGTTATCTTTGGGTTCAATCCCACATCTCAACCCGACCAAATGTCCAAATGTCCTTGAGCAAGACACTGAACCTCAAACTGTTTCCCACAGATGCTGATCGCCTCGCATGTGAAGTGCTTCAAGAGTGAAGAAGCAGTAAAAACACAAGTGACATATTTGAGATTAATTTATCACTCATTGCAAATCTGAATTGAGGCCTCAGTAAATATATTTGATCATGTCGCAGAGTCTCTGTTCAGGTTCTTTTCTACTGGTACCAGTACCTTTGGTCTCTAATGGTCCCGCTGAACATGAGATCAACGGTCTTCTTGCCAGGTGAGGCAGATCATGAGGGAACATTCCTATCTGACTCTGGACAGTATGGATCTTGAGGCTACGGCCGAAATATATTTTTCAACAGTTCCAGACGGCCTGGTTTATGAGTTATGACCCAACTGACCGTCTTTAACTAATCAATGGAGGCCCTAATAATGGAATGACCGATTCCCTGGTGTCACTAATTGAGGAACTTTTCTGTCAGTTGATCAACTCAGTGGATATTTACATTTTGGACCGATCCATTTATTGACCATAAAGACATGTTGTTCCCACAATCTCAGGATGACCAACAATATTTAGTTGTTTTGTTCGATGTTGAAGCCCCCTCCCATCCGCCCCCTGCACGTTGCACACAGTCGGTACAGTCCGACACTAATCGTCCGTGGAAGGGGCTTGGGGGCCTCTCTTTCAAACAAAGCAACGCAATCCGGGATAAGCCGACCTCTGCCAACTGTCTTGGTGTCCAGCAGAGGGTAGGGGTCACCTGCTAAAGCAGACGAGGTGAGCTGATTAGCCCACGGTCTCTCTGGAGATCATAACAAGACGACAGCTTGTTTTTAGCCGGCGCTGACAGAGACAACATAGCAGGGACGTCAGGAGAAGGTCACACCCTCGTCTGACAATGACCGCCGGTCACTTTGTTAACCGGAAAGCCTGAGCTCGCTCTTCATATGGCCATTCTAGCACCTGCAGGAGGTTCAATTATTACAGAGACAAACAGTTTTTTTTATGACGTCAGTAATTGTGCTAGAGGGCTGACACTCTGCAGCTGGTAGCAGAGGACGCACCAATAAGGGACGGGGAGTCACTCAAACTCAGGAATGTAAAATAACTACAATACTGAGTAGATTGTGGAGATGTGCACTACGTTTACGCTAAACAGTTAAATGTCGGCCGCCGGTGTTTTCTTCAAGTGTTAAAGTCTTCAGGACGTTTGTGTATCGAGACAAAATGCTCGGGTCTGGAGGGCTGCACGGAGCAAAGCGCTTCTTTATTCCCCAGCATTTAAAATTCAATATTGTTGCTGAAGGCTTCGTTTAAAAGATGTATGTTAGTCTGCACAACATGTCTGGTACAACGTGGGAAATGCTGGTCAGCTATAATAAATTCACATTTAATTCTAATTATGTTCCAGTTAAAAGGAACATCTCCAGTAGAAACACAGTTTAACCCAGAGAATCCTGCTGTTTCCACCGGCGCCGGCTCTGCCGGGCTGCACCAGCTTCAGGTGTGATAAGCCCGATAAGTCTGACTGCAAATCCTCTCTGGGAGTGAGTGTTGGCTTTTAACTTATCCACTTTGGAATATTCACCTTGCCGTCTTTCGTCAGCTCCTCTTGAGCCGAGAAGCTTCAGTCCGATAACCAGAAGACGCTCCTTCCTCCAGCTGACCTTCAAATGGAGCTGAGCTTTCGTCTACATTCGACTGCTGAAGGACTCCGCTATCTGTTGGTTCAGACTTTTTCTTTATTTTAAGGGGAAGCTGCAGTTAAAGCAGCAGCGAGCCGAGCATGAATTTTTAAATAAATAAAATGCTGAATATTTGATTCAGCTCTGCATGCATGTTGAGATTAATCTTATTTGGTGGTGTGCCAAAGCAGCGAACACAACAAAGTTGTGTCCCAGGTGGGACGGAGTTATCTCCAAACACAAAACTTCTTCACAACATAAAAAAAAAGAGGTTTATTTCGAAGTGGGAACTTCAAGACAGAGACGAGGAAAGAGGATGAGGAACGTGACCGTCAGATCCAGCGGAACACCGTCACCTGTTTAGCTTTTCCTTTGCAGAGGCGGAGATCCAGGGAGTGTTTGAATCTGGCAGCATTAAAAAGCCACGGAGAAAGAAATCTCACGTTTCAACCTCCGTGGTTACCGAGCGCCGCTCACGCAGCCGCTTCCCTCTCATACCACAACAAGTCGTGATGTTGTGACTGAGAGTTGAGCTTTCGCGGGCACCGGGAACGACGACTGGGTTTACTCAAAGCCGCAGGTACCTTCAATGGCCTCTTAATTCACGTGCGTACTATGTCTGCTGTTCCTGACAAAAAGCCCGTCGGCGTGAGGCTTGTCGGCGCTAACTGCAGGCTTTGAGTTTCAGATGCACTCCGTGCACCGTGCAACTTAATACCCAATCTAACGGGGCGAGTATGCCGAGAGTCCAAAATATCAGCCGGGGGGGGGGGGGGGGGTGGAAACATCACCCAGAGCCGACGATAAATTACTCCAGGTGACTAACTCAGTCCAATAAAATGCAGCAGTCAGTTTCATGTTGGTGCTGACGGAGCTAATGGATCCCCCCCCCCCCCTCCGCTCCTCCCTAATTCGGACAGTATTAGTGCAGATTAGGTGACTAAGTGAGCTTGACGTAGAGACAAAAAGCTTCAGCGGTCCGCTGCGGAAAAAAACGCTGTCCAGGAAAACATGTTAAACCTTCTCAACTCAAAACCAGCGGCCTCTCATCTCCGCCTCGGCGCGACCGACTCAGCAGTCAGGATTTCTAGCATCTTTCTCTGGTACTTTACTAACACGATCACTGCTTTTTTTACTGCTTGACAATGGTTTCACACGTCTAAGGCGTCTAAACGTGCTTTTAGGACCACACATCGAAAAAAATAGAACTTTTTCTGTATTCCTCACAGATCAGCCATAACATTACAACCACCCCCCCACGTGAAACAATCTGCTGTGTTTTCTGACTTGAGCTGCACGATACGGCTTCAACGTGAAATGTGCAGGTATGTTGTGGAGCGAACGTGACAAACATTATTTAGGCTCTTCCTGCACCAAATGTCAACCAGACGCCATGTTTGTTCGAGGCTCTGCAGCGTGCGGGTGCATGGAAACGTAATCTATCGCAGGTCAGTCAGTGTTTAGCGAGATGTACTCTACGGGTTAGTATCACGATAAGTTATAGTTAAAATCAATCAAGTGTAAATAGATGATGCAGCCTCGATCTCGAGCTTTGACCGTTCTTCTGTCTTTTCAGATCGGACGCCGCCGACCAGCCGTCAGAGCGTGAGCTGCTTTTTATAGATCCTGAGCGCCACAGACTGAGAAACCCCACAAGAGCTGCAGCTCAAACAACACTTTTAACTTTATCTGTGGGTGAGCTCAGCTTTTCTAGAGATAGGAGGAGGAGAAAGGTGACTGACTTCCTGTGCAGCAGCATCAGCGTGTGTGGAAGTCGCCGCCTCATGTCACAAGTAATAAAATCAATCAAGTGTGAAATAAGTAAATTTTTGCACGTGTTAATAACTGGTATCTTCCAAGGGAAGGAAGTGGCACCGATGTTTTAGACCCGGCTCCGCCTCTCCGTCCGTTCAGCACAGGTTGCATCTTTCCCGCGGAGAATCAGGAAGTGCTGAGTGTGTGTTCTGAGAGCGGCGTTCCCCATCGCTCCTCCAGTGTGTCTGACACATCCTTCCCTCATCACAGCAAAAACTCCTCCCGTCTGGTCCTGCTCTCCTCGGATGGCTCCGGTGTGTGTGTGTGTGTGTGTGTGTGTGTGTGTGTGTGTGTGTGTGTGTGTGTGTGTGTGTGTGTGTGTGTGTGTGTGTGTGTGTGTGTGTGTGTGTGTGTGTGTGTGTCAGAGGGCTGTGATGTGCATGATTAGCTCTTAAACCGTGCAGGTGCTCAGTGACCTACATATGCCATCCTTTTTTCCTTTTTTCCTCCTTGGTCGGACGCAGCTGTGTGAGATCCGGCAATCTGCAAATCTGCATCAAAGTTTTTTTTTTTTTTTTTTTTTTTTAATCTTCTTGCTGCCTCCACAACGGGTGCAGGGTTTTCTCTCTAATCTTGGTGTAATGCCCTCGTAAACCCCCCTGGTTTTACATCACTGAATAATACAATAGGCGAAGGGAGCTGGGTATTCCTTTAATGCATGCAACTGCCTAATGAAGCCCTCCTTGTTATGATTGTTTTGTTTTTTCTGCTCTTCCCTCCTGGGAGGCTGCGCTTGTTTCCTGTGAAGGAATCCAGCAAGGTGAGGCCGCGATCATAAATAGAAAAGGTTTAATTAAGCAGCCCGAGAAATTCCCCGTGGACCAGCTCCCCCCCCCCCCCCCCCCGTGGAGAATATTCCCACGCCCCGTTGGAAGCTCAGACATCATAACACACACACACACACACACACACACACGATCAACAGTTGCTATCTGGAAACTCTTGACGTTCTTGAGATGCACGGAGCCTCTCAGTTGTCTGACGGACCACCGGTGAATATTCTCCAACGCCGAGAGCAGAAAAGTTGGGATGGAGAGAGATTATTCAGAACAATATGACCGCCTGCCTGCTGTGAGAAAATTAGATAAGACACCCCAGTGGAGAGGTAGTTTTTCTCACAGTAGCGTTCTCATTACAGAAATTCTGTATATTGAAGAAAAGTGCAATAAGAATTGTTCAGGTTAGTGTTTCGGGAGCACACTAATTCATTATTTTTACATGCAAAAACTTTAAAATTCACTGATCTGGTCGAGTTCAAAACCATGAAATATTGTACAAAGCAAAGAATAACTCATGACCAGGGAATATCTAGAAAATGTTCAGTGAAACAATAAGCAGATATGATTTTAGAGGAAAGCTCAATTTCAACACTCACTACCCTGAAAATAAATCAGGAATGGAGGTAAAAGAAAAATATCAAATATAATTCAGTTTAAAAATGTTCAGGCGATCAGGAGACCAAATCCAGAGTCGCTCCCTACAGCAGCCGATCATGAGACCTCTGAAGGTGTTCTGGTTTACCTGCAACCAACAAGTCCTGGAATTTCTCCACGAGCATCAACGAGCTGCTTCACCTCCGTTCAACAGTTTCCAGATAAAGACCGAAGTGTGATGAATTCACAACGGCAACATTCAAAAACACGAAAAGAAAACAAAACGTGTGTTTAATAGATTTTTTCGATTGACAGAGCGAATCATTCAACGCCTGGTGTCACAGGCAGAAATCAGAAGCAACAAAATCAAAATGAAAAACAACAAACGTTCCTCTTCTTAAAACGCTGCGACAAGACAAGACAATAAAGCGTCCACTTAAGTGGATTTATCACAAATCATAAAGTTATTACAGAGACATCCTGCAGCCTCACGACTGACCACGTCACACCAGGATCGTGTCACTAGAGACTCTGACCAGAGCCTTTACTTCTCATCACGTAGAACGTTTCCATTCATCGGCTTCTAACTCCTCAACTTTGAGCACAAAAACATAAAGACATGATCTTGGCACAACGCCAACAGTGTCCTCCGTACGTTTGCCTCCAAAAGAAGTTTAATTTATCCATAAACATTATTTTACCTGCCTGTTGCACATCAACAACCACAAGCTGTTGTTTTCCATCTTTTTGGCTTCGTACAACTTCTCCAGTGTCTTAAACCTCCTGTGACACAAGCATGAAATAGAAAACAGGCACATGATTATTCCAGAGTCCAGAACCGCCTCACTTTCCTGCATTTCTTCCTGGAACAGTGTGAACGTGCCTCCAGAAGCGGATCAGTTCATTTCCTTCAGGTCATACCAATAAAACCTCCGTGACACATCACCCAGTGACATCTCCAAGGCCGCCCCCCCCCCCCCCCCGTGATAGTTTTTTTTTTTTAAACAGTGGATGAAGATGACAGCGGCGGGGATATACTGGATGTGTCACACGGATCCGGTGCAACATTAAACTCAACCTTTCTATCAGCATGTGAACCCAAACACACGTGTAGAGCTCAGATATGAGGACATAAAGTCCGCGCTACATGGCTAATGTTACATAAATAACACGGCCTCCACCCCCAGCGCCACCCCCCCCCCCCCCCCCCCCCCCCCACCTCCACCTCCCCGACACACACACCCAGCACCTTGTTCCAATTTAAATGGAGGTAAACAAGCAGGCCGAGGAAGCAAACAACAACATGGCAGCTGTAGAGAAAAACAAGAGGGACACACACACACACACACACACACACACACACACACACACACACACACACACACACACACACACACACACACACACACACACACACACACACACACACACACACACACACAGCTCAACAAATGCACCTGGAATTTCATTTCTTCATGTTTCTTCTGAACTACAACACCGAGGCTGATTTACTAAGATCCTCTATAAAACAGGACAGATTACCTTCTCAGGTCGCAGGATGATGATTTACTAATAATAACACCAACAGGAGCATTTAAATAAGGATTTTTGTTCCGTTTACACGAGCTAAGTTGGAAAATGAAAGACCACAGCAGGAAATGCCAACGTAAAACGCCGTTGTAACGTCACCCTCCAGGTGCTTCTCTCTCTCCGAGCCATATCCTCCTCCTCCTCTTTATTTTGGGATTCCTTTCCAAACTCATCACAACGCCGAGGCTCCGTTCGTGTGTTTATTTTGGACGTGTTACTGTTCTGCGACTGCGCATTTCGCAACACGCGATTGCGTAACCCACGCCGGCTGCGAGCCAGCGTGTGTCGGTTCACTCTGCAGAAGTGATCATTTACATTCGTCTGGTGCAGTGCGACACGCTGCGACCACCAAACACCGTTTAGTTTCCTTCCAGTGACTGAATGAGTCCCACCCCAAGATGACGTGTTGATGGAAAAGCAACAAAAGCCCCCCCCCCCCCAAAGAAAATCTATCTATCTAGTCGATGAACAGTCACAAAATCACTAAATCTAAATTTGAGCTACGACACAGAAAAAATCAGCAAATAAAAGTCCTGATGATCCAGTTGGCAAAACGTCTCTCACCATAATAACGTCAACATCTCTGCTGATTTGCACTTTTTGATGAGCAGTAAAAATAGATTCTATAATAACAAACTAAATAGTTTTCAAAGGCAATAAATCACATCAATCAGAAGAAACTTCTCCAAATTCATGAAAAAAAAGGCAATAAATCAAAAGTTTTTTTTAAAGAATCTGTTGGACTCCTCAGCGTGTCCTCATCGGCTTCCATCGTGTTTGCAACATCATGCTTGCTTCTCACAATCACACAAACTCAAAAAGCTTAAAAACTCTCTTATTTTATTCATAACAAAAAAAAAAAAAAAAAGAAGCTAATTTTAACTTTTATTTTTATTTTAATTTTAATTTTAGGACGTCTCTACATCAGTTTTTATTAAACATAAAATAAACTCACAGATTTTTTTCAAAATGAGATTTTTACGAAGCATCAGAGCAGTTAATTAAAAAAAAGAAGTTCATTTACAGGCGTGTGATTCCCTGTGAAAGTGTTGAAAAGCAGCTCTCGCAGGAGGTTTGATGAGCTCAGATTGTTGCCCCTTCGGTGGGGTAAATAAAAGCCCCTCTCGGGGTCACTGCACGGAGACTCGCCCGTCGTCGTCGGGTAAGTGTCCGGTGGGGATTCTCTCTCAGCAGCTTTTAAGGGGTGTAAATGTTCCTGCTCTGCCATAAACTAGGTTACTGTTTCTGGCTCCGCGCACATGACCGCCGAGGTTTGTGGCGGCGGCGCAAGAAAAGTTCAGCCGGAGCCGCGAGCACAAGGCGATCAAAGAGGGAGAGGGGCATTTCCCAAAATGTTTCCCGACTCAAGCGATGACAAGATGCAGAAAATACCCAAACAACAGAGAAGCGCTGAAGACTGGAGTCTGACCGGCGCTAAAATATGAACACTTCAGCAACACGACGTGGAGGAGAGAAAATAATATAAATCAGATGAAGGTCAAGCATCCGGCTGAAAAATCTAAACTATAAACAAATACTGAGAATAGAGAACAAAGAATTAAAGACAACATACAGATAATACTGACAAAATATAAGGACTAGAGGTAAAATATTGAGATTATAGATAAAATATCAACAGAGAAAATAACTTTGATAATGTGGAGAAAACATCAGGAGCATAAACTAAATCTGGAGAACGTGGATGAAATATTGACTGAATAGATGAAACAGGGACTTTATAATTATCCTATCGAAAGGAAAAACTACATTTCAGCCCAAAATAGGAAGAGAAGAAACCAAAGTCAAGAAATTGGAAGAGATAGTGTCGAGATTACAGAGTAAACTTAAGACGTTCAGGATAAAACCCAAGTAACGACATTGAGAATTGGTAATATAATAAAAAGAGATTGAGGAAAAGAAAATGGAATGTTGATTCTGGACCAAATGTTCCTAAATATATAATAATGCAGAGAAAAAGACGAACTGGAAATAAATCAAAATTGAAAGATCATTCAAGAAAAATACTTTAAAAGTCAAGAAAAGTAAAAAAAACCTGAGTGAATCTGAATTGTGACAAATTGTGGGATTGAAGATAATCAGTGGAGAATCAGAGTTTCCAGAGAAACGCCAGTGTGAGTATGTGGATTGTGGGTATTTGAACCTGAGCTCTCAGCGGAGGCTGGAAGTTGAACGTTTGTGAAGCTCTGCTCGCTTTTACCCCGAGGAGATGCTAATTTCCATTTGATAACAGTCTGCCATGTCAGCTGGGACACAAAGCCCGACAAATTAATTCATAAGAGCATCGCATATTACCATAAGCTTCTTTCTGAGAGACGATTACAGCAGATCGCAGACCAAGCGAGCTCCGCTGCTCCCGTTCCCATAGCGATGCTCAAGATATTTCCATAGAAACCACTTCCCCCGTCACCGATGACCAGCGGGCGGCAGGTTTCCACCTGTTTCCAGCCCCCGGGGGGGGGCAAACGGAGCCCCGCAGGCCGCGAGCTGAGAGCAGGGGTCACGGTGACCTGGGTGGTGGTGGTGGTGGTGGTGGTTCAAGGGGACAGACTGACTCACAAACACACTGACTTTCACTGCTGCAGCTCAAACGAGCAGATCCTGCAGGTCACAGCTGCTTCAGGTCCTAGTTTCAGGCAGCGAGCCGTCCAGCCGTCATTTGGACGATCAATTTTCGTAAAAGACGGCCGAAATAATAGTGGACGTTTTGCTCAAAGCTTCTAAAATATGTTTATAATGATCATCAATCCTTGTCACCGTCTAATTTTGTCTGAATTTTATCATCTTTTTTCACTGAAATATAGCGAATTATCGTCTCGTGTACACAACTCGCAACTGACTTCCTGTTTGGTATTACGCCCACTAACAAGCAACGTGATTGGTCAATTGATACCATGTGGTTTATACGTTTTGAAAGGCGGCTTCTGATTGGTTCGTATTTCTGTGAGTCATCCTGGTGCGTTCAAATGCTGAAGCAGAGAAGAGGAATTTCCTTTCCATAATGCTGAATAATTATATATATGAGGAATCCACACAGGTGGTATTAATTATATGGACCTATGATCTATTTCATTATTTACTTCCAAAATGAAATGAGAAAAGGAAATGTATTACTTTGGTATCACTGGTGTCCTGGGTAACTCCATGGATTTTTAAGGGCTAAAATAAGCCTTGGCTTCAGCCTGAATTCATTTCGGCTACAGAAATTGAAATTGTATTTTTCCGCATTATCAAATGTGACTGTAAAACATGAGAGGAAGGATTCTCAATCAGCCCTGTTAGTTAATCCTCTGATCCGCCGGGGAAATCTCTTTCTATAGGCTGCACAAAAAAAGACCCTTTTTTCCAATCTAAACTAAATAAAACGAAGCAATCGAAGTGTATTAACCACGTCTCCTGCGGGATTCTGGGAGCGGCGCCCACGCAGGACACGACAAAAATGTCCACGACTGTCTTCAAAAAAGCCGACGAGGTTAAAACAAAGACAGGTCACACAAAAGTGTCAGATGGTCCTTCAGCTGCTGAGCAAATGTCAGCACGTTTCAAGCACATAAATGGCCGAACCCTGAGCAACACGTCTGGGTAGCCGCAGCTAACGGCCCATGCATGTCAAATATGCAGCTATATTAAACCCACATATAAATGTATTACATGCTGAACATGGGCGGAGTGGGTCCGTCCAATTCAAGGTTGGTCTGTGGTATTTGGGTCACGGTCTGATAGGTACCCCCCCCCCCTCCCTGCTCTGCCCGTTGGCTCTCTGCTGGAGCTGATCAACATGGATTACAGAAGGAAAGTCATGGGATCGATAGTAGAACCGGGCTGTGGCTGAGCTCCGTCTGCTGAACGTGAAGTGAGTTACCAGCATCTGAACCTTCACTAAATAACACGACAATAAGCTGCAGGGGCCAGAAATAGAAATTCAACATTTTCAGAAAGTTAAAAACCTACTGTGAACTTCAAAATCACCAATACTTCCAATTCGAAGTAGCTTATATTTTGATCTTATACTATTTTTGAATTTTATTTCGGCAGACGTCAGAAAACAAAAGAGAACAAACAAAACTCAATCGTCCAACTAATCAGCCCAGAGGTGAAGGTTGAAGCATTAAAGCTTATTCACGCCTCCGTCATCACAAAAAACTAAACAAGGCTCCCCAGATTATGTCACAACTTTCTTAAAAACTAATAGTACTATTTTTACAATACACATTCAATATATACTATAAGCAAGTTTATATATACAGTTTATACATACGAACACATATATACACGCATGAATGTACATGTCATGTACATAATATCATTAATAAAAATAATAATATACTGTTTAAATTTCGTCAATTACATTTTAAAAACAAAATATAAGGTGGAAATATTTAAATTAATAATATTCTCTATCACAATATATACATTATATTATGTTTATTAAGCATTAATACATATTATACATATTATACATAATAATAATAATAATAATAATAATAATAATAATAATAATAATAATAATAATAATAATAATATTGTACTAACAGAACTCATCTTTTTGATAAATAAACGCTCCTGTTACTCATCTTTACGTTACAGACTAGGTGGACTTAAACAACTGGGATCCATCCATCCATCCATCCACCCATTCATCCATCCATCCATCCATCCATCCATCCATCCATCCACCCATCCATCCATCCATCCACCCATCCATCCACCCATCTCTTTTCAGTACGCCCAGGACAGGCCGTGGAGGAAACATCCAATATGTCAGATTTATTCTTGAGAAACACTTCTGGTGAAGCTCAAGCAGCCAAAACATGGAAACATTTGAAATATCAAAATATATAGTAAAGGTGTTTATGGGCATAAAAGATGGTCAAAGGTATTTATGAAAAGTATTCCAGTAGGTTGACCCACCGGAGAACTTTAATAAATAATCTTATTTACAGTCCTGGAAGCTAAAAACGAAAAGTTCAATGTAGTTTTATGGAAAACTCCATGAATACAAAAGTTCCCAGAAAACTACTCTGGATGACATGGGTACACACAAATGATCATTTTAAAAACTTGCTGAGAGTCAAGCCCAGCAAAACATGTACTTAACAAAAAACATTTAAGATTTAGGGAGAAGTTAAACTTCTAATTTAAAAGTGCTAAAAATGCAGACCAACGCATCAAATCATCAAACCAACTTTGACTCTTAAGTCAAAACTACAAAAATGACACAACTACTTAAAATAAAATAAAAAGTTATATAACTCCTGATTAAAAATATTTGTAATTTCCATTGCTTACCTACTATTTTAAACACCATTTATCTTACTCTATTTATCTACTTATTTATCTAAACTAAAAAGCATCCGACTGACCAAAGTTACACATACTTTACAGTTTCTCCAATCAGAAGTAAAAATTTAGAATTCTAAATGGATGGACGACATGAACCACGTACCACTGTGGTACTGTATGTTACACTATTTAAAGTCTCCCGAACGCGACAAAATCACTGGGCACTTGATTGAAAATGAGCAATTAAAGTCCATTCAGAGGTTCACAGAGCTGATGGGAGCTCCGGCAGGTGAAAACTATTTGAAGAAGACGACTTGAGGAAGGCAGGAGTGGAGCCGGAGCTCATTTCTGGGACTGGACTCTTTTCCAGCTCTCGTCTTTCACTATAACTTCATATTCAGCTCCGACCTGGTTCAGCCCAGTCGTGACCAGCAAGCCGAGGAACCGATTGGTCCAGAAATGTGTGAGGATGCAGCAGAATCTCAGAATCGTAATGTTGAGAGATGAAAATGTTCAGAATGATAAAAGCTCAACGAGCAATCAGCTTTAATGGGAGGCAGGAGGAAGACGACACGCGTCGGACACCTCAGCATTCACTTAGGATTTAAATAAACCAAACAAAAGCAGAATGTTTTTGTTGTTTTTAATGCTGCCCTCAAACTAAATGAGGTTCGGTGGACAAACACGATGTTTGTGCAGTGAGAGCAGATAAAGTCATCCTGCCTGACGCGGGGCTGGATCCTGCTTTCAGGACTGATTTTAAATGCAGACGATCTTTTCCAGGTGAACTCAGACACGCTTCACCTTCCCTACAAGGCCTCTTTACGTATTCATTTATTCTGCAGTTCCATGTGAGGGCCGGCGGGCCCCGACGGGGCCGCTGCAGCCCCGGCGTCGGGTCAAAGCTCCGGCCTGAGCCAAGCAGGGCAATGGGGGGGGTGGAGGAGGAGGGGTGGGGGGGTGGTGTCACTGAATGCCTGGGAACCTGTCACTTCGCGTCAGCGTTAGCGTTCGCATCTGGCCGGCTCCGACTTTCACCTCCAGCTAAGTATGACTGGCTCACAGGACTGGACCACAGAGGAAGAGAAGCTACTCTCACCGCCCTCCACCTTGCATGCAGAGCCCCCCCCCCTCCGCCCTCCACGCTTCCCCCCCTTCACCGGGCAGAGAGCCAGCCCCCGTGTCGAGCCACCGCTTCACATCGGGGGGGGGGAACGCCACGCTCGCTAAATGGCTGTTTAGGAAATACTGCATGAACATTTTCTAAAAATACTGGCGACCTGCTCGACTCAGAAACGGTTCTCAGATCTCGTCTTTTCATTTCTGTCAACTTCAAAACAATCCAGCTCTTAAACATTACAAACATCTGTCAACACCACTGCAGGAATGAAGATTCAGCTCAATTAAAACCTCTCAGATGGTCTTAAATACGACGAATGATTGATTGATTGATTCTCCATTACTTTTGATTTATACAAAACTGCTGACTTGATACAAGGAACGACTATTTCTAAATTTTAAAAATAACAATTTGAGCAAAACACCAATAGTTTGTTTTTGGACTAAATTTAAAGATGCTATGCAGAAAAATACAATCTGAAACTACTTGAAATGTTATGGGTGCACCAGTTTAGATTGAGAACTAAATATTTGTACGATATTTATTCATTATACTTATTACATCTGTTGCAGGTGTATGGATTTTATTTATCAGTCATCAAAGAGCTGCTACTTATTGCCTATCAGGGCTCCATGATGTCTCTAATCTGTAGTTATCACAATGCTAATATATCGCAACAGACTGATTGAACTGTAATAAATATTGTTTACATGTATTTTCAATTCATCTACTGCAAATTCAAAATGACTGGATGTTAAATACGAAAGAAAACTGATTAAATCACAAAAAATTTAGGATAGAATTACAATTGTTTAACAACTTTGCTTATTTAATACCTGATGGCCACAGGTCAGAAGTCAGAAGCATAAAAAAGAATTGAGAAAAATAAAACGAGCTGAAACCACAAACTCTACAAACCAGAAGGAGAGGAAATCCAGGGCCAAGAGAAAGAACACTGTTATTCGTAATGAGAAAGAGATATTAACATCTTTTATTGTGGTAATCCAGGAAGTCTGGTGTTTAATCTGAAAGTCTGACTCTGAGATGAACGTGTGATTTTAGAGATGATTCTTCATACCATGTGGCAGCTCTGCTTTAATGCTTTAGTTTTATATTCAACCTTCACACACTTCCAGTTTTACGTTATAGTGAATGCTAACCTAGCTCAGCATTACATTTCTTCACGTTATTTTTTGCGATCTGCTGAAGCTCACGCAGCGCATCCACACCTCGTTCTTGTCATTGAGGCTTTGAGGAGTAATTGGGAGTCATTGAATGATCCTCGTTGCTCATTCAGGAAGTCATGTGAAGCATCTTGGCCGGCAGATAATCAGATGCTTGTTGTGTAAAAATAGTCCAGTTGTTTGGCGTCACGCTGCCTCTTCACATGGTCCCGCGGGCCGAGCATGCCAATGGGGACCTTTGTGTTGTGACACAGTTTCAGGCTCCAGGAGTGAATGAATACTTAATTAAAGAGAACAATGGTCGGTGGGCGCCGAGGACACGATGGCCATCAAACAGCGCCGACGTGGAGACCTCCATCTCACCCAGGAGAGAAACATCCAGTCATGTGATCCTCATGGAAAACATGATCCGCCCTCCAGTTATATTTGAGATGCGATGTAATTCCAGCACCGCGCTCTGTTCTCACTGTGAACCCGCGACACACACCTGATGACACATTTCTATTCACATCAAGCTCTGGAGTTTGTTCTTTCTGTTCTTTGCTTCATGCAGGATTCAAGTTAAATAACGTCAATAGTTCCATATAAAAGAAAGGTCAGTGAAAAAAAAGTAAATATTACGTGAGAGTCTGTTTATAAGGTTCAAAACTAATGGATCCTCCATCAAAAACCTTTAATTATTCTGCATTAGTATTCTCAAGGCGCCTTACACTGTTTGTCACATTTTCCCTTTAATCAAAATATCAAACTACATTTCAAGGTGCTCCATCATTTGTGAGGGGAAATTAAACTTTAATGTCTCACACACAAAAACAAATAAATAAAAAGCTACCATATATTCCGGACTATAAGATGCTACTACTTTTTCCACAAACTTTGAAACCTGCTGCAGAAACAATGACGCGTTAACGAGTCGCCGAAACATTGGGTGATGCGTTCAGGTGCATCACGTAACGCCGAGCTTTCTTTTTTGTTCTTTTTAAATTTGGTGGGTGTGGCTTAAATTCAGGTGCGCTCAATAGTCCAGAGTTTACGATAATCAGTTGACTTAAATTCTTTGCGTTATGGTACCTTATTGGAATTTACAAGAAAAAAAAAAAGCCAAATAGTCAAAAGAGGAATGAAAGTGACAAGTTGAGTTGTAACACCGATGACTCATGATTCAAAAACCTCCAGCGAGAACGAGCCGTGGGGTTTTCATGAAGCTTCGGCCGACGTCGGCGGCGCCGCCTCCGGTCGCAGGTACGATTCCACAATCGTGAGCTGTTCCTTACTAGAGTGAGAACAAGTTAACATTCAAATGCTCACACACTATTTATAGTGGCTTGTCAGCGCTGCCAGCCGGATCCCACGCAGTCGGCTAATTGGGATCCGTCTTTCCCTGGTCAGAGGAGCGAGCAGCAGGTAGCTCCGCCTGCCGCCCAACAAACTCCCGAGGAGACCTTGATCGCACTTCATGATGAAATAATAGGCTGCTCTTTGTCGCCCCTCTTTGCCCCGGCCCAGGTCAGCCTCTTGAGGGAGACAGTGAGAACGCCTTGTCAAAACAGATCGAAGCACAAGGCCGAGAGCAGGCCTCCCCTGGCGCAGCATCTCTGCTATGCGAACAATCTGACATGCCACACATGTTGGGTGTCCGAATGAATTGGGGAGCTCAATGGCGTCGAGCTTAAAGGAGATCTAACAGGGGGAGGAGGAGGGTGGCTAATTCAACTGCCCGCGACAGTTTTTGGGGGCTTCACTGGGAGTCGAATCCCCTGCTTGTATTGGAGCCGCTACCACAAAAATCTGTGTTAAATTGCAGCACACTGGTGCCAGAATTAGCTCCTCGCAAGCGCTCTGCACAGATGGCATCAGCGGCACTCGTTGCAAATGCCTTGCATTCTAGTCCGGGCTGCCTGACCCCTTCCTTAATCCTAATTAGGAATGCAATTTCCACGCGGGCTGTTTTTTCGACCGTGATGAAAATAAACATTTGTGTGACCGCGGCCCGGGCCGATGGGCCGTATTATTTCATGACTCCAGGACTCCGTCGGCTGTGACGACATTTTAAACCGATCACCGGAGCGAGGTCTTATAGACGACCACTGCTACCGTGCACTAACCCATATCCCCTCTACGAGACTCCGATGAACTGGTCCGATAATAATACATGGTGCTAAATCCCTGGATAACATTCTGCTGCCTGTCCCTCCAACCACACACACACGCACAACAAAACCTCCCCCACCCGGTGCAAACACACTCCATCCTCAATAGAAATATTCTTCTTTTCTAAAGCTCCCATCATCACGTCACAAAGGATTAACCAATAATTCCCCTGCAACGTATAAAGGTCTGGAAACACTCACATCTGCAGATATCAGGCTAATCTGGCTACTGGGATATTAGCACAGGACTTTTTTGGGACCAGCCAGCAGTTCCTTTACCTAATAACGCCCTATTTGGCCGGCACACCGGCAGAGGATGAAGGGGAGGCGGGGGGAAGCTGATCCACGACTGCCACAGCCTGCAGAGATAAGCGCTCATTGTGGAGTGTGTGGACGGCGAGCGGAGCCGGCCACCATGAGCTAAGGCTCAACTGACAACCCAACAATAACACAACGGTGCACAGCAGAGACGTGTTGACTTAGCAGGTCCAAAAGGTTTAATCTGCCTCACTTCCTGGGCGCTCCAAGGATGGCCGCTGTGGCCTGAAAAGAGCCGGACTCAAAGGGTGTGTTTTGTCATGCGGCCTTTAGCCACGCCAACAACTTTTCATAACTCTGCTGACTTTTATTTCTGACTCATACTGAGATTGTTGAAATCACCAAACATGTTCATGGTCACTGTAGGAACCAGGAATCTGATTAATCCACCACGTTAAAGAGCCATCCTATTCAGTGTCATTGTAAAAAAAACCTCTTGTTCACATTAGTTTGAGAGCATGAGGGAAAACTGGCTGGTTTGATTATAAGTTGCCTTTATTTTTTTCTTGCAAGCAAAAGTTAGTCATCGGGTTCGAATGCTCGGAGAATAATATTCAAATACCATTACCAAAAAGACAAGTTTAAATTATATTTCTATGCAGACGAAACCCTGGAATCAACAATCAGGTGCCTGTCAACCCAAATCATAATTCCTCAGTGTGTTGTTCAGGGTTTGTTAGCCACTATCGTTATAAAACCATGTTGAACCTCCATGAAGATGACATCCACACCGATACCCATCATTTCTCTCCTCCCTGTCCAATCAACAATCCCCAGACTCACCAAGAGAGATAAGACAGTTAAACAGAACCAGCACACAGAGATGAACACAGTTAAACAGAACCAGCACACAGAGATGAACACAGTTAACTGAAAGAGTCGATCATGAAATCATGAAGACTCATCCATGTACATAATAATTATCCATGGTGTTCCCCATGGTTCTGTATTAGGACCATGTGTAATTGGGTACCATCGATATTAAAAAAGCACTTGATGAATTTACACTACATTTGTTTTAAGGTTTGTTCGGGATAAACTTCGAGGAAACTTGCTTTTTCTAGTGCGCTTCATTCGAGGTCGTATGAACTCCAGCTAACGACTAAACCTTTTCACAGAACAACAGGATTCACTCCTCCAGGGTGAAATTATACACTAAAGGAATCTACGGAGGGCTTCTGGGTGTGGAATGAACGACTGTTAACAAGAATGAAACACTCAGCTTTTATATGGAATAACAAAGATCTTCATGATGGCGTGGTGGTTAGCACACTGAATTTACTAAACTACCTCTGCGCTGAGTTGAATAAAGCCGTATAGAAAATGGATGAATTAATTAAATCTTCAATTCAAGGACAGAAGTAGAAGGGATAAAAAATTATAATTATGATCAGGTTCGTCATAAAAAGGGTTCAGGTCTTATTCCGATGAAGCTTAAAAACCCACAACAATGTGAAGCAGTGACCTGCACAACAATCAACACCAAACAACTAATTCATGAAAGCCTGCAGACAAATGTAAGAGTGCATTAAACACAATGCAACTGAATGCATTCATGTCTCAGGCTGCGTCGCAGCACTTTTATAGCACTCAGTAGCGTAATGCGCGAGACGGGAACAGGAAGCTTATAAAGTCTTTATAACAGGGCTACCCGGGAGAGTTCAGCATGGTCATCAAGATGCTATCGTCCCCCGAACAGCAGGTCCAGGACACAATCGCAGTGTTTCTAAAGTCTGCCGGTACAACAATAGACTCCCACAGGCCAGAACTGTAACCAGCCTTTGTTTGCGCTCCCCAACAAAAGCCATGTTGTGTCGGAGAGGCAGGAAAACAGGAAAAAGCACGACAGTTGGACTGATGGACGTCTGGTTGAAGTCGCACTTTAATAGTGATTTATTTAAAAGCTCATATGCAGTTTTACTGCGTCGCTTCCCCACAAAATCTGAGCCTGTGCTGAGTAACTACAAGACACAGTCGGATTCAAACCAGACTATCAATCCCCATCAGCCGACTGCAGACAGAACAGTGTGCTCAGCGTGTGAGTACTGATTACATTTTGCATTTGTTATGAAGGGAAGGTCCGCTGACAAAAACAGAAAGAGCCAATCAGCATGGAGACAGGGGTCAAACGCACAAAGATTCTCTTTACAGGTGCTGCTCACCACCTACAGACTGCGACAACTGGCCGGCCTGTCGTACGAAGCTGTGGGAAGCAATTCTCAGTTTGATTGTTCCTTCGTAAGCACTAACGTGGAGTAAAGTAAAAGGGCGGGGGGGGGCTGGGGGGTCACGGGTGAAAGCAGCTCTGACAGGCAGGCAT
Source organism: Lipophrys pholis (assembly GCF_963383615.2). NCBI lineage: Eukaryota > Metazoa > Chordata > Actinopteri > Blenniiformes > Blenniidae > Lipophrys > Lipophrys pholis. The sequence goes on along the minus strand of NC_137634.1, from coordinate 1,943,620 downwards.
GGATGAGGGGGACTGGGGTTGGGGGGGGTCTGGGGCTGACCTTTGCACCCCCCCACCCCCGTTTGTCTTCAGTGGAGAAAGTAAAGGTCCACGGGTGCGATCACAACTTTCTCCTCTCAGATTGTCTCGAGGTCTGATCAGAAACACAGACTGGAAAATAAATGAGAAAATTAGCCTGGAAATACTGAAATCAAAAGAAAATCCACAAGATTAATCTTTGAAGTCGTGGTTCAGTTTAATTCTTAACACTTGAATGTCCTGCTAAACTGAAGCTATGAGGGATTTCAAAATGTATGTGATCAAAACAAACAAACAAATCATCACTTATAAGTTTTTTTAAAGACTTTTTCCACAACATAGTTTTATTTAAACAAACCCAAAAATGATCGTGGGTAATTTACCTCAGCGTAAATATTGCTTTGATTACTCAGTCAATCCACAATTAAAAGTCACTGTACAAAACAATGGGAAAAAAAACGTAAATATATTTCTTGTGCTGGTTTTGAGAGTATCTTTGCTGATTTTAAGTAACATTAGTGAACTTCAAGCACAAATTAGTTCAGTCAAATGTAGTTGTCCACATTTCATTTCATTCAGATTTTATGAGTCTTAAAAAGAAAATTTTAGTTAAATGATATACTATGACCCTTTTCAAACCTTTTTCTCTGTTGTCAGTAACCTTATTTCAATGTTGTTTATTTGCCCCTTTCATCAGTTAAAGACACATTTACCTGTGAGCCGTCATCCAGGGATGACGTTTGTGTTGATTCTGATCAGAATTAAGCTCTGATTAAAATAGTGGGGAAACAGATAAAATCCATCGCCACGTCTCTCGCTCGTTCCAACAAAGTTATGTGAGCAGCATGTTGAGAAGAAATAAAAACAAACTAAATATTAAGACATCAAAGTGTGCAGGCCGAGCAGGAATTTGCCAACAAGCAGCCCAGTCAGACAGCACATGTGCAGAAAGGCATACTCTGGACTTAAATAGTTTGCACAGGCTGGCCGAGCGGTGGGACGGAGGGGGGGGGGGGGGGGGGGGGGGGGGGGGGGGGGGAATGCTGCTTAAACAACAGCTGGGGAGGAGAAACCATCTGAGGCCGCCCCCCCGTCCCCCCTCCCCAGTGGAACCGCACTTCCATCACCTGCTCCCCAGGAATCCTTGATGGGTTTCCGTGGGAAATACCAGAGCCGCAGCATGAACGTGGGCGGGCCGGTGCCCCCCCCCCATCAAACCGAGCCACCTCGCTGCGTCGCAGGAAGGTGTGCGTCTCCACCGCCGGCCCGCCGCGCCGGGTAACGGCGGCTGAGCTCAGCTGGTAAGAATAGAGGACAGCTGGCGACCTCAGTCACCTCCTGCCTTTGCTTGCGTCAAACAGTGCGATGCTCTGCGTGGCACACATGAGGAAAAACTCACATTCATCACAATCAAAACCAGGAATGAAGGTCTGACGGAGCAGGTGAAGGAAAAGTCACTTTTTCTGGGGGTTGAAGGGTTTTCAGGGAGATCGTGACGTTACTAGTGCCCATTTGGTGTGTAACCACACAGCTCAGTCCGAGAGCAACACTTTCTAATGAAATCGGCCTTTTCTCCACGGGGTTGCGATGTCTTTATTTTTGATAATAGTCCTCACAGTCAAACTGTTTGACGTTCCACATGAAGACCCTCACAAACTGATGATGGGCCTGGCTGAACACAACACAGACCTATGAGCTCACTAAGACGTTTAAAAACATTACCAAGCCTGGCAATCAACCAAAAATGACGACTCTGCCCATTGGAGGGGCACAATATGCTACGTAAAGAAGTTCTTTCTCATTCCTACCAAACACCCCCTGAACTTAACATCTACTGTTGGCGATTTGTCTTTATTAGAAAGAAGAGGACTTCTGCTGCCTCTTACAGGAGATAAACAATGGCAGCGCATTTCAGGACGAATGCATAAAGACGTGACGTTAGCAAATGATCAACCGTCTGGTACATAAGAAGGTAATTGGCTGGTTTGTATTCTTGCTTTGTGTGAAACTACTAATAGAAAAGCAACCCTTCGATATGTGAGGGGGAATCCATCAAACATGAGCTGTGGTTGGATTAGAAAGTCCACCAGCTCTGACGGCGTCCATTCAGCTGAGCGGACAAACAGAGCTGGCATCGTAACCAGACCATGTGGCCATATGGTGCGAGGACGATCCCTTCTGGGCTACTTAGTGGTAAATATGTTGGGACTGAAAGGGAACTGATAGCACTGTTAGGCTGCCAAAGTATCTCTGGGTGGACAGTCATCCAAATGGCATCGAACGGGATGCTATCGATCGCTTTCCGCTGGTGCTTTTAGGTCAAACGGTGAAAAAGGTCCAGACGGCACGAGGATGATCGGAGTGGTTTGGCTCTGCGTTCAGTAAAACTACCCCAGGAGCCCGGGGGGGGGGGGGGGGGGGGGGGGGGGGGTTCTTAAGGAGAAGTTAGAACGGTTGATATGTAGGAGCATTAATGGAGTTTCCTGATTCTGTCAGATAAGATCAACGAGTCTTTGCTGTGGATACGTTGGGGCAGCGCCCCCCCCCCCCCCCCCCCCTTCCTGTTTGCCACATGTGTGTGAGGGCATACTTTGGGTAAGTGAGTGCCTCAGATATTTGTCAGGATGCCAGACATAGGCGACGAGTTTGTAACACAGTGGCTGGCCCCTGTCTGAGCTCCGATGGAGGGGGGGCGTCGCTTCACATGTGCTCAGTTTCTGTGTCACAGAAAGAAGCAGGACGAAGGGGGAAACAGACGGGAGCAGTTTGGGAGGATTTGACCGTGACTCAGGGGTCCGTCAGGCATTACTCGGCCTTCTAACAGGTCGCTCACAGCGCCGGGCTTCCAGATGATCGCCGGCCGAAGCGCGGAGAAGGAATCATTCTGTAATTTCAGTCATCGCTGAGCTGGTGACATTAACGAGCCTCAGAGAAAAGACGGAAAACAAGAAAAGTGGGAGAGATTAAAGGCGGAGGATGAGCGCCACGGCCCATCTCAGCTCAGGGATTTCCTGCATCTCTCCACGTTAAAGACAGTCATTACACTAAGTGGTCAGTTTTCCAGCTCGAAACCTCATATCCTGAGAGAGAACCGAATCATTCCCAAATTAACGGGAATTTACAATAATAGTCATTACGGCTGCTGAAATAATTCCTCACAGAGCGGTTGAGCAGTTTCAAAAAGGTTTTAAACAAGTTAAAGTAGAGTTATGTGGAGAGATAAAACTCACAGTAACCTTCAAGTAAATATGGAGCACAACTGCGTTTGACAGAGTCGTCGCCCAGCACCTTCCCTGTTTGGACTAAAGGAAGTACTGTACATTACTATGAGCAGGGCAGTCTTTAAATAAAGTGAGATTCAGAGGTGACGTAAAACTATAACGAGGAAGGAATGAGAAACTTCAGTTTACCAACAAAAACCAGATCTGATCTGTTGCTCTGGATTAATGACCAACATTACATCATTTCCCTCTGGGATTTAGAGTGTATTTCTATTCTATTCATTTTTCATTTTAGAAGAGGTAACACAGACACAGACACAGACACACACACACACACACACACACACACACACACACACACACACACACACACACACACACACACACACACACACACACACACACACACACACACACACACACACACACACACACACACACACACACACACACACACACACACACACACACACAAAGCAGCTGTCTCCAGTCACAGGTGCCACTTTCAGCTTTCCAAACAAATTCTGAAAGGGAAAAATACTTTTAGCTTTCCCCAGGTTTCTTAAATATAAAAACAAAAATCCCCCCCCCCCGCAAAAAACTATGACCATTATCAATTATTCTAAAGTTTGTACCTTAACTAATAAATAGTTGAATTTTCATGTAGATGTGTTTTTCCTTCCTTTTCTTGACTCACGTTATTCAACAGCGGAGTCTCTTTCTACACAATATCAAACATATGAAATACTGTCAAGTATTACAGTAATGATGCAGTTCTTTAAGTTATTGTGTTGAGAAGTTGTTTCAATTTCTTTTTTAATTAATAGTGATTAATTCTGTCATTTTGAATGGACCGAGCATTGAAGCACTTTACCGCGGTTCAGTCAGTCTTCTGTTATCAGTAGATTTCACATATTAAAGTGACCATAAATATACATTTGTGATATATAGCACAACCTAAACACACATCACACATACGTCACATTTGATTCACATGAAGGATTCTGAACTCTGAACACCAGTTATCTCAGGACCATAAAATAAAGCCTCAAGGATCCTATTTTTGTTTCTTTTTTCTTTTTAATCCCAAAGTGTGCGCGTGAAGGATTTACTGAACTGAGGGAAATCAAAGCAGCTTCAGCGCCTCGGTGCAAAGCTTCCTGTTACCTTTGATCACTCTGAGTCAAACCTAAAGTCAGAAAAACAACTGGCCTGATCTCTGTGGAGCCATCTCACCACATGTGCAGTTCTTCCATAGCGCCGAGTTAAAAATCCCTCCTCCTTCATTAGTGTTACGCCCCTCCCTCCCGCCTGCTCACACACACAACAACAAAACACAGCGGAGGCAACTTCGCTGGAACCTGAGAACACAGAGCGCACAGCTGTGTGCTTCCTAAAATATTCAACGTACAAAAGCAAAGAGCCAACAAATTATTTATTAAGAAAATAAAAAAACAACAGCAGAAAACACGAGAACAAAAGCCATTTAGTCGGCGGGGGGGAAAGTTGCCGACGCTGTACGAGGCCTCCGAGAAAATGTGTGTGTGGTGAACAAGAGGGAGAACACACACAACAGACCCCCAACCTGAAGGTCCTGACTGCTGGTATCCAACCTGAAGGTCCTGACTGCTGGTATCCAACCTAAAGGTCCTGACTGCTCGAATCTAACCTAAAGGTCCTGACTGCTGGTATCCAACCTAAAGGTCCTGACTGCTGGTATCCAACCTGAAGGTCCTGACTGCTGGTATCCAACCTAAAGGTCCTGACTGCTGGTATCTAACCTAAAGGTCCTGACTGCTGGTATCCAACCTGAAGGTCCTGACTGCTGGTATCCAACCTAAAGGTCCTGACTGCTGGTATCTAACCTAAAGGTCCTGACTTGATGGTATCCAAACTAAAGGTCCCGACTGCTCGAATCTAACCTAAAGGTCGCGGCCACATCTGGCTCCAGCAGCTCCTCTGGGTGGGACTCCAGCGGTGCTTCCTGCTCTGTGATCTGTCTTGCTGTTCTACCTTCAGTGCTGAGGTGGATACGTTTAAGCAGATTGAGCCTGGCGGTGAGCCAATGGCGGGCTTTATCAGGGCCAGGTCACGCCTGGTGCACATGCACGGATTTAGGTCTGGAGACGTCTCAGTGCGGGCGGACTCGTGATGCTGGTCTCTAATTAACAGTGGATTCTCTCCACTGCAGCTAATGTTCACATGCAATCTGGTGAAGGTTTACAACACTTCTCATGATCTCACACGCCAGCGCCTGACAGACACGACACCGGAGAAAATCACGCTCAGCAGAAAATGGCTGGTGGTAACTCATTGCAGAGAAAATCAATGACTCTGGCTTCACCCCAGGATGACGTTCCTGCCCCCCCCTTTGGATCCAAAGCCATTCACACAGTCACAAGCAAATGGTGAGGGAGACTATACAAGATGCCTGCACATAATTATAGCATCACTTTCTTCAAACCTGAATAAAACATGCTAAGTTGCATGCAAATAAACATCACTGTCAGACTGCAGGCATCTTTTAGGTGATAGGCCTGCATGGACTGATTTGTTGAGTGCTGAGTAAGCACATAATTAACCCGAGACCGAGAAGTTGGAGATGTTGGTGGAGGAAGTTATGAAAGATATTACAGAAAATTAATCAAGATTCTTGAATCATTCAGAGAATATCTTAGAATAAAATTTGCAAATAGAAGCGGCGGAGAGCCAGCTGAGGAAAGGCCTCTCGCTAAAACAACAGCAGCATATCTGCTAAAGACTGATTTATACCATCGACAGCTCCTCCCAGTCTTTTGGTAAACAATCTCCTGTCCTGTTTGATTGGCTTCCACATCATCAGTGTACTCAGAATCCATTTTGCCCTCTTTTTAAACATGCAAACCCTGACGTGACCCAGGCCTGATCTTACTCCGACACCAACAGCAGCGCGGGGTAATGTTGACCGGACGCCTCATGTGTAAGACGCCATGTCGGCGAGGTGAATCCACCTCCATCAGCATCACTGTGGAGAAGAACCCACACACACACACTTCACTTATTGACACTTTACATCTTGTTTATCTCGTCTCTCCCATGTGACATTTTCCCCAGGGTTACGTGCCAAAGCAGTTCCTGGCTGTTGCCAAGCAACAACAGAAAGTCTCCGATCGAAGGAAACTGTTGATTTCACACCTCAGCTAAGTTGTAACAGTAATTCTCAAATCCTTTTTTTTTAAATTACTAGTTTTTAAAAGTGTTCTCAACTTCCATTTCAACTTTTGTTGCTGCCACGTCACAAAAATATGTCATACAATATATACAATATTGTACAAATATAACACATAAGTATGTTGTTAGGCGATGAACTTTCACATAATACAACAAGACAGATGAATAAACTTTGACTTCAGAATCAATTTCCATTTATTTTAGTGTTTTACAATATGTCGTGATGTTAAATCACAATAATCTTCAATAAAGTGATAAATATTAATATATAGTTAGTTTAAATTTTAAAAAAGACGCAAGTCGTCACGTGACCAGATCAGGTGAGCGGGCAAATCGCAGCCGTTGTGACTAACGAGCTCTTTGACTCTCACTCTCCATCAAACTGCTCAAAGCCAGCAGCTGATTGGTCTGGATGTTGAAGCGTCGCTCCAAAGGAAACAGGTTTTCAGTCAACTGGCCACTGATCTGTTCTCCGTGTAAAGAGTCCAAGTGACTCCAGCAGACTGACGCAGCTGCAGCAAACTAATCTCAAGCAAAATCTAATTTGTGATGTATTTTTGCAGTCAGCGTCGTCGTCAAGCATTATTTTAAGATGAACTCGAGACGGTGTTGAGGATGGCAGCGGACGACGGCGCGATCGCCTGAAACGCAACGGTCTGACGGGAGCTACAGAACGAGCCCTCGAATGGAAGAGAAGCCTTTCTCCTGAGAAAGCCTCCATGCACACTCACTCATGGGCTAATCATTGCTAATAGCCCATTTGGATGAGCACCAAGATTTCTGTGTCATGTACCTGGAGTGCTCTGGAAGCTGGTCTCTGCAGATCGTCCTGCCAGGAATGGAGCAACCGAGGCTCCTGGTATGAGATGGATCGTACTCTGACATTGGTTACTGAGCAGGGAGTCATACAGATGCTGAAATCAGTTTTCATTTGTGAGCCACCTTAAGTACACTGCCAGCATCAAGTCAGCTACTTGGCATCGACTGTCCCGCTCCACCTAAACTCTTCCCTCGACCGTCGTCATCGTTGGCTGCGTCTGAGGTCTCGTTCACACTGCAGGGAAGTGAGACCCAATTCTGAGTGACTCATACCCGACCTGTTTTTTGGCCGAGTCAAAGTGCAATTACGACTGTTTCCCACCAGACCCGGGCCTCGTTTGTATGTAGAACCAATTCTGATATTCTTCTACCCGCGACTGCTTCGTCATTGACGTTTGACTGACGTCACGGTGAAGCGCCGGAGGAAGTGGCGCCGCCAGAATAAAAGCTGTGCTCTCTTTATTCCTCATTCTCCTTCTTTCCTTCTAATGTTGTCTAGATTTTGTCGCTTGTGTTTAACAATGACTTGAAAATGAATCTACGTGGACTGACCTGCGTTGCCAGATCTGGCAGGTATCCCCCAATTGGGGAGCCACGCTCTCTTACCTTTTAACTTTCATGCATTTGTGAGTTTATGGCGTGTATATTTAATACACAAATAATAATTTTAGGGTTTTAACATGATTCCTACAGGCTGAGATTTGGGCTGGTTTTTATTGAGGTGTGTGAGTTTTACGTTGTTTGGGCTGAAAACAGTGAGTCACATCTGGCAACCCAGGTGCTGACCGGCGTGCCATGTGTGAATGTGTGCTGCTCGGTGTGACTTCATGTTGTCTTCTGCGCTCTGGGGCCGGAAAGCATCAGGTCCGACCAGGTTCACATGATCACAAATCAGATTCCAGCAAAAAATCTGACTTGAGCATCAAGACCTGCGGCGTGAACGGAGCCTGATTTCCCACCGCCTGCCGCCCCGTGATCTCCTTGTTCTGGTGCCACGTGTCTGACAGGTGCATCCTGAGCGCCACGCCGCCTCCACAGCGGCAGCGAGCGGGCCTGACGGACGTGTGGAGGTGGTGGATGTGGAGGCGTGGAAACCTCCAGGTAATTACAGTCTTCCAGACGGAAGGAAAGGAAACGAGTGTTGATCACGACTGCTGCTGATGAACACGGGGAAGGCCTGCGCTACTGGAGTCTTGTGCTCTACCAGTTTCTTTTAGGGTTCTGCCATCAAACTCTGTTTATCACATGAGTGTGTCGGGAAATAAAACAACTGTTTAGAATGCATGTTGTTATTGTGGGCCCACTGAGGATAGGTAACACTTTCCTGGACGGAGTGGCATAAAGAATGACGAGAGCAGCTTTTACACTTCTGCTACTTGGCCTTATATCGAACCTCGGTCCAAAACTCAGACGAGCACGAATGACTTTTCTTTTTTTTATCATTCAGGGTCAAAGTCTAATTCGAAATGTTTCTTTACCAAGTCAAAAATATTTGGAGGATTTTTCATGAAATATAAATATCAAGTTTAGTGGCTCCAGTCAAATAATGCTGTAACTTCCCCTGAAACATTGGAAAGAGGTTAGTTTTCTCATTTTACTCAGTGATCTCATACATTTTAACAGATTTGTCCTTCATGTTATTAATACCTGCATCTGCCAGTGAGTCATTACAGTTGATATGTTTTCCCAGTTGGGTGGAATAAAATCAGTACATATGTCAGTATTGGTATCGGCAGTGTTCAGAGGTTAAGTGTTGCCGACAGGCCGTCAACAGAAAATCCAATATTCTGCCTCCCTGAGCTGAGGCAGCCTGTTTTGACTTTTGATTAAAGATTTGCCCATTTTCCCCGACCTCTTCGACTGTTCGCTTTCCTCCGTCACATTTATTACTGATCATAACGGAGACTGATTTCCAAAGTTTCTGCTTGTTTCTTTTTCAATATTTCTTAATAATTAATTCATTATTTTCGTTGTCTATCTTTCACCTTGTGGTGACGGTGAAGGCTTAACTAGTTCCGTATGCATCATGGAAAAGTCTAGATTTAATGCAACATCTTTTAAAACTCTTGCTTTAGTTTGGACCCTGGTGCAGAGACACAAAGGATAAGACCAATGTGTTACCTTCCTTTACTTTAAAGCAAAATACGAGACTTATTTAACTTTAGGCATTGAAATAAACTCAACTGGAGCTGAAACTACTTTACAGCCTCTTTCTACTTCTACCATCACAAATGAATCCCGGTTGATTCTGATTACTAGTTGAACAAAAGCACAACAAACTGGTGCAGAGTAACTCCAGAGATACGTACAGATCAGGGGTCGTGACCTTCAACACTCTAAGAGACATTTGGTTTCGTTTCCCACTGAACAGAAACTCTGGGAGCCACAAAACCCTCATGACAACACGACATAAATGGATTTTAACCTCTGCGCTCCGTGAAAATACTGAGGAATGGCAGATCAAAAATAAAAAGAATCAACAAAACCGTGTCTTTGAAATGAACTAAACATATCTAAATAAATGAAACCCTGGTTTCCCAGCAAGGCGGGTAAGAGTCAGAACCACTGGACTCCAGGTGAAGCCGCTTCCTACAAAGAGTTTATCGCTCACTTCAATCTTTTTCAATAAAGTTTTGGCTCCAATTAAATTTTTCCTTTAAAAGAAGCATAACATAAGTGAGGAGAGAGAGAAGCGGCGGCTCTCTGAAATAAAAACACTGCTTCTCTCTGAGGCTGTTGAACGCAGACTGAGAATCACAGCCAGAAGGTTGCTCAGTAACGCCAGAGCCTTTTGATATTTCCAGTGAGTTACAGTGAGTTAGTCCGGTTTGTATATGTGGTTCTCTTGTTTTTGTCGGGTTTAAAAAAAAAAGAAGAAAAAAGGTTTTGTCCAGAGAATGTATGTGATACAACTGGTTTGTCTCAATAAAAATATATATTATAAAAAACAAACAAACAATGAGTTAGTCAGTAAAGAATAAAATAAACCGCACCCCCCACACAGGTTGGAGAATAAGGGCCTCGTGCTACTGGCTTGAAATGTACAGTAACGATGGCATATTAAGACCTAACGAGGCTTTCCTCGTTTTCTATTTGAGCTCAGCTCTTTTGTGTTGAGGTTTAGCATCTTGTCTCCACGGTAACACACACACACACACACACACACACACACACACACACACACACACACACACACACACACACACAAACAGCTTATGATCACCACAGAGCTGCCAGGATATCTCCTTATTATCGAGGCCATGCGTCATCAGCCGAATTCCATTTTACTGACTCTTTAATGAAATCCAGAAAATGAGATTTGATTCCAGATTTGATTCCTGATGCACAGAGATCATACTTCCTCTGCCAAGTAATCTTAATAATTCTAAAGCTGCTTTTCCTTTATCCTCGAGTCTCTCCACTTTATTCTTTTCATTATCAAAAATGCTGCTGAGTAAAAGGAAACTTAAAAGCACATCTCCCGTCCCCATTCCCCTCAAAAAGCCAGTGCAGAGCTTTCAGACGGGCTGCTGCTACCTTTCCAGCTGATTTTAATATTTTAGTTTGATATTGAGGTTCACGGGGTCTTGCTGGCAACATCAGCCGTCCTTAAAGTCCTCATGTGACCCGACATCATCAGCGATGAAAGCTGTATTCAAATATTCCGTACCGCGACGGATACAGCTCGCCGGAGTTCTGTCCACCATTATCACCCCGGTCCATGTTTCTAATGACGAGGCCACTGGTTTGGAATGATCAAACACCTGAGGTAGTCAGATGACTCTGCCTAGTGGCTATTTTTAGACGGTAATTGCCCTTTTGTTTCAGCCCGGTAAACAAAAGATGAATCCGGAGCGATTATCTGGTTATGACTCCCAGCAGGAGCAGCAGCCCTCCGGCTTCCTCGTCTGGGAGCGACGGCGACTCCACCGCACGAGTTCACTGCCTCCGTCATGTCATTAATGAAGCCCCTAATTATTTCACTAAGCTGACAGCAACAAGATGTTTGATCGATGGCGCTCTCTTTTGACCTATTGATGCGCTCCATCAGTATCCAGTGGACTCACAAGCCAGGGAGCGCCCCCCCCCCCCCCCCCCCCCCACCCCCCACCCCCCCCCCCCCCCCCCCACCCCCCACCCCCCCGAACCCCCCCGGGGACCATGTGACCACAGATAAAGATCATCAAACAGGAAGCAGCTCTGGTGCTGCCCTGAGCTCCGGCAGCCAGCGAGGAGGCATCTTGGAGATTATCCTGTAGATCTAAAGTGGCCTGGACGGGGAATAATCACGCCTTGTCCAAACAAACGAGACAATTTGGGCGACGATTGAGGAAAAGTCATCATTTCCAAACGCTCACCTCCCACACAATTGGCTTCTTCCTCCCGTGAGTCTCCCACCACGCCGATCAACAAGCGCCGCTCCCCGTCCACACCTTCAGGCCTTCTCACAACGTTTTCATTGTGGAGGTTTTTGGCCGGCGTGCGCCGCCCCGCAGGCCGCCTCCAGTTTATGACCGCCGCTTCTTTCACATGCGGCTCTTATTGACATTTGAAGCACGCACATGCCGTCGCCATTTCTGGAACGTGAGCTCGTCAGTGTTTGCCTTTCGACCTCAGCAAAGGGAGAGGGAGCGAGCGAGCGAGCGAGGGGAAAAACATGACAAAAGCAGAAGGGCGTGCAATGGATTTCACTCTCAGGAGATGTACTGACACACCCGCGCTGGTGTATTAGTCCGAGTTCTGCTCAAAGTATCTCGTCACTCTCAGTGAAATGTTGAGAGGAGCAAAATGTCCCGTGACTTTCAGTCGTAAAGTACAAGAAGTGGTTTGGAAGCTGCAGCACTGTTGATAGAGAGCGAGTCATCTTCTTCCAACAGGCTGGATTTATATTCTTTATGTGATTTTATTTGAGCAGCATAATCAATAAAACATAGGTTGCAAAAGAAAAGAAAAGGAATGCAAAGTAGATACTCAAAAGGAGCAAGTAGAAGTTCACTGAACTTATGAAACTGTCATATATCTATATATAAAATAGTATTCTAATAGTACTAACTACTAAGCTTATTATAATCTATGGACCTTCGTACAAACAAGATTTAGAACCGCCATCATACAAGCTGGAGTCAATCAGGTTGATTATCAAAGCTTCTCCAAGTAACACAACCGATTGTCTGCAACTCAAAAACACAACATGAGGTGTGTTTGTTTCTACATTAGGAAACGTATTTCCAGGAAAAAAAACATACTTTAAGATGAAGAGAGAGAGAGAGAGGCGTGACGCGATAGAGAAAGAAGAGATAGATGGAGAAAGAAAGGTGGAGACAGGAGAAGAGAAGAAAACAGACTGAGATCGATCCTTCTTGTTGAACTTGTGCATTAGCGTTTTAGATAAGCTTTAAACTCAGACGTGAAGCTAAGAGCTCAGATACAAAGTTCAGCTCGACCTTTATCAAACCTTTTATCAAACTGAAATCCACGACGGGAAATAGACGTGAGACTCTCCAGAGCTCTGAGACAGAGATGAAGAAACTTTCCCCATCAGCTCTGTCGGGATCTATCGCTGCGATGTGGAGTCGACCGAGTGAACATGATCGCAAAGTCTCTGGTCACCTGAGGATACACACTCAGTCTGAGGTGAACAGCTTGAAATAAATAAGAAATATATCATTGTCAAAACTGATTTAATCTATCATCGTGATAAATCTGATTTCAAAGTTTTTTAACGCATCTGTTTGCTCACTTGAACTGTTAATCTCTATGGTTTGTAAAGTGAAACGTGATTAATATAGATTATAAATAAATATTTAATTGCGAATAATCAAAAACAATCCACAGCAAACCAGTGATTTAAAAGATTTAAAAGATTTAGTTTGAGAGCATTATAAGACATAATCAGGAATACATACATAGGATAAGGAATCATCAAATATAGCACACATGCAGGGCTTTATAGAGTATCTCAGTACTCGTGCAGTGACAGTGTGAGTGTCAGAGCAGAGGTGAAACAACAGACTGATGTTTAAACTACATCCTGTTTACACTTTTGGCAGGTAGTAAACAGAGTTCCAGTAAAGTCGTCCTGATCCTGCTTTCAGCTCAAAGTTAGAAAATAAATGACCAGATCATCTTCAAGACTTCTCAGTGGAAAACTACTTTGGAATCAAGTAAATGAAGCCGATGACTCAGGATATATTTTAGAAGGTGGTCTCGGTTTCTCTTTCTGCCCACAGGATGACACAGTGATGACTCAGTTTTTTGTACCAAGGGGAAATAAATAAGAGAAATGACTGCATGGCCAATCAGCCACAAATGTTAGAAATTCCCTCAACAACTGTGTTTCCAGCTCTCACAGGAAATTCAGATGATAATTAATATAATTAAGATAATTCTGATGTGATTCTTCAAGCAGGGGATGGTTTGAGTGAAGAGTTCGGGAGTTTACAGAAATCTCCTCATTAAAGCAATGTAATTCTACTGTCCAGACTAGACGCAACATTTACAAAAACTTAAACATAATGAAGTTTTCCTGGTGGATTTAAAGACTGTGGAGGTTCCACAGAGCAACTCGTCCACCCAGCCTCCACCCAGCTTTCCAACTTTAATTCGGGGCCGTTGGAGCCGATCCGGTTAGAAATTCATCAAATAAAGTTGTTTTTGGAATAAAATCCAAACTATGTGATGATACAGAGTTCTGTTGGGATCTCTCTTCACCTTTCACAATCGAAAAGCTCCTCCTCTTCACTATTTCTGACTCATGCTGGAAGGGGGCGTTCAGTTTTCTGCAGCTTGTTTTCCCAGCTTTCGACAGCCAGCACTCTTTCCCCTGACGACTCCCTCTCCCCCACCCTGACCTCTGCCAGCTCATCAGCAGGAGGTCGCGTTTTTTTATCTCTCAGGAAAACAGGTGGTTGTGATTGTTGGGTCGGTGCTCACATGACGTGAAGCTCCCACCAGGCCGCATGTGTTTTCTGCTTGGAATGCTGCATTTGCCAACTCAGGTTTGGGAGGGACTGGGTGGATATTTCTGGTTGGGACGCCGGCTGAAAAACACTGTCCGCCCGCCCGCCCTCTCCCGCTCAGCTGTTTCAGGTCATTCCACAGCCGCAGACATGTGGCACTTTCCCCTCCGTCCCCGCGGAGGGACCGCCGTTGGCTGACGGCGGCAGTTCGGGGACGATTGCTAAATTGTGCGTTTTGGTGAAAAGTTATGACACCGCGAGCGCTCAGAACAACGTAATCCCTCCTGCAGCTGTGATAAATTACAGCAGTGACGCCTCTCCTCTCTTGACTGTGAAGAAGCGAACGCTGAGCAGCGAGGGACTGTTTCTAACTGTCTGACCTGCTTTGTTTTGGTTTTTTTTTATAACTTTGCCATTTAGTGTCTCTGCAGTAAAATGTCAGACCGTATGTGACTTGCCCGCGGGGGGGCACATGCCATTCAGAGAGTGCTCTAAACATTTGCTTGCAAGCTTTGGTTGGGTTGGGAAGCATCTGACAACAAGCACCTCCTCGGGGAGCCGCTATCAGCAGTTATTATGGGAAGAGGAGGGGATGGGGTGGGGGGGGGGGCTGCCACGCCAAACAGCGACACCACACATGCCAAAACACCGGGAAGAGCGCAGACACTTGGCTCCGGTTTAGACAAATGTTTGAAGAGCGTCATCCGACGAGCAGCCCAGTTATGCGGCCAGCGGAGGTTGAAAGCCGCCCGGGTGATGCAATGACTTATCGGCGGAGAAAACTCAACAACAATCTGGCGGAGGCTCTCCGCCTTATCTTATCCATTCAGATAACGAGGGGGCTCAAATTGGATCAGGCTGACAGCCGTGAGCCAAAACACAGATAATGGCCAGTCATAAAAATGTCAGCTGTCCAGGAAGAGAAATTGATTTCAATACTTGAAGTGTGAAATGCGATTAAGTCGGCCTGAAGCCACATTTGTTTTCAGTCCAATCGCCATTTTTCAGGTGTTAACTATGAGTGACAAGGCACATTCTACAGAAAACTAAAGATCCAGGCCAACAACAAATAACTCAGACAACGTTTTCACCACAATTCTTCAGTGTGGGTAATACCGTAATTTCTGGACTATAAGCCTCTTCTTTTTTCACACACTGAACTTTGCGGCGTTAAACAATGACGTAGCTAATTTATAGATTTTTACGGGTTAACAAGCTTCATTGCTCTAATAGTTCAGCTGCATCGTCTGTCTGCTGCCCCACATCAGAAACTCCTTTTTTCCTTTAAAAAAAAAAAACCCAAAGAAAAACGCAATCCCCACAATCCCTGCAGTGAAATCCGTGTCCTGTCACAACGTGGACACCTGCGGCTTATAGACAAGTGCTGCCTGTATATCTACACATTTTCTTTTCTTTTTAAACGTGGTGGGTGTGGCTTATATTCAGGTGCGCTCCATAGTTCAGACGTTACGGTAGGTCATCCGTGGTTTCCCTCGGGGTTTGACGAGTGGACCTGGCCTGGCCACCGGAGCGTCCAAATGTGATTTACCGAGACCACAGACAGAATATATGAAGGTCCGGGTCATTCGCTGAGTACATCACTTTATCTCTAGTCTATTGAAGTTTAAATTAGACCTGATAAATGCTGTGGGCCATTTGAAAAGGTTTGATGAGCTGCAGCTGGAAACCACACAGGCTTAACATCAATCTGCACCGGCTGATACTGTTAGGATTAGATGGACTAATTAAGATGACAGACTTAATTAAGCCTTTTTTATTTTTACCATAACTGCCTTCATTTCTCCAAAACATCTCATAATGTTTTAATTGTGATGAACAACAGTTTGTCGTGACACAAACCTTCAGTCGAATGTTTCTTCGATGCGTTCTACAAACACTACCACAACTTTCCCTACAATAACCTAAATTATTCTGTAGACCTCCGTTGAGAATGATTCAATAACGTGACCTAGAAGTCAATTTAGAAGATATCCTGAGGAACTGAAAGGCCTTTTCTGAGTCTCCTTCAGGATGTGTGGATCATGACGACATTTATCTAGCGAGGTACTTAATTATGTTAATGCTAAATAGATTCTTCTTCTTCTTGTCAATAATATTACCTCATTGAACTCGTCTCGTGAACTGAACTATTCACGTCATCAGGCTCAGCTGCAGAATATTAAAGATGCAAAACGTGATAATATTTCTGAGAATCACAATCACACACTGACTTGTGAAGATCAAACAAACGTTATATGATGGCGATGTCTTTGTGCTTTGGGATTTGTACTTCCAGATAACAAAATAACAGTGCTCTTTCTCTTCTGGGACCCAATTTTACCCAGAAACAACAATATCACTTTTTTCGCCATCTGATTATCCAAAAACACAAACGTAGTTTATCGGATGTCAGTCGGTCTTTTGCAATACCTTTTTCAGTCATAATGATCGATCATTTCAGTTCCATCTATTTAGTGTGCTGTTGATCCGTTCGGTTCTAAGAGACGCAGCAGTTTTGAGTGAAACATGTCAAACTCCACAGGTGTTCCTCCTAAAAGCAAACGCAGCGATCCGGAGGTTTATATTTGCTCGGTACTAATCCACTTTCAGCATCCTCCAGCTTCCACACGTTTCTTGGCCGAGCTGCTGGCAGGAGCGGTTCTGGCAGACGTCCTCTCCGAGAGCGCACCACTGTTCTGTGGCATATTTGAAGCCAACAATGGAAAATGTCAATGCATTCCATTAGATCAGATTGGAAAGTCCACTGTGAGCATGTGTACTTAAAATAACAAAGGCCCTCATCTCCCGCTCCGCTGACAGATGACTGCACTGATATTTGCAGCTATGCCCAGTCGTGCTGGATTTAGCTGTTTGGCCATTAGGATGATAGCTACCCATGGAACGCCGTGAATTGAAAATAACAAGCACGTCTCACGTCTCACTGAGTGTGACCTACAGAAGAAGAAGAAGCAAAGCTTATGACACACTCTTTGAGATTCCCCCCATTCGCCTTAGTGAAACATCAAAACTAAAAAAAGAAAGGAGCCCAGCTTCTTCAATGATATGAGAAGAATTCTAATTACAGTCAGTAACTGTTAGGAATCGTCGCCTATCAGCAGCGATTAGTAATTCATAACACTGGTTTGAGGCCAGCTCCATGTCTGGCCAGATCTGTCTGTCTCGAAAGACCAGTCCACCACATGGCTAATCCCTGTCCGGCCAAGACAAAAGAAATTCTTAAATCTTTACCAGCTCATTGACCCACCCCCCAGCACCAACTCCCTGCCCCCCAGCCTCGCCCCAACATGTCAATTGTGCTGATGCCACGTCCTGTCACAGGCGTACACCAGGGAATATCATTAGGCACACTGACTTTGGAATGTGTCGCTCCCAGACAAAAATAAATGATGAAAAAATAAAAATGAGCGCAGAGCCGGGAGGTATGTCAAGGGACACCGAGACGAGAGCGCAGCAACAGATTTCAAACACGCTCGCTGCTACTCCTAATTAAAGCAAAGAGAATAAGCCCATTCACACACGTGAGAGATCACAGTAGATGTTCTTATGTCTGTAGCTCCCTTTGAACTGTGTCTGTCCTCACACACCTCGCTTCATCCACCCGGGGGGGAAAAAAAAAGAACATTTTATGTCAACAGTGTTGTGGAGATTTGTTTTTTAACCATCACACGGCTACTCATGCATTTCCACATGGACGGGACAAACTGAATTAGCTCCCAGTCCACATAACATGAACCATTTCTGAAGGGTTTTCAAGAGATTCCATGATTGCAACAAGAATTCTGCCTTATCTGAACACTCTCTTACCTCCTGATCCATTTCACATGTAACGTTATCTTATTTCATACTGAAATATATTAAAAAAAAAAAAAAGAAAGTCCTGACAGTTCAGATATTATCAGGTCTGTGACAGGCTGCTTTCACTTTCACAAAGTGACACTGAATGTAGAGTTTGTCTCGCAATCAGAAACTGTAAAGGACATGCCCATGTTGGTGTGCTGGGCTGGAGTGTGTCGCACATCCGTATAAATATATATCTTTTTAAATGTCAAATGGTAATGCTAATGTCAACTGGTGTAGGAGGAAAGAAAATAGAAGTGTCAATAGTTTGTTCGTCAAATAACTTCATACGAAGTGATATATAAAACGTACATGCACACACACGCACGTACAGACACGCACTGAAAAAAAATCTTCTTCACATACCAAATAAATTAGAAAGGCACAAGCACTTTTCAAATCTATATGTGATAATGTTGGCCTTTAATTAAAAACAAATTAAAGAAGTGTCATTTTAATACTTCATGACTTTCACTAAACTTTTATCCATGAAAAGCTTTGAGTATTAAAATTTAACGTTAACAAAAATCCACAATATACGTAAATATTAAAGTTTAAATTAAATGAGGGGAAAAATTTTTGGGGGGGTTGTTTTCTACTACTCATGCACACACACACACACACACACACTAAAATATATAGTAAATATGAATGCATAAACACATGTAAAGATATGCAAAAAACAGACACACTTTTTGTAAAACTATCAGTAGATTTTGGGGGGTAATAATTGCAAACACGCCACTTCAAGTTATATATAACCAACATATACAAACAAATTAAAAAATTATATACTAGGTTTTCTAAACTTGCCAACCTTACTATTTATTGATCGCAGTAAAAATAAATAAATAAACAAACAGAAATTCGTGAGGCTACAGAGCAACAAGTGATATATACACGATATATCGATATGTATCGTGACATGGCGCGCGACATACAGGACAGACAACCCGACAGAGAACCAGAGGAGCTCAAACCCATCGGTTTATCCCTGTTTGTGTTCCGAGGAGGAGGAGGAGGAGGAGGAGGACGGGGGTCCACCGGGGTCCACCAACCTCCACCAGCCTCTGCGGAGGGTGGCCTGCCTGCCTGCCCGGGCGGCCGCAGGGCTCCTCCCGCAGGCAGCCCGCTCCTCACTCCCCCCTCCGCGGGACGGAGAGAACCGTTATCCCGCTTCACGGCTCGCGACATCCACCGCGATGAATAGTTTAACACGGAGCTCCAGACCGCACGAGGTCTGGGAGAAAACTTTTTACTGACACACACACACACACACACACACACACACACACACACACACACACACACACACACACACACACACACACACACACACACACACACACAGGTACTCTCTTCGGGTGTCTCGCGCGCCGCGGCGGGGAACGCGATGGGTCGGAGTAACAATAGCGGCTGAAAAACGTCGCTCCGGCTTCACGTTTTCCTCTGACGGCAGAAAAAAAGTTATTTCTTTGAGGGAAAATGGATAAAAAAGTAAATGTCCGCCGGTTCGCTCCTGAATCCCGCTCCCAGCCTGCCGGGAGTTTACCGTTAGTTGCGTCCTCGGCTCGGTGCGGGTCTCCTCCTCCCCGGGCACCAGCGAGCCAAAAGCGGACAAACACACGAGCAAGTGGCCGGCACGAGGCGGCCGAATTCCCCGGAGAGAGCCGGGCCGGAGCGGAGGGGCTCCCGGGAGATTTCTGGGTACTTACAGTGAGTTGAGAGGAGAGTCAGGAGACAAGCCAGACGTGTTTTCGCCATCTTGGAGTCGATGAGAGGCTCAGTGTGACTGACTGGCCGTACATGCGCAAAGTAGCCTAAAGAGCTTTGGTGGAGAGAGAGAGAGGGAGGGAGGGGAGAGGGGGAGAGAGAGGGAGAGAGAGGGAGGGAGGGGGAGAGAGAGGGGGGGGGGTAGAGAGAGGGGGGGGGGGGGGTAGAGAGAGAGAGGGAGGGAGGGGGAGAGAGAAAGACAGAGAGGTAGGGAAGGAGAGAGAGAGGGAGGGGGAGAACGAGAGAGAGGGAGGAAAGGGAGGGGAGAGGGGGAGAGAGAGGGGGAGGGAGGGGGAGAGAGAGGGGGGGGGTAGAGAGAGAGAGCGGGGGGGGGGGGTAGAGAGAGAGGGGGAGAGAGAGGGGGGGAGGGGAGAGGGGGAGAGAGAGGGGGAGGGAGGGGGAGAGAGAGGGGGGGGGGGTAGAGAGAGAGAGCGGGGGGGGGGGGGTAGAGAGAGAGGGGGAGAGAGAGGGGGGGAGGGGAGAGGGGGAGAGAGAGGGGGAGGGAGGGGGAGAGAGAGAGCGGGGGGGGGGGTAGGGAGAGGGGGAGAGAGAGAGGGGGGGGAGAGAGAGAGAGGGGGGGGGTAGAGAGGGGGAGAGAGGGAGGGAGGGGGAGAGAGAGCGGGGAGAGAAAGACAGAGAGAGGTAGGGAAGGAGAGAGAGAGGGAGAGGGGGAGAACGAGAGAGAGGGAGGAAAGGGAGAGAGGAGAGGGAGTAAGAGAGAGGAAGGAGGGGGGGCTATTAGGTTTCCATGGCTACCAGAAGCATCACTCAGACAGAGAAGAATTTATAGTTGACACTATGTGGAGGCTTTTTACTACCGTGGCCTTATTCTGGAGATGAGCAGCAGCTGGGAGCTCCGATAGGAAACCACCAACCTCCATCAACTTCCACCACCAACCTCCATCACCAGCCTCCATCAACCTCCACCACCAACCTCCATCACCAGCCTACATCAACCTCCACCACCAACCTCCATCACCAGCCTCCACCACCAACCTCCATCAGCCTCCATCAACCTCCATCAACCTCCATCACCAGCATCCATCAACCTCCACCACCAACCTCCACCACCAACCTCCACTACTGGCCTCCATCAACTTCTACCAACCTCCACCACCAGCCTCCACCAACCTCCACCACCAGCCTCCACCAACCTCCACCACCAGCCTCCATCAACCTCCACCAGCCTCCGTCTCTTCCCAGGCCCAGTCCACATCAGTCAAAGCTACTTCTTTCCTCCCCGTCGTTCTTGAGAAGTTTCCCGTCCTCACAGCACCATGACTCAAAACGATGTAGTACATATGCCAGGCTTATAGGTGGCGCTGTAACTCTGCCACAGAAATACACAAAAATAGAAAAATCAACAAATCCAACATCTCACCGTATTAAAGCGACTAGCATCAGCTCAAATTATAAATTAGAGAGTATATATTTTTAGATATTTATTGATAATATATTGCAAAATGCAGATTGTTATGATCGTGAATTTATTGTAAAGATGTGCTTAACTGTCCAGTGTTTCGGTTTAACTGGTGCCCCTGTTAACTGGTGACTTCTGCCACCAGCTGATGTTGACATAAGACAAAGAAACGATAGAATACTTTAAACTTTAATGGAAATGTGTTTAAACAGCGTTCTGCAGGACAGCCACAGGTTTTGGTCGGGTGAGTTGAGTCGGGCCGGAACTGGTGGAAAAGCGCCTTTTGTGTGATTTTACAAACCACATAGCAACAGCAAACAGTCCAGGGTTCTTTTGGCTCAAACATTTTCCAACAAAACAAACATAAAAGTCTTTGTGAATTTAACTCTGTTTATGTGACATTGAGTTCGGAGTTTCTCAGTAAAACTTCCTGGAAAGTCCAGTTATTCCCCATTAATGTCATTTCAACCAATTCAGCAGTGTTTTATGAGAAGGCCTGACCACTTTAAAAACAAACTCTTCATTCCTACATAACTGTGATATTAATCAGAATAAAACACGGCTGCTAATTTGTTTTGGTGTTTAGAAGGGAGGAGAAAACGTTTCTTTTAAATTGAATCAGCGACTTTTTATTCCAAAACCATATAAGAAGTTTCCATCATGCTCAAATCTACTTTAGAAATAATTTTTTTAAAAGTAGATTTTTTGATATTGAGTAAATCTGCGTCTAATAATTGAATGCAAGTATTGTGTGTGGAGCTCAGTAAGATTTAATTCCTGAAGGATTGTGATTGGCTATCATGGCTTCATGCTTCTCGTTACACCGCCCCCTACAGGTTTGGCTGCTCATAGCAGCTCTGAACCAGGTGGATATGCTGGTTCATATCAATGAAGATTTCTTTTGTAAACGTAGAAAGGGAAATATCCATTTTTGTAAAAAAACGTGAACAAAAAAAACCATGTAAACGTGGCCTAAATAAAACATTTGAAATGCTTTTCTAAATGTAAACCGTCCCCTTTGTTTGTCTTGTGTCTGAAACAGTCTCACCAGTTTGTGTATTTGGACTGTTCCCTCTTGTATTCTCACTTCAAGAAAACCCAAATGCTTGTAATTTGACTCCAGCTTCACCACCCTGCGGTGCGTCCCTGCATCAGATGACCATTTAGAAACACTTCTAACAAGCTGAGTGAAGCCTGGACTCTGACCACACAGACCTGTTACGGCACCTTTAACAGCAACACTCCGGCTGTCGGTGTCTTTTTCTGAATGGATGTGAATGAAAACTACAGGGCAGCATTAGAAATTGAAGCATGGCACCCTGCTACCTCTGTGTCCACCAGTGCGGAGCCAGCGCCAATAAAATATTCACTCAACCCGTGTTCCAGGCAGTAAATCAGGAGGGCCTGACGGCGACCGAAGGCGCTCGCCCGGCGTTTGATGACAGTGGCAGCCGCTGCATTCCTGTCAGCTCGGAGCTCTTAGCCCATTCACGGGGAGGCAACGAGCTCGGCCCGGTAAGGTCCTGCTGCTGCGTTTGCTCCGCCGGGCCTCCAGGTGTGGGGACTTGCTTTCTGCTTGTACATCAAGCACTTTAGTCACACTGAGCCCAGTTCTGACTCTGACAGCTGGCGCCGCTCCCAACCAGGCCCGTGACACACCGGCCAACCTCCTCAAACTGCTGCACGGCGAGCAGAAATAAGCCTGTGTACCTGCAGCCATGTGGCACACACACACACACACACACACACACACACACACACACACACACACACACACACACACACACACACACGCACACACACGCACAGACTCGACTCCCTCTCCGTGTGACGCCATGAGCCGCTGTGTGTGTGTGTCGGTGCCAGATCAATCCAGCTTTCAAAAGAAGTCAAATCTGACGATTGCGCCGCTCGCTGCACGCTTCATCACCGCAGCAATTACGTCTAAATATAGAAGTACGTCTAATTATGCTAGGATGAGTACGAATTGTATTATATAACACGTGTAATTCTGTAATTCAGGCCATATTTTAATATGAATCAGGTGTTGCCTTCAGGCTTTGCTCTCTAGGTTCATGAAATGAGTCTGTTGTGTTACTATATGAAGACTATCTAGGGATTTGGGATAAATATGCACCTTTTCTTTTTTGCCACATAAGAACATCTCAGGTTTCCGTGAGCAGATTAGACGGAGTGACGCAATCATGAAGCAACGTGTACAAAAAATTTAATTATTCAAACATCTTGATTGCAAAGAAAACGTTAAAATGCTAATCTGCATCCATGATTACTGCCCCCAATTTAAAGATTAGAAGGAAGAATCAAATGTGAAGAAAAACGGGATGTAAAGATCTGAAAATCTCATGAATCTACTTGTTAATCCCGTTAATCCACACAGAGCCACACAGTGGAAATAACCCTGGCTCAATTACAATTAGTCTATAATAGGAACTGCTATTCCCGATGTGTCCACTGGGAGGACAAATCAAAACAAAGATACCTGAACTGAACACCAGGGGGCAGCAGTGTCGGTTATCATAATTCATAGCTCACTAAAAGAAATCCATGGTGCTTTTAAATTCTGATTGTTTCATATCAGTTTTTCAAGACAGATGAAGTCAATTAATGTGAACAAGGGATGCTCGAGGATATCGGTACGTCATCGGTATCTGCTGATAAACACTGAAAAATTAAGCATGTGATGAAATGCTGATGTCATTTACGTTTTCTTTTTCTTTCGGCGCAAGAAAAAGAGAAAAAAATAAAGAGAGACCCGATCACGTGATGAGCGTCTGGTGTTTCGCCACAGGAGCATTTTTGTTTCTTGCATAGAATCTGGTGTGTTAGCTCCAAATCTCTTTAGCATGTAGCATGTAGCATCACTGGTGTGTTAGCCTTGAAACTCTTTAGCATGTGGCATGTAGCATTATAGGTGTGTTAGCCTTGAAACTCTTTAGCATGTAGCATGTAGCATCGTAGGTGTGTTAGCCTTGAAACTCTTTAGCATGTAGCATGTAGCATAATAGGTGTGTTAGCCTTGAAACTATTTAGCATGTAGCATGTAGCATCGTAGGTGTGTTAGCCTTGAAACTCTTTAGCATGTAGCATGTAGCATCGTAGGTGTGTTAGCCTTGAAACTCTTTAGCATGTAGCATGTAGCATCGTAGGTGTGTTAGCTTTGAAACTCTTCAGCATGTAGCATGTAGCATTATAGGTGTGTTAGCATTGAAACTCTTTAGCATGTAGCATTATAGGTGTGTTAGCCTTGAAACTCTTTAGCATGCAGTACGGCTCGGATCGGAGTTCCTGCATCTGATTGGTCCAACGTGTCACCTCGCCGTCCGTCTGCTCCTGGAGTTCAAATCAAACCAACATGGCGGCTCGGACACCAACTTTCTCTTTAATTACTAAAACAGTTCAGCGAAAACTATTTCTGAAAACATTTGAGGTGAGAAATGAGTCGTTCTGGTACAACTACAACTAGTTTAGATGTTTTACGAAAGTTTTGAGACGTGTTGGTCGTCCACTACACAACTAACTTGTACAAAGGCTCTAAACACACCAAACTGTACCCAGCATGCACTGCAGTGCGTCTCACATAGACAATGGATGGGAGGTATGAAATTGAAAGTGATTTTGCAGACCAACACATCCGTCACCTCCGCATTATATCGGTATCAGCAATGGTAATTGTCAATGTTTTGTTTTAAAATATCGGCCTATGGAATATCGGCCCACATCCAATATCGTGCATCGCCGATATAAACATTTACAGAATGGACCTTTACTTAATGTGAAGCACTGATCTGATCCAGAGTTTAGAAGTTCAACTTTTGTCAGCTGATATTTTCAACAGAAGGTAAAAGGAGGTTCTGCTGACAGAACATGTGTTCATTGGTGCCTTCTATTTATTTCACTTTATGTTTTTATGTGTGTCTGATCATTTAGGCATTGATTGTCTCTATGGATCCATAGAGCAGAATGGAAGGATGGATGAATAAAACATGTCAGATGTTAAAAGACACTCTCCTGTTCCGATGTGTGTCGTTGTAAATTCTCTTTCAGCTCTTTCTTTTTTTTTTAAAACTGTTGCGACCATGAAGGTGCAGAAGGTTTGGGGATAAAAGATCAACGTGAACCACGTTGTTATTCCTCAAACGAGACCTGTGAAACCTGATATTTTCCTTTATTGATGGTGTTGATTAAAAGCGCTGTGTTTCCTGTGATGAGCTTTCCAAGAAGCTGCCGCCGTGTCACAGACGACGAGGAGCTTTGAGTCTGTTGTTTCCTGTCAGGATGAGTTTCCCCTCTTTTCTTCTGACATGTTCACTTTGAAACGTTCCGCTAATGAGGACGAGACGTGTTGACTTCAACATCAGTTACAGTATGTTGACATGGAGACAGGTGATCCATCTATCTATCTATCTATCTATCTATCTATCTATCTATCTATCTATCTATCTATCTATCTATCTATCTATCTATCTATCTATCTATCTATCCGTCCGTCCGTCCGTCCGTCCGTCCGTCCGTCCGTCCGTCCGTCCGTCCGTCCGTCCGTCCGTCCGTCCGTCCGTCCGTCCGTCTGTCCGTCTGTCTGTCTGTCTGTCTATCTATCTATCTATCTATCTATCTATCTATCTATCTACCTATCCATCTATCCATCCATCCATCCATCCATCCATCCATCTATCATCTATCTATCTATCCATCCATCCATCCATCCATCCATCCATCCATCCATCCATCCATCCATCCATCTATCATCTATCTATCTATCCATCCATCCATCCATCCATCCATCCATCCATCCATCCATCTATCATCTATCTATCTATCTATCCATCCATCCATCCATCCATCCATCCATCCATCTATCCATCTGTCTATCATCTATCTATCTATCTATCTATCCATCTATCCATCTATCCATCTATCCATCCATCCATCCATCCATCCATCCATCCATCCATCTATCATCTATCTATCTATCACATTTAGTTTAATAACTTTTACACGTCTGCACACACACACACACACACACACACACACACACACACACACACACACACACACACACACACACACACACACACACACACACACACAGTGTCTTCTTCTGGTGTTTATCTAAGAACTTCCCACACTAAGTGAAGCGTGAGCGGAGCAGGTGATGTCTGGATGTGAGGCGGCTGCAGGTGCAGTGACATGAGAGAGACCTCAGCCCCTGCTGCTCATTAAACCTCCCGCACTCAAACACTTCCTGCCACGTCGGCGCCGGATCACTAGTGACACTGAACACCTCTCAGTCGCTCCCAGGAAACTTCCTCTGGAGCAACTCGCTCCGTCTGATGAACCTGGAAAATAGCTGCTGTGATGACAAAGGGAGGTTTACTTTTTATTTCTCCTTTTGCAAACAGAATTAGACCAAAGGCCTCGGCGCGCCGCCAGCCCACAGGGAGGCGGCGCAGAGCTGCTTCCTGTTAAAAGAGTTTAAAGTGATTACGGCGGAGGTCGAGGCGGATCTGCCGAGGAACCCATTCTCTTTGTTTAGCCCCCGTGTCACACCCTTAATCCTGATGTGCTGTTGCCCTTTGAACGACTTGTGTTTTTTTTTTAACATTTTATTTTACCTGCGTTTGACCTGAATCCTTCCTTCCTTTCCCTTCAGCGGTCGTCCAGCTTGTCGCCGCGCTTCGTCCTCAAACTCACTGGGATGTGGAAACAGAATCACACAAATTAGAATCTACCCGCTCGGTAACAATTCCTGCTTCGGAGGCTTTTTCTTGGACTCCGATTTCATCTGTTCAGCTGTAAGACGAGCTTTCGTTTTTCAAAGCGTCCGTCCGATTGCTGCGCCCCTGCTAGCACGCAGCCTTCCACGGATCAAGCAGATGGTAATATCTAACGGCATCCCGATGGACCTGAAATTCCACCCTTAGTCTTTTATTGCTGTCATGCCAAGTTAATCCTGCGCCGCAAACAAGGCATGGCAGCGTCTTCGCTGTACTTCAGCGCACGTTTCCCTCTGCAGTGGAAAAGATGCGCCCCGTGTCGAGACGTCAATTGTTCCCGTTTTTGAATGAGGATCTATTAATCTTATCGGTTGAAAGCACGAACTCCCCGCGGTGATTGTGTTGCGCTAAATGAGCGACGGCTAGAAGTCAAGCGACTGCGTGCCGTCCTGCTATCGCCGCTGCCAGATGCAGACGTCTCTGCCATCGGGCCGGCCTGTCGCACGGCGCAGCTCGCCTCCAACAATGTGGTCCTTTCACCGGAGGGGAAAAAAGAAAGCTTTTCATGGGGCGCCGACAGATTAAAACACAAGCCTCACGAGTGGAAGCAGCGACGAGGTGAGGATGACACCGACCCATTCAAAACTTTAAGAAACGAGCTCGACGTGCCGAGTTTCCGTGAATTAAAAGAAACCTTCCTCATGTCGGTTCACGTTACCGTCTGTAAGTTGTCTTGAGGAGCTTGTCGCTCCTTCCTCCTGCAGTCCTAATTGGATTGTTGGAGTCCGAGCTCCTGCAGCTGTGAAGGAAATGTCAGGCCACGTATGTCTGGAACACAAACTGGAAGTGAAGTACAGAAGTACGCCCTGCGGCAGTTTGTCTTCACCGACTCCAGTCCCAGGAACCCTATAGTCGCATTGGAAGAACCTGCCAAGAACCAAGAAACTCACACATTTATCTCAAGGAGGAAGAGCTCCTCCTCCTCATCATCATCATCATCATCATCATCATCATCATCATCATCATCATCATCATCATCATCACAAAGAACTCCTGCATATCAACTGTGTGGTTTTTAATTATTTTCATCAGAACACCGACTTAAAGAATCATGGAAACCCTCTTTAATCTGAATATTGCATCACGTGGATTGATCCTCCAGGATATTGATCAGGTCAGTGAAGCAGCACGGCGTCACAAATCAGTTTCAGCTGCTCTGTTGTGAATGAATTTAACTGAAGCTGCTCTGAACAGGCAGCAATGTCATACGATATCAGAAACTGGAATGGTATTACAGTGATACCTTTTCTTTTTTTATATTAAGTACCGGTTTAGAGATTTGGCTGGTGGCTTGGAGCAGAACATTCTGAGTCATTCTGGTTTCCGGAGAGTCTTTGAATTCATCCATCTGCAGGTTGATGGTTTTCACTTTCATCCACACAAGGAAAAATATCCACCATGATTTCTTTTTTCACCCAGTCCAAACTGATTTCATTTCAAAGTTAATTCAACGTCTTTTAATTACAGAATAGTTTAACCAGTTATTCACACATTTACTGTCTTTTCAAACCAAACCATGAACAAATACAGTTTTATGGGGGCATTATTTTGTCAACGCGTATAGCGAGTGTCTGTCTGTATTTCAATCCGTCCAAAGTCAGAGTTGTCAATGTGTAAAAGAATTTATCCACGTGAACCTGAATCTGCAAAAGTCCTCTTATATTTTGTCTGTCTGTAATTACCGGTAGGTATTTAAATGTGTAAAAAAAATCCTCTCATCTGTTTTAGAATATGTACATATAATAAGGCAGGTGCCTGTGAGCCTGAGCTCAGGGCATCAAAACCCAGGCTGTAAAACTTCCAATCCTCCAGGTGGCAAAAAAAAACAGCCAATTGTGAAACTGCTCAACTCCTAACCGGTGACTTGTCTGTATTTTCAGGATTGAAAGCTGAAAACAAACTTTTCAATTACAAATATCTTTGTGCGCATTGAGAAATAGTTTTTCTACCATAACACCCCCAATCAGACGTTCCTCACGATGACGTGTACCAAGGTTCTTATTGAACCAGAGAACTGTGAAGCTGTGAAACCACCCAGCCCTCGGCCTGACCGCCGTAGTTCAGCCTCTCGGTCTCAGTGTGAAACGCAGCACTGAGATCCAACAGGACAGAAACAGGTGGTTGTTATTAAAGCGTGCAGAAGATCCATGTTAACTTTGATCAGTGCAGAAATCTAGATTGAAAGCCTTCAGACCAGAACCGTGAGATCAAAGCTCCTCCCACACGCCAATTATACGTCCTTTCATTGTACTGCTGAAACCAGGGGGCGCTGCACTGACTACAAACACCACCAGCTCTGGAAGGAGAAAGAATTACACCGTATGTGAACTCCAGCCAAAGCAACAGTGGAATAAAGGTGCTTAGTTATACAGAGAGTACGACAGTAAGCTGCTTCAGACCGTATTGACTGGATGCTGGATCTGCTGCGCTCAGCCACAATTTAAATTCAGGTCTCTCACAATCAAGGTGAATATTTTAGCCACCAAGTAAAGTGACTCCTTCACTTTATTTTAATAATTTAATCGGTACCAGGAATGACCAATTAGATCTATTTTGCAAAGGAGAATAATAAATCAAACTTCAATATCGTATTTTCTGGACTATAATTTACACTTTTTTTTGTTATTTTATTTAAAAAAAATTGTTATTTGGTATATATATATATACCATGTGTACCATGTGTATGTATATATATATCTATATATATCTATATATATATATATATATACCATGTGTACCATGTGTATGTATATATATATCTATATATATCTATATATATATATATATATATACCATGTGTACCATGTGTATGTATATATATATATATATATATATATATATATATATACCATGTGTATGTATATATATATATATATATATATATATATATATACCATGTGTATGTATATATATATATATATATATATACAGTATATATATATATATATATATATATATATATATATATATATATATATATATATATATATGTATATATATATATATATATATATACAGTATATATATATATATATATATATATATATATATATATATATATATATATGTTCAGCCAATGAGGCTTTTTTCAACCGTTTTTACACGTTTTGACATCACGATATGAAGACGAGTGTCGTCCAGAAAATACGGTACTTTGTGGTTGCAGTAAGTAGAACCTGAATAAGAGAGATGATGCAGATCAAAATAAAGCACAACCTTCAGCCTGATTGTGTGTTTCCAGTTCAATAAACCTGATCGATTGATCAGAACTCCCAAGATGGCGTCAGTCAGGAAACATCAGCAGTTTGATGGATTCAGATTCTGGTTTGTTTGTAAACATGTAGAGTTTGGTGGGATGGATTCAGGAAACTCAGAGTTTAAAATGAGCGGTGATGGTTTTGTTTTGGTGAGTTCTGGTTTTCATTTATTTTACTGTTTGATTTCCATCTTTATGAGCATTTCCCTTGATAAAGTCTGTTTCACCGAGGAAACATGGATTCTTTTCATATGAGAGTAACTAGTGCTTCCTTCTTGCCAACTCCAGGTCCTCCATCATGGAGGATTGTTGTTACCCGCTGTTGGTCCAGGCTGCTCCGGTGGAGGTTCAGCACCGTGAACGGCAGCCGTCGCTGTGTGTGAGTGTGAACGGGTGAATGTGACAGGCACAGTGGAAGTCTGGTTAGTTTCTAATCACCGGCTCACGCTGATTTAACATAACGACGACAAAAAATAAAAAACCAAAAAAGTCCTCCGGGATTTAAGAGGACGACACCAGTACTGCGTTGTCATGGGAACCGGTGGACCGTGAAGCATCGGCCATGCGAGTGTACATCGGCGCTCATGTTCTCCTCACACTTCACTTGTTTCCATAGAAGAACTCCACCTCCGTCAGAGTGGAGACACACACACACACACACACACACACACACACACACACACACACACACACACACACACACACACACACACACACTACATTACCTCTTTTGTTTTCGTTGTGTTGCTCGTGTCTTGTGAATAATAGAAGTGGCTGGAGACTTATTGAAGTCTCAGATTTACTTCCAGCACTTAGAACAATGCTCTCTCCGTCTCTCTCTCTCCCTCTCTCTCTCTCCCTCTCTCTCCCTCTCTCTCTCCCTCTCCCTCTCTCTCTCTCCCTCTCTCTCCCTCTCTCTCTCCCTCTCCCTCTCTCTCCAGCCCACATTGTTCTCACTCCTCTCCCTCTGTTCACTCAGCTCTCACTGTGTCGGTCCAGACGAGTCGGAGCAGGAGATGTGAGGCGGTGCATTAACCCGGAGTGAAGAGAAAAAAGTGATCCAGGTATTCCAGAGTCGTCTGTTGCATCTTTTACACAATGACCCCGTCATGTTATGTTCCCTTATTAATATTTTACATGAAGCACACATCTCTCATGTCTCCACCGAACAGTTCAGATGTTTTCTGGAAGCTTTGTTCATTAGGAACTTCAGATTCCTCCTGACTGTCGGCGGCTCATGGAGGAGCTCTTTACCTTTTACTGCCCAGGAATCGATCGTGACCTTTTAAGTAATCAGTACTGTAACTATCACACAGGAAGTACAGCCTCTAATGTAGCCGTCAGCAGACATGGTGACCAGGAAGCAGCGTCTGATCGCTCAGATTAACGACAGCAGGAAGCAGAAGTAGATGGACGTTCTCCCGTTACCAAACTAAAGTTCCACCTTCATGACGAAGAGTCCTCAGCTGACTTCCTGCTCCGCGACCTTGATGAGGAGCATCTGCAGAAGCTTTCATTTGGTCAAATCATGGTGACGGTGAGTGAAGCTCCTGGAGTCTGGATGAGCCGATGAGCAGGGAGTCGCTCTTTAACCTCTGACCTTGGAACTCCAACGTCTCACAACCGTCTGGACCAGAAGGCTGCAGCTACCGACACCTTCAGTCACCGTCCAGGAAGTACAATTTTATACATGACAATACAAACAAATAAAATAAATAAATAAATAATAATAAAATTATATATATAATAAAATCTAGAAAAACTTTTTTAATTATAGATAACACAGTAAAAAAAAGTTGTTTTAGTTCTTTTTTGTTTTTTTGTAATACTTTTTTTTTTATAACAGACAAAAACTGTTAGTTTGTATTTATCAAGTTTGTACAGAAGAGTTTTAGGGCCACTGAAGAAAATAAAAAATTCGGAGGCTAAAAAAAAAAAAAAAAACCTTTGTGGCCCCAGAAAAAGTCGAAAATCAAATTCGAGATTTTTTTTTTCGCGGTGGAAAAAAAATTCCGTCCATCCACACTCCAGCGGTGTGACTGCTTCCTCAAAATACACATCAGGCGGTTTAATAAAGTGATGAAAAGATGCTTCAGGACAGAATGGAGCTCATAAACACGGTGCAGTTATCATCAGTATATCAGGACCAGAAGAGACAGAGCAGCTGCTGCCTTGTTCCGTCGCGAAAGTTCGTCGAGTACGAAGGACCAAGACACGGATCCCGGCTGCTTATTTAAATGTTCTTATGAATCAAGGAAATCCTGTGTAAAATCACACGTCCGTAAGCAGTAAGCAACCCGATATAGTCAGAATTAACTGATTTAATGTGAATTCACTTCTACGGGCAAATGATGAGGGACGGATAGACGATGAGGGACGGACAGACGATGAGGGACGGACAGACGATGAGGGACGGACAGACGATGAGGGACGGACAGACGATGAGGGACGGACAGACGATGAGGGATGGACAGACGTCTCTCCGTGAAAAAAAATAAAAATCTTGACTTTGATTTTGGACTTTTTCTTTTAGCCTCCGAATCTTTTTTTTCCTTCAGTGGCCCTAAAACTCTTCCGTAAGTTTGATGACTGAATTAGAAGAGGAGATTTTAAAAAAAAGAAGGTTTTTTTAGCTGTTTTATCTTAGAGTGGCGGTTGGTAGAGCGGTCGTCTCCAAATCAGAAGGTTGCTGGTTCAATTCCCATCTCCACATTCCAAAGTGTCCTTGAGCAAGACACTGAACCCCAAACTGCTCCCAACGGAGTGACAGCGCCTCCATTAGTGTGTGAATGTGTGTGTGAATGTGATGAACCATGTAAAGCGTTCAGTGCCTGATCGTCTCCTGTTGGATTTCAGCCACTTCTGGCTGCAGTGTGAGCAAAACAATGAAACGACCTCTGAAGCCAGAACTCCTTCTACTTTCTTCGTTAGTCTTCACAACATCATCTGATCAGTGGCGTCACACTGACTCCATCACCTGCCCTACGCAGCATTTAAAGTGTGAAGAATCGCACCACAGCCATGTTTGTCACATGCTGTAAACAGCCTGGAAGACGGAGAAGACGGAGACCATGAGCCACTTAACATGTTGCTGTTGTCACTGTGCGTTAGATCCCAGAAGTTAACGTTTAGCTCGGAGCTCGTCTGCTGGACTGGAGCCCAGCCGCTCTCGTACAGCCCACAGGAGATACAGCAGCCACACATTCTCCTTCGCTCCTCTGCCTCTCATTTAAAGGCCAAGATCAGCAGCTCAGTGACTGTTTGTCCAGCTTCCCACAACCCGAGCTCCATTTATTGTCTGTAATTAACAGCAACACTCAGCCATCCTCTGGGAAACCTCAAGTGTTGACGAGAGAATACATCAGGAAAATCTGCTGAACTGCTCCTTTTATTTCACTCACAGTAACTTTAAACCTGAGGAGCCTGATTTACTAAAGGTTTACACATATATACACTTAGGAAAAGTTTTCTAGTAATGGGAGGCATGCAAAACACACATGAATAATAATAATAATAATAATAATAATAATAATAATAATAATAATAATAATAATAATAATAATAATAATAATAATGCACCAATACACTGAATATAAATCAGAAAAACAACATTAATATGGTGAAAATACAGGATTTATCTGTACTCCAAAATAATCTGAATGTAAATAAATATATGTATAATATATTCCATGGTGCATTAGAGCAGACATGATATCAGTTAATTCCAGTTAAACCAGAGAAGAGAAGGTTAATAAGACACACAGATTCTAACGGATGTGTTTAGGTGTTGAGCTCCAACGTTTTCGAGCGCAGCAGATGAAAACAAATCCCTGATTTGTGGCGACATTGTGGTAAACTTGTGACCTCTGTAAGCGGCGCCAACTGGTGGTTGGTTTCCAGATATGTCCCCCCCCCCCCCCGTTACCCCCCGCCGGGCCAGTGGCTCCCCTGTGCTCCCACGCTGGCAGCGCCACTCGTCTCTGCCTGGAAGTTCCCACAGTGATCAAACACACCGTTGCAATATTGTGACTGGATCCGCAGCTCGGCTGCTCAGCTTTTCAAACACCAGATGGAGGAGCTGAAGGAGCAGATATCCCCTCGGCTTGTTTGGCTTCGAGGA
Organism: Lipophrys pholis; assembly: GCF_963383615.2. NCBI lineage: Eukaryota > Metazoa > Chordata > Actinopteri > Blenniiformes > Blenniidae > Lipophrys > Lipophrys pholis. The sequence continues at coordinate 1,909,171 of NC_137634.1, read as the reverse complement.
GAGTCAACACTCAGCAGCAAACATTTATGTTTCCACGTGTTTGCTGGGTTTGGACTTATTCACCACACATTCAAACTCATATTACAGTTTGTGGTTTTTCATACGAAGATAAGCATCAATTATCCCCGAAATTCCTCTTTTACTGCTCAAATCTCAGTTTCTGCTCTAATTCTGAGCAGGTTTCCTCCTCTGTGGACCAGAACCCTCCGTCCTGTGTCCTGTGGACTCCATGGGGCTGCAGATATACTAGAAGTACAATAGATCTCGACTCAGTACGACTCTGCTCCCACAGGAGCCAAATACTTTAATACCGGTGGGATTCCTTGTCTTCGTGCCAGCAGCTTCTGGCTGCAGTGCTCAGCAGCATCTGGTCAAGATGTGGGGAGAAGTTTCTCCTCCGTCCGCGACAGTAAATCTTCCTTAAAGCTGCTTTTCATCTCAAACACGTTTGGCACCCACAATGCATTTCCATCTTCCCTCTCAATGCTCATTTCAAAGACTTCCGCTTCTAAACTGTCTGAAGCTCATTTTGCTTTAGGTTAACTCCAGGGTGTGCAGAATGTGATCACGACCAGATTCTCAGGGGGGAGTTTTCGTATCGGGAAGCCGCCGCTCTCAGATCAACGCGTACATGAGAGACTCCCACACAACTTGAAAATAACCTTTAAATGAATAAATGTATGTTTTAGTACAACAAGGCTTAGATGGGCTACATCTACTTAAATCTGAGTCCATTTAAACGTGTGATCTGATCCCAAAAGGCATTTTGATGGCAGGTGTAAACGGACCGATGGTCTCAACACACAAGAAAAGCCCATAAAGCCACCAGGTGACGACAATCACACACTCGGGTGAAAGACATCAGGGTGGGAGCAAAGGAGCCTGAAAGCAGAGCCAGAGGCCACGTTTACACATTCCTGGGTTTTTACATAAATTGATATTTCCCCTTCTGCATTTATAAAAGAATCTTCATTGACAGGAATGAAACCCTCCTGGTTCAGAGCTGCTCACGGCGCTCAGTGTGGCGTGACGTAACCTCGCTGGAGGATTGGATTTTTCATCCCGTGCAGGCTGTTTGACCCGACCGCCTTGAAGCGGAGCTCGTATTGATCGTCTGCCCTGCGGACGCTGCTGATCCAGCCCCCCGCGATGATTGATTGAGTGACTCGGTCGTACGTTAACCGGGGCCGACACGCTCCTTCCCATCATGCAGTGCGGCTCCGCGCCTCCTCACCTCTGCTGCATCCGACGTGTTCGCTCGCCTTCGCTCGCCCGTTCATCCTCCCAACGTCTGAGAGCTGTCACTTCTCTCTCTCTCTCTCTCCGTGAATTAATACTTAAACCCTTTTTATTTTGCTCTCCGCCGGCAGATTTGAGTGAAAACGAAGCTTTGCCTGCAGGTTAGTGCCTGAGGGAGCGACGCCGTCAGCGATCCAGACATGGCGTCTGCCACGTCTCCATTTCACTCCGTTTATTGCTCCTCTGGCGGTTCGTCAGGCGCCGTGTAGCGGCGCCCGTTGAAAAATTGATAGTTTTACATATTGTGATGCTTCTCTGGCTCCTGCTGGTGTCGTGCCGCCGTGTTTTGATGTAATCCGACTCAGGACTGAGGCGGCGTTGAACAAAGAGAGCCTCTTAAGTGGTTCCTCCTCGCGGAGCTCGGTTCTGTGGCTGCGTTCCGCCCGCCCTGTGGAGAACTTCACTACATGTCAGCAGCCAGTCTCAAACACTGCAGAGAGTCTGTGGCGGGCCGCTTCACTCCACGACAAAAACTCATGTTCACGTCTGTCACGTCATAAACTAGAACAGACTCTCGGTTTGTCACATTCGTCACCATGGAAACCAACAGCAGGTTATTCGATCCACCACACCACTGCTTCTCACTCTCTGACACTGATGGGCACATTTTATCATTTCTGTAGGACCCTCCTGACCTTTGACCCCCGACTGTGAACCAGGTTAATGATGTCACTGCATCATGTGAGGAAAATGTGTTTTTGACCTTTTCTTGACCTTGACCTTTGACCTTTGACCCAATGGCTCTCAACTTGGATTAAATGACAGGATCCTTTCAATATGTAATAACTGCTCCAGTCACATCACAAGAGATCTGATTGACCTTCATACTGACTTTAAAGTATAATAAAATAGTTTGTTAACTAATTTGTGAAATTGCTGCTCTTTAATCTAAATCCAGACTCTTTAAACTGATTTTAATGATCTTTAGAACCGTCATGACGTCGTTCTGCTGTGGATCAGTATTGATGTGTGAAAACGGTCTGAGCAAGTTTGTTGTATTGTTGTTGTGTTTTTGATTTTTTTTTAAATTTTAAATATATTTCCCCCGTGTACATAAAGTGCAAGTGGGATTACTTTAGGTGAAACAGTATGTTCCTGGAAAGTGTTGTTTGTGTTTAACAGTTGGAGCACTGAGACCACTGGCTGGGGTAACGACAGATCTTTAGTCTTTTAATGCACCAACATCTTTAACTTAAAGAGAGAAATATATCCACGTTATCTTCACCTGGATTGAGCAGGAGGGTGACGGACGCTTCAGTCAGTGTTTGTTCCGAACACAGAGACGTTCCCTTGTGGTGTGGGGGGCTGCGACCCCAGCAGTGGCGTTATTCCCTCAGATTAAGGTTCTGGGATGTGAGATGTTCTCCTGTGTTTTCCTCGATCTGTTTGTGCGTGTCTCCGTCTCTGGCCTCAGGTTCGACTGGGTTCACTGCTCCGGTCGGTCAGTCCTGCCAGCAGAGGTGAAGTGAAGCGCTCAGAGCCTCGGCGAGGCCTCGTTCCCTCCCCAGAGGTGGGACTTGTAGAATGGATGAGATTGAAGGCAGCCGGCCAGTTTCTCTGTTCTCCGCCTTCCTTCATGTGGTCGCGACTAAACAGCTGGCTGGGTGCGATCTGCGCTGGGTACATTATGTCGCTGTGGCTGGCTTCGGCTATTTCCAGGTCCTTATCACAGTCCGTGGAGGGCGCGTCCCGCCCGACCCCCCTCTGGGCGAAGGGCGGGGGGGGGGGGGGGATCAGAGGGGCCACGTGAGGAACACAGAGCTCCAGCCAAGGATGGAGACAAGGGTATCTGAGCTGTGTATTTATATCCCTCATGTCTCACATCTTACTATGTGATAGACAGGAAAACTGAAAGCTTCTGTCACACAAAATCCTCCATGGCAGCACCCCCCCCACCCCCCCCCACCCCCCACGAGCCCTCCAAAGTGAAAAACAGAAACATAATCTGCTGCATGGACGGGACTCGTGGATTTCTGTGGGTTAAGAATAGTTTCTCCTCTGGTCTTGGTTAAAGCCGTTTAGGCCCGTAATGTTGGTCTCGGGGGTGTTTGGGGGGGAGGTGGAGAGAGGGGGGGGGTGGGGGGGGGGGGGGGGTAGAAAAATAAATAGCATAGAATTCATTCAGATCAAAGAAATAGGACAGCTTTTCTCAGGGGGTCTCGGAGTGTCTCAAGAAATCATTTTCCATGCTTAGCACATCTGTCACAGCCTGGTGGAGCTGCAGCTTCTCCTACAGTAGCTCCATCACTGTATTTAGCACTATGGAGCCACCGTAACCCCCTAGGCCAAACCTTCGTCCTCTGGGGGGGGGGGGGGCTAAAATTAGACCTGCAGACTGAGTGTGAAGTCAACACGACAAACATCAAGGCTTTGTGGAAGCCGCTATTCACAAAGGGTCAATTATTCTTATTTGCTTTTGTTTGTTTTCCATCTTTTACCGTCGGATTCACACAAACATGATTTCTACAGTTTTAATGCAAAGAAAATCACGAGGAGATCAACACACAGACACCGATCACGTTCCTGATAATCTGATAATCACTCTTCAGCAGTATAACAATGTTGACTGACAGGGTGAGAAACATCAGACAGCCAGCAAACACGTTTTTAATTTAAATACATTATAACCCAAAGTACTATACTGTATTTTATTTGTTCATTGACAGACTCACGTCACCTCACATTTACACGTGTTGAAATAAAATGAAATTCTTCACAGCTGCTTTAATACATTTTATAATTAATTCTATTGTCTGATAAATAAGATTTAACAAGACTTATAGTTTTTTGTTTCCACGTCAGGATCTGAGAGAGAAACTGGTTGAATAATCTCACCAGGAAACGAGTTCAGCTAAAGATCCAGATTTTGATTAAAGAAATTCTGTTTTTATCATCTGGAAGATTTTCCTCCAGGAATTCTTCAGTTTTCATCATGAGATGACGAGAAAAAAACCACAAGTACAGAAACTAAACAAAAGTAAAAGCTTTGCTTTTCATTTATGTCTTTTTATATGAAAATGTGATTTAATATTCCTCTTAAGTGATTTCTTTGTCCTTTTTACTCTTAACACTTTGATTTGGGAATTGTATTATTTTTCTCATACTGTATTTGTATCTTTTATTTAATTAGATTTTATTTTCATTACACTTTTTTAAATATCACTGTTACCTTTTCCTTTTCCTTTTTTATCTCGGTATTCTGAAGTTTGAAGTGTTGTGATTTATACAATGCCGTATAAATCTGCATTTGGAGTTTTGAATAAACGGTTTTGCTCAGAAACCTTTAGGGCTGAGAAAAACCACAGACCCGGGTCATTGATCCGTTTCTCATCAGGGAATAAACTGCACATGATCTTTGCTGGTATTTTACTGGTCCGTGAATAATGAAAATCAAAGCTTGTGTGTGTGTGTGTGTGTGTGTGTGTGTGTGTGTGTGTGTGTGTGTGTGTGTGTGTGTGTGTGTGTGTGTGTGTGTGTGTGAGCGTGGAGGTCCCCCCCCCCCCCCCCCCCCCCCCCCCCAGGGTTTGTTTACCTGTCAGAGTAAATCAGCGGATGAATAAATAGAAGAGAAACATGCAGGGTGGAGAGTCGAGCGGATCAGAGGTGAGATCAATAAATCACCACAGAGTCGTGTTTACATGGATAATAGTGCAGAGCTGCTCCTCACTTCAGCGCACACACACACACACACACACACACACACACACACACACACACACACACACACACACACACACACACACACACACACACAGTCATCCAAACAGGGTGGCAGATGGCCCTGTGGGAGGTGGTCAGTGAGGATGAGGAGGGTGACCCCCCCCCCACCCCCAGGCTCAGAAGACAGTTCATTACCGGAGAAGAGCCAGCGAGGATCAGCGGGACGCTCACGGGACGCAAGGTGTTTTAATTCAGAGCACTTAGGCAGGTTTTAGTTTTTCTCTGAAGACGACTGGGGGAGGCCGGGAGGGACGGGAGGGACGGGAGGGAGGGACAGGAGGGACAGGAGGGACGGGAGGGACAGGTGGGCTGGGAGGGCCGGGAGGGACGGGAGGGACAGGTGGGCCGGGAGGGACGGGGGGGACAGGTGGGCTGGGAGGGACGGTAGGGACAAATGCTGCAGATTATCAGAGTTCAGTATCAACGGGTTTTAGCACTCGCTTCCATTCACCCTCTCATCCTCACCTCCAGATTCCCCTTCGACTCTTAACTTAAAGACAAAATGTGGACTGATGGAGGTTTAGACTGATGGAGGGTTGGACTGATGGAGGTTTAGACTGATGGAGGTTTAGACTGATGGAGGTTTAGATTGATGGAGGTTTAGACTGATGGAGGTTTAGACTGATGGAGGTTTAGATTGATGGAGGTTTAGACTGATGGAGGTTTAGATTGATGGAGGTTTAGATTGATGGAGGTTTAGACTGATGGAGGTTTAGACTGATGGAGGTTTAGATTGATGGAGGTTTAGATTGATGGAGGTTTAGACTGATGGAGGTTTAGACTGATGGAGGTTTAGACTGATGGAGGTTTAGATTGATGGAGGTTTAGACTGATGGAGGTTTAGACTGATGGAGGTTTAGATTGATGGAGGTTTAGATTGATGGAGGTTTAGATTGATGGAGGTTTAGACTGATGGAGGTTTAGACTGATGGAGGACCTACTGAGCTTCTTTCCTTTCCTACTCACTATGCTTCACGATGACATGTCACTAACATTCGTCTCTGTTAGTCTGTGTTTCTCCGGTCCACCAACCAACACCATATGAAACCTCCTGGTGAACGTTAAAAACAACGAAGTACAAAGTTTGTAATTGTTAGTATTTAATGCTCCGATCCAGTAAAAAGAAAATAAATAAAAAAAATAAAAATAAACCTTATAGAAGAAAGTGAATCTGGCACCTGTAACAGTCTGCAGATTGAAAGTACTGAAATATTTACTCGCTGTGTTAGAGAGCGTGTTTGCAGTATTGCTTAGCAAGCTGTGAAAGAGAGAGAGAGAGAGAGAGAGAGAGAGAGAGAGAGAGAGAGAGAGAGAGAGACAGAGAGAGAGAGAGAGAGAGAGAGAGAGTCTGAACCACCATTTTCCCTGAAGCTTCTCAAAAAGTCAAAGCTGGTGAAGAAACTCAGGAGATGTTCGGAGCTCGATGCAATAGAATTTATCTTCAAACAGAAAATAGAACCCGAGTCTGATCTAGATGTAGATTCCCAAACAACCAGGCATCGGACATCCACCTGAACTCCGCCCACTTTGTGAGGTGGAGCGAACACTTGTGACCCTCCTTTCCTGGAAAAGACAGATTTCTTGCTGTGTCATTGTTTTGGGTAAAACTCCTCTCAACTGCCCTAAACTTATTTTCTATTTGTGTCACATCAATCTTCCGTAACCCCGTTTGAGTCTCACCTGTTACTTCTGTGGTGCCGACATGCTAATATAGCTGTTTTTCAAAGGCTGACTCAGCATTTTTTTTAAACCAGCCAATCAGGAATCAAACCCTATATAGTGTCATCGGGGGTTTAGCCAATCCCAATCAAGGTAGGCCCTCCCTTTGACTCCTCCCACAATTAGGCAGCTCTGCTCTGGCACATGGCACCACGAGAGGAAGTACTTCCTCCTCTTCCCAAGATGGGCATGTGTGGGCGGAGCCAGTCCAGCTCACACAGACACAGCAGATTCTGAATGCAGCTCCTATGATCCAATATTCAAATGAGGAAAATCAAGGAGGAGCTAGAAACTTAGAATACTGAAGGTTTCTGGACCAACCAGACAAGGAGGAGGAGGACAGGAGAACTTTAGAGAAGACGTCTCACCATCCAATCTGGTTCAAGCTCAATCTTCTAGTTACACAGTAAAAAAATACAATACAACATGTGAATGTTATTTCAGCATTCTTAATTCCGTCAAATCCTCAAATGCAGTCTCATCACCGACAGAACAAAACCAGCCACAGCTCTTCCCTCAACAACAGACACCCAGTCTCAGACAGTCTCAGACAGTCTCCAGGAGACCACGTGTAGCTCCGCCTCCTCATGGACTCCAGTCGTCCACATCACAGTGAGAACCGGTGGGAAAATGGAAACTTCGGCCCGTCCTCAGCATAAATGGATTACTCTGACAGAAAGCAGAGGTGGAGAGAGAACTAAAAATAACCCGACCGGCTTCAGATGTGGACCTGACTGTCGCCACTACAACCGTGACACGGTGACGAGACGAGAGGCGAGAGACGAGGACCAGGACGGAGACAAGAATCTGGACGAGGAGGAATCATCCAAGACAAGAAGCAAGAATTAGGACTGGAAGCTGGAATCAGGATGGGGGGAAAGAATCCAGTGATTTTATGAGCAAATATTTGTTTATATCACGCATTCTGTAGCATTGAAGCTTTTTAAACTCAAAGAACATTTAAATCCCACTTTCAAATTTAAGGTTCTGAAATTTGAGAAGAATTTTCTTTCCATTCCCGATGGTTTGATTGTGTTAAAGGGGAACTGGCAACTCCACATATTCCTGTTTATTAAGAAAATAAAATGCAAGCACAATTTAATTTGGTATCAATTTTATTTAATTTTATTTTGTTCCTCCCTCGTCCTGTTTTTCTATTCCAAAATTTTATCAAAATATTATTGTAATTTACACCTAAAAAAGAAAATCCTAAAATGTATTTTTTTTTAAAAGGCAAACTAAAATCTTTTTGCCCAAGTAATTCTCATCTGATTTACTTATTAAATTACTTTATTAAAAAAATTTTAAGTTTTGAAAAATATATTGAAAAAATGAATTTAAATTAGAAACATACGGTGGAATAAAAAGAAATCAAATCATTTAAAACATACTTTAAAAATTAATGTGACGAATCCTGAAAACCTATAAGAGACAGAAACAATAGTGATAACTGTCAATCACAAGTGTGCTAATCTTATGAAAACAATACAACCCCTAGTGGACGATTCAGGAACAGCAGCTACTTAAAAAAAAAAAAAAAACGATTGTTTTTTTTACTTTTAAAGCTCCAGGGAGGCTCATTTTAAGTCTTTAGTTTGTCTCCACTTCATGTCTTATGGGGTCAAGGCTTGACCGCGGGTTTAGGACGCTGGTTTGAATCCCGGTTGAGGCAGGGAGGTCACCGCTGCACCTCTGCTGCACCGCCGCTGTAACTCCACATCCAAGCAAAAGGTTTTATTCCTTTAGTGTATTTAGTTTGTTCACAGCTCATCACAACATCGGTGTAATTTCTGTAATAAACCACATAGAAAAGTAATAAACCAGATAGAAAAGTAATTACATTATTTTCTTCCATTTAATTAATTATTAAAAACAAGATGTTCTGCTTCTTCTACTACAAAAAGTTTATTTGGAAAAATGCTGAGTTTAGAGTTTCAGACCCGTTTACTTTCAGTTTTTATGGCTTCCGGCACCTTAATCTCACTTTATTATCTCAGAATTCAGACTTTTGCCCAGTAATCTTGACGAAAGAGTAAATAAATACACTTGTAGTTGTTTTTCTGTTTTGGGGCGGGTGAAGTGGTTTGTTGAACCAGCGGGAGGTGGAGGGTGGAGGTGGAGTTTGCATGTTCTACGTTTGGTTTCCTTCACGTCCTCGGCTTTGCTGGGTGCCCACGTATCGTCACACTCAGCTTTATCCAGATGTTTTCCTTAATTGCTCCTCCAAGGTTCATTTCTCTCACCATCAGGAGGAAATCTGTTCTCAATCCGCCGTGGGCTTTTTACACACCATTAGTGAGGAAACATTTGTGAGCCAAGCGACTTGACGGACTAAAACAGCTCTTTCTCTCTCTCTCTCTCTCTTTCTCTTTCTCTCTCTCTCTTTCCCTGGGACCTGCTGGGCACCGTGAGGCTCTGCTGTCTTGACACTGGCTTTAATGTTGGTCGTCTGCACGGATTAGTGTGGAGCTTCCCCCGCTGCCTGTGTGAAGTGTGAAGCTTTTCAGAGGCGCCTCTCAGCCCGTTGTGTCAGATAAATTACGTGGTTCTTTCAGTCTTGTCACAGAGGAGCCGCACATTTTGTTCTGCGTGAAAATCCGAGTCCGATATGTTGCTATCCGTCTCCGCCCCTCCAGCGGACCGCTGCCAGGACCGAGGACGCTCCGACGGCCGAGCCGAGGCCGTAAATCTCACCGGAGCGGTCCGTCATTACGCCTCCTCATCGCCGGAGTGTTTCAGGCTCGGGGCCGTTTGGAGAGAGAGCAGTGGAACCACGACGCCGTGAATCTAGATTCTGATGGCTTTTCTCGGGTCTTGTTAGTACGAGTTAATAGGAGCAGTGGATTTATTAGAGACTTTGTCTGCATCCAGACCCAACATCTCGAAATGGGCTGAATACAGCTGATTACTGAGGTTCTCTTTTCCTCTGCATGCGTTGATCTATTTATTGGTTTGTATGTACTCATACTTGTGCGTATTTTACCAGCTTTTTGCAAAAACTACTCTCCCAAATTACATGAAATCTTCAGGGATGATTTGTCATCATCCAAGCACCACTCCATTAGATTCTGGGATGTTAACGGCGAACTGTCTCTGAATAAATCCTCCAAAAACTGAAGAAATGTTCCCATACAAAGCGGATGAGAGAGGCACCTCATGGAGGAGATCAGCATCTGTTGCCATGGAGACGCTCTCCGCTCACACAGTGATGTCGCTACTTGACAGGCTAGTTAGCATTGATATGAGCTAACGTGCTAGCGATGCTAAATCAGTTCAAACAAATGTGGCGTTGGCGAAAGTCCGCGCTCTACCGAGTGTAGCTCTACTATCTAAAATGTGAATTATTCCAAGAAAATCAATAAAGATGAGAAGTTTAAAGAATATCCGGCTGAAAGTTTTTGCTTCTCAACAAATTGAACTGATTGGACAGTGAAGAGAAGCTCGAACACGACGGGACGATTTTCTGGCTCCTGCAAAGCAAACGTGATAAGTTCTACTGAAAGTCTTCTACCTTCTGCAAGTTTCATCACGGAGCCTTCAAACCCACCAGACACCCTGGAGAGAGAGAGAGAGAGAGCGAGAGAGAGAGAGAGAGAGAGAGAGAGAGCGAGAGAGAGAGAGAGAGAGAGAGAGAGAGAGAGAGAGAGAGAGAGAGAGAGAGCGAGAGAGTGGAACAAAGTTATCGCTCACAATTAACACTTCCTTTTGTTCCGGAGCTCGACTCGCCGTTCTGAAGCTCGTCCTCAAACATTTCCACATTCGGGTCGTTTGCTTGTCCTTTCTCTGCTCAGTTAATGGATATTAATGAGCCGTAATCCATTTGATGCCACGTCCCGCTGATACCTCCTCCCATGGCAGGGCGGATCATTCTGCTCGGGGCCGCAGTGGCGGGAAGGAATAAAAAAAAGAAAAAAAGGAAAAGAGCGAAAAGAATCACTATCAATAACCTGATTCCAGCTTTCTCACGCCTGGACGCCGAGGCGTCGCCGCACATCTCCGACCTGGAGATACGAGGTCACTGAGCCTGACGGAGAGAAGAGGCAGCTGTGATATTCTCTCTCTCTCTCTCTCTCTCTTTCTTTTTTCTTTTCTTTTCCACTCCAGCGGTGAAGCTGAAGCCACCGTAGCGTGACAGATCTCATGAATTAAACAGCTCTTATTAACTGCAGAGAGACGACTTCCTGCCATCGGCTCGCCGCCATCGCCCGTTTCTTTTGGCTGCAGAACATGACCGTTTGACCAGCACACGTCAGGGGAGAGGAGGGAACGCAGCGTGGACACAAACAAATAAATAGATAAATAAATGAAGGCCAGATGCATCTCAGTTCCAATTAGGTAATGGGAGCCGACAGCAGGCGTGAGTCCAGCGAGCCGGCCACACATGGACTTACAGGACGCCAGGATCTTTACGGAACGCCCGGCTCCTTGACCCCCGGCTCTGAGGGAGACGGAGGCAGGTGGGAAGGCGGCGATGGAACGTTAAAAGCAGAGAATAAAGTCTGCGGGAGTGAAGGGAACCAAGAGAAGCTGCTGCAGTTATGACAGGAAGAGATCAGATCCTGGAGGATGTGGCGTCGTGTGAAACCTGGAAAGGGGAGGAGCTAAAGCGTCACTGATCCTCACATCTGTTCTGCTGCAGAGGAAAACAAATCCAAACAAAATATAATCAAGAACTACTGTATTTTCCAGACTAGAAGTTTATAAGTTTGTTTGTTTTTCTTAGGAAGCAGCTTACAGATCAAACTAGAGCTACACTCGGTAGAGCGCGACATTAGCCAACGCTACGTTTGTTTGTGGAACCGAGTTAGCATCGCTAATGATAGCTGTTAGCACATATCGACGCTAACTAGGTAGGCGAGGAAGCTACATCACCGTGTGAAATCTACTCTGATTACAAAGTAATACAATTTATAAATAAATTAAAATCAAAGAAAAAGAAAATGAGAGGCAGCATGTTCTTCATTTCTTTTCCCTCAGTCCTCCTCGTCTTCCTCGTGGGCTCGGCCATATTTTGCTGAAATTCTTTACATTCAGCGTCTCTGAAACTGTATTGGAGCAACAGAAGAACCTCCAGTGACTCAGCAGTGACTCAGCAGTGACTCAGCAGTGACTCAGCAGGTTCCTCTCCTTCGTCCACTGAGAGAGAAAACCTTCTCAACATTTGCCTCATGAGGGAAGCGTGAAGACAGACGTCAGTCTTCAGTAGCTCTGAACAACGTCCTCTGCTTCTGGCCTCAAAGTCTCTGCTGTGTTTTGAGTTTTGATCTGAGAGAGGGGGCGTGGCCTAACTCTTCCACGTCACGACGCCGTGCCGCTGCACAGCGCTCATGCTCAACATGTTGACAGAAACATACATCGGAATAATTCCAGTGTCCCAGTGCAGCTTCATTATAAATATTAATGTTCTGTAAGACAAGCTGAGCAAAACCCAGATATTTTGGGGAATTTGATTAAAAATCCCTCCCGGACATAATTTTACGACCAAAGAGGACGAGTGGCGACCCGAGCTGAACCGTCGAGACTCAGAGAGTAAAGATTTCAGGAAGAGACAGAAACACAGCCCGATAACAGGGAGAAGCACAAACATGATCATGTGACGACAAAACAGACAGAAACAGTTCATTTAAAATGAAGCCAAGTCACCAGGTCCTCTTTGAGTCCAAATGCTTCGCAGCATTTGTTTCACTGCCGCCAAGATATTCTGCAGAAACTCCGGGGGAATCCCAAGTTTTCTCTTTTTGCTTTAAAGTGGCTTCAAATGTGGCTCTTCAAAACGTTTTCAATCCACAAAGCAAAATAAAAGCCCAGATCCTTCGAAGAGCCAATCTAGTGCATCGCTGAGTCGTCACTTATCTGATGAAAGAGTTTAGAGACAAATCAGGGAGGAAAAGACGAAATAACAGCAAATGTCATGTGAATGTGTTTGTTCAGGTTGAAGTCTGAACATCTATCGTCCATCCATTTCAAGCATATTTAAAGAATATTTAAAATGCTTAGATAGTATGAAAAAAAACCCGATGAAGGTTTGGAAGGACCAAACAGGAGAATGTGAAGACGACCTCTGTGTTTGTCCACTGATGGACGTCTGCTCCGTCCAGGGTGGAACCAGCGCCGTCAGCTGGGATCAGACTAGGTGGACCGAGAGGTTTAATAAAGCATCGACGCTGTGCTGCAGATTCATTCAGAGCGTTTTCTCCTCCACTCTGGAAGTTCAGAACAAACTGGAGGACGACAGGAGAGAAGCAGCAGGAGCATTTCTGACTCGGCTGCCGTGAAGAGAGACGGACAATTGATTTCCAGAGTGACGACGTTTCTTCATCTTGAATTCAATAAAGTAAAAAGAGGCCATGGACACACACACACACACACACACACACACACACACACACACACACACACACACACACACACACACACACACACACACACACACACACACACACACACACACACACACACACACACACACACACAAAGTTCCTTTAAGGTCTAACAGAGGGTGAACGTGGCCACAGTCCAGAGGCTTCAATTTATAAAAGGTGTCACAACAACAGCAGTGAACAAATGTAGTGTCACAGATAAAAAAAATCAGCATCACACACACACACACACACACACACACACACACACACACACACACACACACACACACACACACACACACACACACACACACACACACACACACACACACACACACACACACACACACACACACACACACAACCCTGAACTGACAGACTGAATCAACCGTTACCCTCATAATTTAAGTCATCCAGGTTCCTTCAATTTTACACATCTGTCATGCCTCCATCTCGTGTGTGTGTGTGTGTGTGTGTGTGTGTGTGTGTGTGTGTGTGTGTGTGTGTGTGTGTGTGTGTGTGTGTGTGTGTGTTATCAGTCTCTGTGGCCATGATGGCTTCTGTCAGCTGAACATACTGACTCTCGTTAAAGCTTGTCCTCCTACAGAGCCCCCTCAAGGGTTTACAAAAAAAAAAATTATATATAAATATTTGTATATATAGAAAGAGTCATGTGTATTTCTGTCTCCCCAGTTTGCAAATAACACGTTCAGATTTCTAATCCGTGCCCACTGCTTTGCCATCTATACCCATGGATTTAAAAATCCTGCCCACAGGCACTGCGGTCAGAGAAAGTCTGTAAAACCTCGGGAATTTCCAAGTTTCTGTATTAATCTGGTCATGAAATGTGATCTGATCCTCTTCTATGTCACAAGTACAAAGAAACATCCTAATTTAATACCACGTGAAGAGATATTTCATGTCTTTACTGAACATACACTTAAAAACAGTAACAGCGACGGCTGACAACCTCTGAAGAACAATGGAAAATATTGGTAATTTGGCTGCATAAAGATGAAAGAGGTTAAAAAGACATTTTAACCTCTAATACAACTGCAGATCAGACGTGACGACACCAAAGGCTCAACACCGGATGTTCAATAACTGTAGAATGGAACTTAAAGATTCAGTTGAATATCTTTGTTCATGAGTCCAACAAACACACAACATGCAGACACACCAGGAGTCCTGCTGTGTCCCCTGATGCAGGACCAGCTGATGCTCCACAACAGGGTTGCCAGATATGACCGGCAGTTTCCAGCACAAGCAAGATCAAAGCCACACAATTCTATAAAAAAAACAGGCCAAATCACAAAAGCTCAGAACTTCGCCAACAACACATTTAGTCAGGTGGCGTGGACTCCCGGCGCAGACTCAGAGCTCCACAAAAACCAGAGTTTATTTTAGAAAATGTCCAAGGAACACAAAATAAAAAATAAAAAAAAGGGGACTCGGGAACGACAAGATGACAAGAGGAGTGACACGTTGACCGAGGGAGAGGGTTTAAATACTCAGGGAACGGGAGAACACAGGTGGAACTCATAACGAAGGAAGAACACAGACGGAGAAGATCATTGGTTAATAGGAAACGTGAGGGACAGGGACAGGGACAGACACAGAGACCTGAGTGAGTAGAGGGAGTAGTTTTAGCCAAAAGTTGATAAAATACATACATACATACATACACACATACACACATACATACCAATAAATAAACGTAGATGCCCATTAGATATTCTAGTACATACAGATTAACACAAGAAGGTAAACATTCTTATTTATGTAATTATCACAGTGACTGATAAGGTCTCAGATATACGTGACAGAAGATAATGTGAGTAGAGCATTTAAAAATAAATGAATTAATCATGAGAAAGAGAACACAAGAGCTTACTCATACAATTAATTCATTTATTTATACATATTCAATGTTTTCTCTTGTATGTTTTCTAAAAAGCTGCATAATGTTGTGAAAAGCAGACCACATTATTATCAGCCCACGTTATGTATGTATGTATGTATGTATGTATGTATGTATGTATGTATGTCTGTCTGTCTGTCTGTCTGTCTGTCTGTCTGTCTGTCTGTCTGTCTGTCTGTATGTATGTATGTATGTATGTATGTATGTATGTATGTATGTATGTGCGTGCGTATGTATGTATGTGCGTGCGTATGTATGTATCTGGTTCAATATGTCTAAAACCTGAACTATCTGGCAACATTTCAAAACAGCTCTGCTCGAAAAATGTTTTGTTACTAAAACCAAAATCAGGATTATTTTGGGGGGGAAACATGTCGTGGCTCCAAAAACACTGTCCAAACAGTGAAGCACGGCGGCGGGAGCATCATGGTTTCAGGCTCTGGACAAATCCCCAGGTCGACCCGGGCGGCCTGCAGGATGACGTGAGGGTCGGTGAAGCTCGGGAGAAATCATGTGACGCAACATAGAAGTAGAGAATTCCAGAGTGACCCAGTTAGAGCCCAGTTCTGAATCCTGTGGCCGTGGAACCACTTCAGCAGCTTTACAATGTGAAGAGCTGAGAGTCTTCCTCAGTGTCTGAGCAGAAACTTCTGGAAGTGTCTGATTGTGAAGGAGTTATTATTAATTACTAATTTCACCGGCACAGTGAACGCTGAATGGATTTGTCCTTGAATGGACACGGATTATAGTCATGATTTCTGTGGTATTTTGGATTATGTAAGTATTTTAAACCGAGTCTCTGATGTAGATCACATCACAACTGCAGCACAACTTGAGAACTGTCAAGGTTTCTTGTGGATTATTGATCAGGGAGACTCACATCTGAGGGTCGCATGTAAAAATCCACCGCGACACGTTAATTATAAAATCCTATCTCTTGCAAAGCGACGTGAAACTAAGCAAAGTCACACATACTCAATTATTTATAGCTTCATAAATCAGCGTCAGTCCTCCTGAAAGATTACAGTCACATTAATGAGTAATATTGTCCTACGATGGAATGATACGTCATGTTGACTTGGGTGTACGCTGAACCAGTTTGTCATATTTTTAAGAATATTTAAAAGTTTTTATTAAGTGTTCTGACTGTGAATAGGAGACGTGATGCTAAAGCCAAATGACAAGTAGTATTTATACTGTTCTATAGAAATACAACAGAATTCATCCTAAATTCAAGCTGTACCACAGGCAGAACATGCAAACTGTCTTTTCTTTGTTGGTTCTCAATTAGTTAAATTCTCAGATAGAATAATAGCAACAGGTAATCTGTGGGAAAGAGTCGATAATTTACGTTCATAGTTCCGGTAAAACAATATAACAGCTAAAAGTGCCTTAAAATTCTTTAAATTAATATAAGAAAATTCTCATTTCTGAGTTTTTAGTCCAAATGTCCTTGTAACTGCATTATTTCATGTGGTAATCAGAACTTATTTTACCACCTTGGTTTATCATTATAGTAAAGAATTAAAATTTATTGAGAATTACAACATTTTAATTATATATAATATATTTTCCCACCATGCAGTTGAGACGAATCCTAAGCTCTCCAGTAAATATATATAATCATTAATACTCATCTTCCTCCTCTTGGTAAATAACAGAATGATTCCGCAGTTTTTCTCTGTTTGAGTGGAGAACGTTAATTAAAGAGGAAGCAGGAGCGACTAATTGTTTCTTAACCTTTGCGATGATGAAGGCCGGTACCTGGGGAGTTCGGGGGAATGGAAATGGATTCATTAGATACTTGTTGAAGCTCAAGGTCAGAAATAATGAAAGATGTTTGTAATGATCAGCTGGTTTAAACACAAATTTGTTCTGATGAGCGATTTACAGAATTCAATCCTCCAGTTTAAACAATGATGTGTCTTTTAGGAAAAGTCCAGCTCCTGTTTCTGTTTCTGTCCGATTAGTGAGAACATGGACGTTATTACACCTCCTGCTGTGATACCTGACGTGGTTCCACCGTGTGGTTCCACCTTGTGGTTCCACCGTGTGGTTCCACCTTGTGGTTCCACCATGTGGTTCCTTCACCTTTTACCTTGTGACACTTTGCAGAGTTACATGGAAACGATTGAATCTACTCCGCCCGCTGAGCGGCGGGGTCGGTCCGTGTTTCTATCTTTTTGCAGGGATGACATGCTGACAGGGGTCATGTGCTGGATTTCTGCATTATGATGATAATATGAGGCTTCGCCCGACTCAACCCCCCCTCATGCACGCAAGACTCAATCGGATGAGCTCGGCTCCACCTGTTCCCCCGATCCAGTTGCCAAGACCGACCGAATGTCTCCGCCCACAGCCGCCACCAACCGGTGGTGCGGTGGACGACTGGGCCCACGCCGCCTGGGCCCACGGCGCCCGGGTCAACGCCGCCCGGGTCAACGGCGCCCGGGTCAACGCCGCCCGGGTCACCAGGTCTGGCGAAGGGCGTCTCAGCAGTGGCGATCTCACGTCGACCCCGTTAACCGTTAACCTCACTAACCTGCTGGTGATCCGCCGACAGGAGAGTGGTTCTCTGGTGCTGGCACCGTGCCAGGCCTCCAGATGTGACGCCACATCAGGCCCGGCTCAGTGTCGGAGCTCAACCCCCCCGCCGACCCCCCCCCGTTCGGCCCCGATGAGGCGAGGCGCTCGCTGAGCCGAGGCTAATTAACACGGATTGGGACTCGATTGCATCTGGCCGCTGATCTTGATGTCATCCAGCTCTCGCTCGCTCTCCACCAAGGTGAACCGTCCTGATAACGCCGGGACGTTCCTCCGAGGCCCCGCCTCCGAGGCCCCGCCACCGCCACCGCCACCGCCACCGCCACCGCCACCGAGCTCATAGCGGAGACCTGACATCGTTCAAAAAGACCTTGAAATGAAATGTGATCATCAAATAATTCCACGTTTAAAAAGAAGCATTAATAATTACAGAATGCAGCTCCAATATCAATTTAGGTGAAACATCTAAAAGTTGCTTGAGCGATAGGAACTACAAACTGTTTTTAAGATAAAGGGAAATGTTGTTGTTCTCTATTAGTAATGTTTTTAGTCCATTTAATATTATTCAAGTCCATCATTGGGATGATAAACAAAACATTAAAGAGGATGTTCCTTTTCTTTAAGAAGCAGATTTCAGATCGATCTTTTTCTGGGTGTTTGATTATTTCTTTGTTCCTGCGGCTGTGATGAACGGAGGCGGACACAGTCACAGTCAGAGTTTCTATTAACGTGGTTTTGTCTGGCTGATGAGGCGACGCTCTGAGGAAAAGGATTAAAACTGTCTGAGACGTTCCTGTCAGCTTCCTGTAGTCTAATGCTAAGTGACGTTAGCAGTGAGGATAATGAGAGGATCACAGAACCACAGCCTACGTTACTTTTATTCTATTAAGTCTAGAAGTTTGAATATTGAATCTTTTTAAACGATGCCAGTGGTTTTGAAATTATGTTTTGAAGGAGTCATATTCTGCTAAATCGACGTTCTAAAGGTTCTCCAGCAGTACTACTTGTCCCCATACCTGGACTGACGTCCCAGAAGTGAAGACAGTCTGTCCTCTCTGTCCCTGGCTGGTTTCAGGTTTTAAAAAGTGTGTTGCTCCAAGCAGCCAATCAGAATCAAACCCTATATAGTGTCATCGGGGGTTCAGCCAATCCCAATCAAGGTAGGCCCTCCCTTTGACTCCTCCCACAATTGGGCAGCTCTGCTCTGGCACATGGCACCATGAGAGGAAGTACTTCCTCCTCCATAGA
The DNA here is from genome assembly GCF_963383615.2 of Lipophrys pholis. Taxonomy (NCBI): domain Eukaryota; kingdom Metazoa; phylum Chordata; class Actinopteri; order Blenniiformes; family Blenniidae; genus Lipophrys; species Lipophrys pholis. The sequence continues at coordinate 1,890,358 of NC_137634.1, read as the reverse complement.
GCCACATGCGGATCCAGAGCTGCACCAGGCTGCAGTTTAATTATGAATGCTGGAAGACTGATTAAAGAAATTAAAAGTGCTGAACAGGCAGATAATTCATATTGAAATGTTGATGAGAGAAACATCGAGACGCAGTTAGAATTAGAGCGACGGTCTGGTGAGATAAGCTGATTTATCAGGACGAGGTCAGTGTTTGAAACAACAGCTGGTTTCTCCACCAGCTCTATAGTGTTTCCTGTGGTAATAAAACATGTGTAAATAAATAAATAAATAAATAATCCCATTCAGATTGAAAAACGTCAGATTTTATTCTGACGGTGAGTCTGAGAGTTCATATTGCTTCGTTATGTAAAAGTGGACGTCTTGTTCTGATGATTGAAGTTGTTTGAGTCGTTTCATTCGACGCTGCATCTGTTTTCTGTTTTCGTCAACTTAATGACACGATTGTCTTTTCAGAGCCCGATCCCGAGTTCATCATGACGACATTATAACTACGAGCAGTAAATCAAAATGTTCATGATCTTCTGCGAACGCAAACATAAACTGGGTTCAACCTCGTCCAGAGGATCTCGTGACTGAGTCCAAATAGAAAACAACAATACGTGATGTGTTCCACAGTGGCTTCCTCTCAGATGTGGACGTCCCTGAAGGCTTTTCGCCTCCAAGCCCCCGACCTGCCCCGCCCCCGCACTGCTTTCTATTTCTGTCCACTGATCTGAACCCCCTCCGCCGTGACGGCGACGAAAAAACACAGAGGAGCTTTGCTCGGTTTGGAGTCCATCACATCCTATAACGTCTGGAGCAGCAGAAGCAGAGGGGACGGAGGCTCGGACATGAATGATGAGAGGATGAGGGACGGACGCCTGAACACATGGTGGAGGGCGTGAGCCGGCTGAGATTCTGGAGGAATGCTGGTGGTCGGGGGCTGGACTCCACGGAGGATCCTGGGAGGAGTTTCAGCTCCAGGCGTGTTGAGCCAAACACATTTTCCTCAATTCAAAGTCCAACTGGCGTCAGAAAGTGTGAAACTAGAACTACAGTCGGTAGAGCGCAAACTCTCACCAACTGCTGACCTCTCCGCCCAGCAGGCAGAGCTTCTGCTCGGACTGAGGTTGCTGAGCAGCTTCCTCATTGGCTGCCTGCTGCAGCGTAGTGACCAACACGTTCTCCAGGTCGGCCTTGGAACTCTGCAGGTGGGTCATGATGGTTGTTGCCTCTTCACAGACTTCCTGGAGTTCCATCTTGAGACCTGCACTCTCGGCCTCCTTAAGGTCCAGAGCGTTGGTGAGGTCCCTCACATGAACATCGAGGAGGCTGCAGTCGGCCTCTCGCTCTTCGACCTCCTCAGAACGTCTTCTCCAGACCTGCTGCAGCTCGCTGGCTTGGTTGGTCTTTGTTCCTGGAGACGAGGTTCCAGTGCCGGGACCTCGTCCTCCTGGTCCCTCAGCCGCTGGTCCTTCTGTCGGAGGTTTTTCTCCGTGGAGCTCCAGAGCTCTGACCCGGCTCATTAAATCCTCCCTCTCCTTCATCAGTTTCTTGTTTTCCTCCTCCATACTGCGGTGGCGCAGACGGACCGCTGACATTTTCACAAGCTGCCCTTCACCGATGTCACGACAACGATTGTGAGTCTCCTCACTCTGGTGAGCTCCGAGTGGGTTTGTTGTTTTGTGCTTGTGGTCATTCAGATGGTCGGTTCATTGAACTCCTGTTCAGACTGTGGGACAATCTGGAGAGACTCTAACTGATGGAGCTCCTTCAGGCTCTGATAGGCAGACTCTGCTTTGTGACATAAAACATATACAACAATGAAAACAACAATTTATACACATATGTTGGTTTGTCAAAACCCTTCAGGGACACGATAATGACTCACAGTTATTTCATGCTGACTTAGTCTGACGTCAACCATAACCTGCCGGCCCAACTCCAGCCTGGATCACACGCCGGCCTGACTTCCCCAAAACTCCACCAACAATAACTACGACTTGTTAATCCCTCATGTTAATCTGACCTTAAAAAAAGGCAGATTTTACATTGTTTATCATGCGTCTGCACAACGGCCTAAAATATATAACCTCACACACGTCTTTTATAAAGAATCCTGCTGCTGAGAAACATGAACCTGAATCACCCAAAAAATTAATAGATGACTTTTCTCCTCAAACACACACACACGCACGCACACACACACACACACACACACACAAGTTGTCCTCACAAGAGCGTCAGCTCTCACTTCCTGAGTGTGCAAACAGATTATGTTCCACAGTAGTAATAAATACATGCACATGTGTGCGCCTGGCACAGTTCAACAGGAGACATTTCATTTTCTGCCCTAATTTTTCTGACGTCCTCTAGATTGTGTTACACTCTAATCCATTTGTTTGTAATGTTATTTGTAATCTTGATTTGGTAATGCCCGGACAAAGCCTTTAGGCTGCGGGCCGAGCGACGCCGGAACTCACCAGGAAGCCTCCGCTGCGTCACGAGGGCGACTCTCCCCTCCTTTTAGCCGGATTCAATGTGGAGCTCTCTCCTCCGTTAATAAAGCATTCGTGATGCCGACTATTATTTATATATTTGAAAGGGAAACGCAGCTTCCAGCCACGGCTGTGTTTTCAAAAAAAAAAATCCCGTCAGCAAGGCCGTGACCCTTCCCTTAATCCACTGTTTTCAGCCACTCGCTGCCTGAACGCCGGAGAGCAAATCATGCTGCTGCCCCCCCACCCCCACTCCCCCCACCCACCTCTAAGCAAAACACACACACACTGTATAGTTTTCTATTTTTTTCCCCCCTTATCTTTTCAAAATGTTCAAATGACAGAGCTCGCCGGCGGCCGTGTGCCGGCAGACCTCGACAAACTGATTTAATTGCTCTGTCAGGCCGGCAGAGGCTCCCAGGGTACCTGTTAGTGCAAATACACCTGCCCACAACCACGTCACCCACACTCGCTGAAGCTGACGTGAAACAAGGTGAGGTGGAGGAGGAGGTGGAGGTGGAGGAGGAGGTGGAGGAGGGACACGCAGTGGTTCCAGTTAAATCGGTCCCGACCGCAGGAGGAATCACTGAAGAAAAGAGGCGGGCTGCAGCGTTCTACTCGGCGTAATGCACCTGAAGAGTGGAACATTATTCTGTTTACGTCTGCACACCGGGAGGTCAAAGGTCACTCCGGTCATTAACGTCATTCTCAGGGACCTTTACCGCTGATGTGTGACGACGGGGCACAGAGGAGCAACTTTCATACGTCCAGCTGCACGAGGTTCAAGTAATCTGCGGGGAAGTGCTGCCCTCTAGTGGTCACTGAAACATTGCATTATGACTGCAGCTGTGGACAGCTGAAGAAAAACTCTCAACGTATTAATATACCAAGGTCACGTTTTAATTATTCTGGAAAACCAGGCAACAGTGTGCCAAAGCCTTAGTCAAACTATTGCTAACAGAAGTATGTGATTCAGCTGTTAGCCAAGTAAATATTATAGTAGTATTAACAGTAATATAGCGGTTTATCTGATTGTTGTGAAGTCTAGAGTAAACATGTCCTGACCAGCTTCTACATTCTGTTTAACTTAGTTTGCAAAGTACTTGGTGGAACTATTAACTGTGATTTTTATTTATTTATTTATTTATATTATTCTCTAGTTTGAATGTTTCAGGTTAAAGCATATTATATGTTTTTTTGGAGAACATTGTTTGAGGTTTTTCAAATTTCATTGTTGACAGTTATATTGCGTTTTGTTCACCTTTGTTTTTGGTGGATTAAACGAAAAACTATTTGAAATGTTAATCGTCAGTGGCAGCACTAAGTAGGATGGCGCCATGACCTCCACTTGTATTGATCATTTCTCACCTGAGTTATGTTGGAATGTATTAGCTGTTCTGATTGGCTGCAACACATAACAAGTTTACTGTCATAAATCCCAGAACAGCAGAGTCGGATCACAAGAAACAAAGACGTCATTAAAAACAAACCATCAGAACTGGATTGAAACATGACTGGCAGGTTTATCGTGAACTTAGAAACGCCGTCACAAAATGAAATAGAGATAAAAGGATATTGTGAAACTCGGATTAATAATATTACAAATGATAGTAAACAAATTCTGGAATAGACTAAAGGTATGGTAATAATCTTAAACCACTAGGAAGTGAATTTGAATTCTTTAAATCGGAAACTGAACGGTTTCCTTTTATCGGAGGTATATTTCAAAGATTCTTTTCTGGTCGAGTAGCTTTATATTTAAAGAATGAAAAACAAGAAATTTACTTTTTCACCACGCAGTAGTCATCTTATTAGTATATTACCTGGGCTAAGTACTGAAAGTGTGCTAAGTACTGTGCTAAGTACACTGAAAGAATTTGGGCTGGTTATGTTCTTAATTCCTGGATCCGTTTTCTCTGCACTTCACCACAAACTATCATCTCCAGCAGCAGCAGCTCATCCAACTTTCTCACTTCAACCAGTCGGATAAAGTTCTTTTTTCCCTCTGTCGTTCGCATTAGTGATAAAACCATTATCAATCTTTCTGAGGCCTTTTTAGAGCCCGATATCTCACAACAATATTTTTCTAATATTATAATATTTTTATTGAATTATAGAGTGAGTGAATGATTTAATAAAGGCTTTATTACTTTAATGTACAGTGTAGTATTTATACACAAATGCCAACCAACCAAGATGTTATGAAAATACTCAGAATCAAGTTTCTATTAAATGAACTGGCCACTAGATGTCAGTATATACCTCTTTAAGGCCCCATGAACGGCGGGAAGTCCGTGAAGATTGCCTGTCAAAAAAACAAAACATTTAACCTCATATTTCTGTTCATATTAAGTTTTGAAATTCCACATAGTTCACATCATGTGCAACAATATTAAACCCATTTGGGCCTTAAAACTGTAAACATTTTAAATATTACTGCTGCTATGTGTTTTTCCCCCCATCTGGTATTTTCAGTATGGGTGGAAATCCATTTATTTAAAGGAATATATATATTTTTTAATTATTAAACATAAACAAATGACACAAAATACCAGAATTTATCGAGCATGATTTCCTTTTGGAAACACAGCACACGTAACACATTGTTCATAAAATCTGGAGAGAAATGGTCACATGAAAACACTTTTAAAAACTAATAACTATGGTTACCAGAATGATTGATGATTTAAAATACTTTTAATTGTTAAAACAATTATTTATATGACTTAACAATGATCGATAAAAACGATTTACAATCGCATTTATTTAGAACATATATATATATTCTAAGGCTTTTTTCTAAATCTGCCGGTCAAAAAACCTTTCAACCTCATAATTCCACATCATATTAAAGGATTCATGTAGTCTCATGTGTGACGACAATTTTAAACCCTTTAATTTGGGCTTTAAAACAAAATATATATATTACTGCTACTATGTGTATTTTCCCCCCATCTGGGACTCCTGTACTTCCAAGTGTATTATATATATATATATATATATATATCTATCAAAGCCTTCAGATGCTAACACTCGAAGACGCAGAGAATTTAATTAAATTTTCATTTAATTTATTCTGTTCTATTCATGAAAGTAAAAATTGTGCAACAGTGCTCCCTAAATTATAATATAAACATGTCCATGATTCACCAATAATTATTGAAGATTTCAGAATTGGTGTTGAATTATTTACCTCTCAATGACATCGAGCAAATGCGTCTCTGTAGTTCCACAATCAACACACTATTAAGTCACATTAATAAGTCTCACAAATCATGTTCACGTATACAACATGTATATTTTTACTCAACAAAATAATGAAATTCTCAAATAAAATCCATCACCCACTAGACAATGAGACTAAGTCCACAGTTTCCATCCGTCAGTCTGTTTCCCAAACGGAGCAGGTTAATGTTCCATTGCATGCTGGGAAATCAGGAATAAAACAGCTTAAAAACAGTGAATCTTTTTTATTTTTTTTCTCATTTTAATGATCACAGAGGGATTATGGGTAAAGCAGTTTTAGTATGACTGTCCCAGTTTACGTCTGTTAGCATTGCTCGTGTCATTAGCATCTGTTAGCATCCGCTAGCATGTTCAACCTGAAGGGGATTGGCGACGTCGGCCACTTTTAGATTTGTATTTTATTTTGAAGTCCAACTCTAGTAGAGTCTATAATCCAGGTAAACTCCTTTAACCACAGTGAGTGATGTTTTCACAGCGTTGCATTGTGGGAGTCCCCCCCCCCCCCCCCCTCCCCCCTCCCCCTCCCTGTGCAGTTACACGGTAACCATAGCAACCAGCATGCCCCTACGATTCTGGGATGTGTGAGCCCTGTTGCCGTGGTGACGGGAGGCCTCCGACGGCCCCCCGACTCCTCTCTGGTTTTCCTCTGCAGGAGGAAGCAGCTGCTGTTAGAAACGGAGGAGAAACCTGTTAAATCGCTTCCATTTCTTTCAGCGTTTTTCTGACGTCACGTATTTATCTCTTCCTCCTTTTTTTTTTTCTTCTTCTGACTGCTGCCATTTTCTATATTTATCTCTCTATTTCGGGTTGTCGCTCTCGGCCTGATGGTCATCCCTGCGCTCTATAAAACCAATAACTTCTAACAACACCAAACATTCACCACACCGCCACAGTTTTGTGGTTTAGAGGAAAACACCAACACATCATCTGACTTGCTTATTTTCACAATTCTGTCCAACCCATCAGGCTTAATCTGCCCAAATCTGAGAGCCGAGATTTTCCCGAAACGGCAATATGAGAATATCAGTCCGTTTGGGAGCGAGGCACAAAGTGTGATAATGACATGTGAGCGGTTACGTGACGACCTGTGTTTATACTGAAGAGGCCCCCCGACTGAAAGCGGGGATTAAGCAGATTTTAAAAGCACGGGCGGTGGCGATTTACGGTGTTATTAGTTATGTTAATCTACAATTTATATCTCTACCCGTTTATCTTATTTACAGAGATGTTTCCCCTGGCTCTGACACCGACAGAGGCCCAGAAGAATCACCAGACTGTAGAAACCACAAACACAAACACAACAAAGACCATTAATAAATACAAGACACAAAAAAAACACAATGTAAAAGCCACATCAAAAATAAAAAATTAATATTACATTACTAGTGCCTCCAGAGGTTTTTTGCACAATTGTTGAATTTTATCCTACTTAATCACCTTTTACCTTCGCCAGCTCAAGATTGGGCGATGCTTCTGTTTCTGTTTCTGTATTTATTGGTTTGTATGTATATATGTTTTACATTTTTACCAACTGAGGGCTGAAGCTGCCGTTAGCCGTCTTCCAGCACACTGCTAACTCCGCCCCCCTGCTCCACTCTCAGCCAATCACAGGACAACTCAACTGAAGCGACACAAACGAATGGGGACCAACAGAACAGCGGTGAATCTGAACATGAACCAAACTAGTGGAGTGGATCAAGTAATCTTGTAAACTTTTGGTTTCCACCTTTTTAATTTGCACAAATGCAAAGAAACGTTATTTAATATAGGTCACTGCTTTGTGATGTTTTGTACATTTTGACGATAAAGTTGTGATATATTGTGCAGGCTGAGCTGCATTGTGACTAACAGATGGACAAACCAGTAAACAAACAAACAAACTAACTTAGGCTGAAGCTAGCTGGTTAGCGTGCTAACATTAGCACCCATTCCGACAGCACAACATATACATGTTATTTAAGTGATTGTTTTCTTTTATAATCTTAGTTCCAAGTTAATTCAACTTTATTGACGCTACAGTTCAAGTGCTGAAACACACCACGGTCATTTCAAGGCTTTTTTTTTTTTTTACAGAGAAAACTAAACCAACATTCTCAGACTGATGAAATCATACGACCTACTTTTAAACACGAATCAGGACTTTTTTTCAAAATAATGGCTGGAGCCAAAGTTTTATTTAGTTTTAAATGAATTTAATATCATGATTCGCTGGCGTCTTGCTGCTTCCACGTCCGTGACGAAGTGATTAGAGCAGACAACAAAAGGAGAGCTGGTCTCTCCGTCAGGCGGGCCTCACATACAATGTGCTGCACCTTCCTACACAAACATCCTCCTCCTCCTCCTCCTCATGAATATATTCAGGAATTGGTGTGAGCAGAGGGGTAGAGAGGGGGGCAGGGACAAAGAGAGGAGGAGATGATAGTGAGGGAAGAAAGCGTGAAGGGAGGAGGAGAGGCGAGAGGAGGAGGGGAGGGGCGGCGGATGTCGTCAGGCCTGCAGTGCGCAGCCTCAGAGTGATCTGAGCCGATTGATCGGAAAACAAGAGGCTGTGGGAGGACAGAGCAGGGAGGCTGTGGGCTAACGGGCGACGGGAAGCCATCCGGACCGTCTCCGTCTGATTATTTCCTCCTTCTCTCTCTCTCTCTCTCTATTCTCTCCATCCTGGGATGAATGTGAGTGCTGCTCCTCGCTCTGCTCTGCTTCGACGGGATCCAAACATCGTCCTGGTGTGAGAACATCCTGCCTTGCTCCCGGGACTCAACCAGCAGCCTCTGACTGCAGGTAAACCTGCCTCCTCTCTGCTCCCGTCATCCATTCCTCCAGCCTCCGCGCATCATCTTCGCTCCATCCTTCCCCAGTAACCATGGCTTCCTCCACCTCTCCGCTCCCTCCCCCACCCCCTCCCCCTGATGAGCTGATGACATGCACTCTGAGCGCTGATTTGAAGGGGAATCCATTTTCACTTTGTCTTTACATGTTTATTTGTTGGACGTGTCCCGACAGAGAGACACTTCCAACTCACACCTATTTACACTAATTAATCTGCACATTTACTGGATGTTCTTGACGGGAAGCGACTGAGACGTTGTGTGAAACACGACATAGCGATCGCCTGTGAGAGACGGCTTGAGCGGTTTAGAGCTGCGTTACATGAAATGACCTCTGATGGATGAGCTGGTGTGATTGGCTGCGTTCATACCTGCATGTGTGTACAACGGGAAGCTTCCACACACACACACACACACACACACACACACACACACACACACACACACACACACACACACACACACACACACACACACACACACACACACACACACACACACACACACACACACACACACACACACACACACACACACACACACACACACACACACACACCCCTCCTGTTGACGTAATAACGCCGCGGTCCCTCGCTCTTTAACCTCTGACCACAGTTTAACAATCTGGGTCACACCCCACAAGTGCAGTAGTTCACATATGATCAGAAAGCTTCATAACCACAGGTTAGACTTGTTTGTCATGAAGAGGCTAAAAGTAATAACATCTTCTTTAGACAAAGCAGTCAAAATGGTCTTTTTTTTATTTTTTTAAAAAAGCTGTACATATCAAGCATTTAAGGACTGTGTGGAAGAAATGGTTTCCAAAGTGAATCAAAGTTATTTCAGTCTGTGGTGATTATAACATGACTGATGAATTCATCAATACGATCTACATTATGACCTTAAATCCTAAAATGAGCAGACTCAGCCGAATCACCTCCCACATTAACTGACACAGAAAACAACAGTGAGGAAACTATTAATCAGCAACATCAGCGATCAGTGTTTACAGTGTACGACAGCAACTCCAGAAAAAAAAAACCACCCCGAAGGAAAACAGTCACAGCCGAGTGACGACGGAGGAAACCATTAAAGCATTAAAGAACCACTTAATGGCTCTAAACTGGGAAACTGTTTACAAAGAAAAAGATATAAACAACACATATAATACCTTCTTAGGAATAGTCACATCATTATATGACTAACAAAATAGTCCAATTAAACTATATATATATATATATATCATATGCAATTGATCAAACAAAGAACTAAAGAAGCAGCAGATAAATATAAAAACAATAAAATAGCCGAGATGAAACTAAAAGGGTATGTAGAACGGAATATCATTGTAAAATATGAATTAATGATAAATATAACATGAAAGGAATACGCGACTTATCAAAAATTATTCTTGACAACAAAGTTATCCTCAATACTTCATTGATACTGAGTTTAAAAAAAGGACAAGATGGAAGAAGTTAATAGTTTGAAGTATTTGACCAGAACTGGAACATTGAGCTGGGATTCCTGTCTGTGGTCTCACCTCTCAGGGATTTCTTCTGCCTCACAGCAGAGGAGGGAAAATACTACATGAAGCCGAACCCTGATCAGATTAGTTCTCTTTGCGAATGACACAGATATTGTGTGATCGTTGGTTCGGGGATTTACAGACGCTAGTGGGTGTTATCAGTTGTGAAATGTTCAAACTAAAAATGTGGATCAAACTCAAGTAAAACTGAATTCATGATATTTGGCAGCGGTAAAAGATATATATATATATATATATATATATATATATATGCAGAAGTAAAAGGTGGATGTGTAGAGACCGCGAGCGTGCATGAAAGGAAGTTTCTCTGTTCTATAATTGATGATAAAATAATCTGGAAATCTCACATAAAACACATTCAAATCAAAATATCTAAAAGTATTTCAGTACTCAACAAAGTAAAACACATTCTGGACCGAAAATCACTCAAACCTTTTATCCTGTTTGCTGGCGTTACCAGATCTAAAATACCGTGCAGAGGTTTGGGGAACAGATATAAAGGTTCACTACAGCCACTATCGATTCTATAAAAAGAAATCATATAAATTCTTAGAGTCAAAAACATGAAAATCCACTGACCTGGTCCTCCAGGGTCGGCAGAACTCAGTGGGAGGTGTGTCGGTGTGTCGTCTGCAGAAAAATACAAGGATGCATCATGTTGTTCATTTAAAGGACGGAGAGGCAGTAAAGCAATAGAAACTAGAATTGGACCTAAAATAGATCCTTGCGGTACACCTCAGGTAACGGAGGCTGGAGCTACGGCGACCGAGGAAGTTCTAAGAGACGAGAGTAAAACCAACCAAGTGTCTCTGGTCACAGCCCAGGTTCAGCACTAGAGTTTGATCTGACGTCGAAAGTCGCTCTTAAATCTAAAAGAATTCAAATTCCACTCTCGCCTCACGAATTCCAGAGATCACTTGTAACCTTAAGGAGGGAAGTTTCTCTAAAACCAGACTGGAATACCTCAACGATGTTATACTGGCACATAAAAGCTAAAAGCAGAGTTCAAACCACTTTGTTTTTTTTTTAAATAAAACTTTGGAAATGGTTCTAAAGTCGTTAAGATTAGAGGGTTCCAGGTTGGGTTTCTCTAAAAGGGTTTGGACCACAGTGTGTTTGAAAGCAGAGGGAAAGTGAAGTTTTGATAATCAGTAAGAAAACTGGGCCCGACCGAGTTTAAAGCATCTTTAGTGGGACTAGCATCAAGCCTGCATGTGGTTGATTTTATATTCATTATTTAGTCAAGGGGATGGAACAGTGAGAGGATTAAAATAGCTCCAATGGTTCAGAGCAGGCTGGGTGGAGTGTCTAACAACTTTGAATAAAATCTGGGATTAGAATTTTTGGTTAAAATTAAACGTGAGAAGGAGGCAGCTCTTGTTTCTTTAACTGCATATTGATAATTAATCCATGCATCTGACTAGATCTGATAAAACACAAGTAAACTTGATTTCTTCTATTTTCTTTACTTTCTACTCGAGTCTTGTTTCAGTTGCTGAGTGTTTTCATGAAGTCAGGTCAGTGGGTCGCTGATCTGAATCGGGCCTCAAGGTGTAGGGTGGAGAAGCAGTGATGATTAGAAAGGGAGAGCAGCTCGTCCGTGTTAAGATTAGGATTAGGATTAGAAGCAGTTCAACAAGCTCAGAAAATGTTTAAAACAAGTTTCTGATCAGACACACAGACCTCCTTGGTATGGACTGTAGGGCTGAGACGGTATTCAGAGTGAGCTGTCGCATGTAAAGCTGGAAGAGGTTAGAAGAGTCGATTGTTTCCATGAAGTCTGGAAACAAAGATTAAGAAGGGCAGAAGACATGAATGTTAAAATCACTGAGAATAAGAATATTGTCACATTTAGACATAAAAAAATGCTAAAAACTCAGAGAATTCCTGAATAAAAACACAGTTAGACTAAAGTGCTCTGTTAGTAATCGAAATCTATTGTACAACCAAGGTACTGGAAGGAGGTAACACTGCTGTGTGAGATGGGAATGAATTAAAATATGTTTTTTGTAGGTAACAGCAAACAAAACAAATAAAACTAGATTGTGGGTTCCACAGGAAGTCTGAAATGTGTTCAGGCTCAAGATTCAAGAGTGTAGGAACGGGACTGGAGATTAAAACAGACTTTCCACGTTTTTTCACTTCCAATCTGATCCTGATACCCTGATACCAGAACTCTGTTTGCTTTAATATTATTATCATTATTGTTGATTTTATATGAGGCTGTAATAAACTGAAATGTACTAATGTATACATGTATTCTCTCAAAAGACAACTTGAAGTTAGTATCAGGACAGAAAAGGAAGCAGTACAAAGTGTTTTAGTTCCATGTGGACAATGTGGGGGTCTGCGTGACGTCATCATCTCATAATAAACTAGTTCTATCTTTAAAAGCTCAGAATGACTTTATTAATCCCTGGGGAAACTCTTGAGCAAGGCAGCAGCAACACAATGTTTCCAGCTCTAACGCAGCTCCAACCATTGGGACTATTTTCAGGGAGTTTAGCGCGGAGTAGGACACAGCATCACGGAGGTGTGAATCGCCTGCTGACAGCCTGGAGGAGCTGCTGGTCATTGTTCTGATGTCAGTGCTGTTCTCCTCCCAGAGCTGGAGTTTGAAAACGCTGACGTCTGGCTGCAGAGCGCCGCCCTGCTGGACTACCGCTTTGCTAACATCCACGTTGCTGCGTTGCTTTGCTAACATCCACATTGCTGCGTTGCTTTGCTAACATCCACGTTGCTGTGTTGCTAACATCCACATTACTACGTTGCTTTGCTAACATCCACGTTGCTGTGTTGCTTTGCTAACATCCACGTTGCTGTGTTGCTGTGTGGTGTTTTGAGTGTAAAATCCATCCAAACAGCAACATGTTGTCATGAAAAGTTGGATAGCACAGTGCTACTTCCCTAGCCTGCTCGCTGGCTGCAAACTGTGGACTGGATTTCCTGACTCATTCCTCCTGGTCTCATTGAGACCCGCCTCCCTTCAGGAAATCCAGTCCACAGTTTGCAGCCAGCGAGCAGAGCAGCAGCAGGGAAACACTGTGGATCATTTCAGCACCATGAAGCAGACCAGGACCATGGATCAGAAATCTCTGCAGGTTGGATCGGAAATTTCTGATCCGTGAATTATGTTGGTATCAGAACCCGGTACTGACACTGGATCTGATCGGCCTCGTCCCTACTTTGGAATGTCGACGTCATTCTTCATCACTAAAACCAACAGGCACAGTAACTCGGTAAACGGAGGGTGGCAGTGAGCATAATCATTACGCTCCGGTTATTCTTATGAAATGAAATAAAACTGCAATAAAAAGGAAGAAAATACTTTTTACTTTAAAGATCACAAGCGCCTCACTTGAAGAATCAAAGATTTCCCAGAAGGAGGAAGGACATTGTCCGATGTTGTTGTTGGGATCTGGTTAAAGTGGAAGTCGGTTCTATCTTCCATCTTCTGTCTGTTAATTAACATTAACGGACCTGAAACGATGAAGACTCTTGTATTTGACGAGGTACTATAAAAAGTAAATCATACTTTTCAGTTTCAACCCTGAACCATCACTCTGCTCTGCAGGAGCAGGTTGGTAGTTCGATCCCTCATCGGTCAAACTGTGTTTCACCTCGTCCCTCCTCGTCCTCGTTAACAGAAGCAACTTGTCAGTCGGTGTCACAGAAACGACCCGATTCGTTTCTCTGCCGCGAGTCTTTAATCTGCACAGACTCCTTTCCTCTGTTCACTCGTCACAAATAAGCATGGCGGCGGCGATGAGGCCGACGGCAGAGCGAGGGAGAGCCGGGGAGAGACGATACGTGGCTGCAGGCGGAGCTGCACTTTGCTGAGAGCTGTGTGATGAGGAGGAAGAGGCTGCTGCTCTTCCTCCTCTGGACTCGCCCACTAACGCCGTCCAGCTCAGCACTCAGGATGAGACTCAGGCCTGGCGCCTGTAGCCACGCTGCGTCGCAACGCCATAAACTCTACGCTCTGCTCCCTACACTCCCTACACCCCCTACACTCCCCAGCAGGCCTCCAGGTATTCTTCATCTTGATGGAGCGATAGAATCCTTTCTCTCCTGTCCATCATCTGCAGTGACCAAAGTGGGAGGAGCCATCACCGTCATTTCTGAACTATAAGCCACGACTGTATTCTCACACTTTAAACACATTTATGGATTTTTATGGGTTAACGAGCTTCATGCGTTAGAGTGGATTACCACTAAATTCTCTCTCTCTCTCTCTCTGTGTAATTTCTGCCTGTTTTCTCTTATTTAGGTTAAAAATATGTAAAATATTTCCACTGCGTTCTGGTGGAAGATTCCCAAATTTGTATCATCTTCATTCGTGGAGTTTGAAATAAAGCTTTGACAGTGAAGCAGCGAGAAATAAAATGACATGTACAGTTGGATGATCAGGTAAAACTGATTTTGTGGAGCTTTTTGAAAGGATCCAGCTTTTTCCCCTAAATATCATTTGTTCAGTCGTTCACTTGGAGGCGTCGTGAATATATCAGCTGTGCATGTTTATTCATTTAGATCCTCGTGTTCATCACACCTGAAGCGTTTCTACAAAACCCTCCTGATATTTATCATAAATAATGTGTGACTCAATATTTAGTTAATATATTGGTTTAACCTGAACTACATACATGCTGTGATGACTGATGGTCTGAACCCTCTGACAGCCCAGCAGTGTTTAATTAACTGTTAATTACCAGTGGAGCCGACTGGTTCGGGTCCCGGTGGGACCTGGTCCCCTTCTGGCCCATCTTCCTCCACCACCTCTTTGTCTCCACACAATGGCGCCGTTCCACATGAGGTGAGGCGCCGGCCATTAAAGAGGCGCCGCCTGAACCCTTCTGGGAAAATGAACAAACAGCAGATGGGGACAGATAAAAACCAGGAAACATTTTTTATTCCTTTGTGGGACTTGGTTTGGTCTGGGCTCCGTCCCGTAACGCTGCTGAAGCTCCGATGTTCTTTCCTTCCATGAGCAGGAATCAGTGACTCTGTTGTTCCCCCTCGTCTCTCTGCAGGAACCTGACCGGGGACAGCATGGAAGCCCCCCTTGTGTGCTTGGACGAGGAGTTCGAGGACCTCCGGCCGTGTCGGATGGACGAGCCGGACCACTCCCACTACTCCACCTCGGCCACCGCCGCCGTCCCGCCGCCGTCCATCACCCGCGAGGACTTCTCCGAGCTGGAGAACTTCTCCGAGATGATGAGCTTCAAGTCCATGGAGGACCTGGTCAACGAGTTTGACGAGAAGCTCAACGTCTGCTTCCACAACTACAACACCAAGACGGAGGGCCTGGCGCCCATCCGCAGCCAGTCGCACAACCAGGAGGATGAGGAGCGGCTGCAGGATGAAGAGTGAGTATCTCCTAAGAGGATCAAACTACTGTTTATATTTGAAAAGGCCTCCTCCTCCTCCTCCTCCTCCTCCTCCTCCTCCTCCTCCTCCCCCCCCCCCCCCCCCCCCCCAGGCAGAAACACAGGCGTCTTGTAAAGATGTGAAAGCTGTTCCGTTAATCAGCCTGTGGGAGTCACAGGAGGATGAGTTGAAATGATTATGTGATTTTAAAACGTTAATTTTCTGGTAGAAAATAAAACGAATCCTGTGAAGACGAGTTGGAGCCCAGAGCGAAGACGAAGCATCCAAGATGCTGCTGATGGTTTGAGTTGGAAACCAGCACAAACACATTCCATTCAGCCTCTCTGAACAACGCCCTATTGTCTCACGCTGCCGAGCCAAATCAACAAAAGCTCAATGGTTTGATATGTTTTCACCTCAGCTCCACTCTCACTCAAAGTACCAGCAGCTATTTATAGAAGCTGAGACGCCGGCGATGCTCATCACCCTGGAAGGCTTTTGTTGTGTTACGTCATCAGATTAAATGTTGCTCTCCGTGCGATCTGGACCGGATCCAAGAGTGTAGAGGTTCCAGTGAGAGGAGGCGAGACGTCAGGAACAGAGTCTGCAGAACATGGTCCACTCTTAGTGGAACCCCTCACCTCCCGTAAGACACCCTAAAGACCAAAGAGACGTTTTCCTCACTTCCCACCAAATCAAAAGCAACTGGCAAAACACGTCTCACCCTGAAGACGTTTCATAGATTTAGTTTTTAAACTATATTTGATTCAAGAACTGTATCTTATGCTGCTTTTATGAACTTTCAATTAGAAGTTGGGATGGTAAACATTTCACTACATGTTCAGCTGATTTGTTCTGATTTTATCACTTCCACTCTAATTTTTCTGCATTTTTGAGAAAATTATTACATTTGAGCTTTTTCAACAATTTAGTTTTTTTATAAAAAAGCTTTGCCTGTTTTTTTTTTTTGTTTTTTTTCCATTTCTAAGCTTTTTTTTGGTTCTTGTGCGTTTGTTATTCCCTTTCAGCCTTGAGTTATGAGTCCTTTTAAAAATGACTGTAAATAGAATAAAAATGAGATCAAATGTTTATTGACGTGTAATTTTGTGAGAGTTTCACGGATGCGCTGCTGTAAGGTGGAGGTGTGAGGCCCCACCAGTCCCCTCGTCAAAGGGAAACAACACACATTGCTCAAGGGCTCGAGTCAGGCCCTAACAGATGAGGCAGCAAGGGTCCGCCTCCAACATCTCCCCACCTGACCACAGTCAGACCACACACTCATCTCCAGTAACTCTTTATCAGCCTCAGCGAAACGCCTCAAACATTTTCATCCAAATCCGTCTGAAAGCTGCTTCCACAGCCTGAGTCACTCAGATTGTCCCTGGGAG
Source organism: Lipophrys pholis (assembly GCF_963383615.2). NCBI lineage: Eukaryota > Metazoa > Chordata > Actinopteri > Blenniiformes > Blenniidae > Lipophrys > Lipophrys pholis. Next base: position 1,873,500 of record NC_137634.1, on the reverse strand, counting down.
GTGCGGTGGAGGAGCTGCAGTGGAGGAGGTGCAGTGGAGGCCGGGCCGGTGAGCTCAGCCTCTGGCTCAATGGGCACCAGTGTCTGAGCTGGGGCATCCGGCGGGGGGGGGGCAGTGCCACCGGGGGCAGGACAGCAGCTTCCAGCCAACCTCTTGAGTGAGGGAGGAAAAAAACAAAGCGAGACAAAGGAGACTTCTCCTCCGGGTGTGTGTCTCTCGTCCTGAGGCTGCAGTGTGGAGGGTGTGAGGAGCTCCTCTGTCTCGCTGCTCAGGAACCAGTAGTGAGCAGCACTTTTCCCACTTTTTGTCTGTTTGTGTTCATCGCCCCTCTGCAGCCTCCGACTCTGCACACTGAGCATTATTATGACTGTGGAATATTGACCGAGCTCTTAAAGCAACACAATCAGCTTCTTGTCAGACTGCTGCCTCACTCCAGGAGACGGGCAGACACACAGTGTTGATGGCTGTTCAGGGATTTAGTGTTTTGATGTGTGTTTGCTGTGTTGTTTTCCAGTGTTTGGGACGCTCTAACTGACAACTACATCTCCACCTGGGACGGCCAGGACTCCGAGGGACTCAACGGAAACCTCTCTGACCAGGAGGTACGTCACACCCAACATCTTCTCCGTCTTGTGTCCATCAGGGACACTTTTCTTATACGAGTGGGAACAATCCAAGCACATGTTACTTGTGTGTAGAGCGACGGTGGTGGTTTGTTGGTTTATTGTAAAAAAAACTAAAATAACTTCTTCATTTCTCTGATGACATTCTCTTATTTTAGCGTAATGAATATTTCTCACCGCGGGGCAGTTCTGGACCTAAATATCCTGGTCTGTCCTCTAGTGGACAAATTAAGAAAAGCAGTTTGTCAATAAAATGCAGTTAAAGTGTAACTTTCATCCGTCGGCTCGGGACAATCAGGGTCAGAGAGCGAAGACTTTATCAGATGGTTAAATAGCCGACATGTTCATATCCGGAGGAATTATCAGTCTTTTCATCCGCCTGCATCTGTTCATACAAAGAAACGTGACGACCATTGGAAAAGGTTCCAGCGGCGGCTTTATTCTTTATCTGCAAAAACAAGCACGTCCTCAGGCTTCAGCTCCTTCTGACACATGGAAGACATGTTTGACCGACCTTGACTGGCCGGCCGCTCGGTGCCGCTCAGCCTCCTCCTCGCTCCCTGTGATTGGCTGTCAGAGTTCTGTCAGCTCAGACTGGGCGGTCGGAGTTTGGATCCTGAGACGAGAGGAAATGGAACATCGTTCTCATCCGGAGCCGTTTTCTACCTTCAGCATGACTTCATGACTTTAATGAGCCAAACTGAAACAGACCAAACGGTTTCTGTCACAGAAACACTGTCAAACAGGATAATGTCTGAAAATACTCGTATTACTGATTTATAATTCTAGACTTCTATAAGTCTATTATCCTAATCCAAGGAGTTGTTTTTGTTTGACAAAAGAAGATTTCACTTACTTAGAATTCATCTTTGTACAAATTTCTGCTTCACTTATCAGTTGTGAATTGATGAAATACTAAAGAATAATTAATGAAAGCTAACTTTTGTATCAGGATATTTATATTTGTGTTTTTCTTTAGGATCTCTATTGTATATGAAGCCTCCACTTTCATCTGAGTATTTTAAACTTATTGTAATTTTCCCCTGAAGTGTTTTGCTTGCTGGTAGTACCCACCGTATGGTAGTAAAAGAAATAAGGTGAACTAAAAGCATCAAACAAGCTTTCATAGGAGGATTAGAAGCTTTGAGGCAGAAACTATCTCATGATTTATTTCACCATGTTTATTATCGGATATATTTTATTTCAATGACCTGCAAGCCACATGTCTCCAATATTAAAATAGTAAAAACCATGTCTATAAATACTTTACAGGGGTGTTCAGGAGGTGTTGGTTGATTTGACTGAAGCAGTTAAACTATTATAAATGTTCAATAAACTGTTATAGATGTGAAGTTCAGTACTACGGGGCAGTATTTTATACATGTGGTGGTTAGGGTTGGTCGCTGTCCACATGTTGTCATGGAAACAGGATCTAAGTTGTCTGGAGACATTTACATTCAAGTTTCCACCGGTGTAATGGTGTGATCAGTCACCGAGATAAATGGTGTCTTGTTGACTGTGACCGCCACATTTCAGCTGTGAGGAAATAACTTTTCTATCTTTATGATTTAAATCTGGAAATTCTGTTGTGGAAAAGTGTTTTTCCTTTTAGGCCCTACTGATAGTTTTAATAGAATTAAATTGAAAACTCAACCACACTCAGCATTTAGGCATTAAAGTAATTATATTTACCAACATATTCGGCCCCTATGCACAACATATTTTTATTTTCTTTTAATGAAGGTAATGAAACTGATACGGTTTCTATTTTTAGATACTGTGGGACACTTTATCATCAGCCAACACTAGTGCTGATGGATTATTTAAATATATTTCAATGATTTCATTAAGGCAGGACTCTTTCATGTGGGACTGACGTCACATTCTGAGGTTATTAGTGAAGCTGTGGCGCCAAGATGGCGGCTTCAGTCCGACTGTGTGAAGGTTGATTCTTCATTCCTGCAGATCCATGAAAAAGAGGAGGAGGAGATGAACGAGAAGAACGACAACGCCAACTGTGTGAATGAAGAACCGCTCATCACAGCAGATCAGGTGTGTGTGTGTGTGTGTGTGTGTGTGTGTGTGTGTGTGTTATATAACATTCATTTGTTTTCTGCAGTATTCAGGGGTTTTGTCCAGTTTTATGATTAAAGCTTGTTTTTATTTATTTTGTTCCTTAATGAATTGAAAGTAATGAGTATTGATTGAAAGTTTCTCATTTGTTGCTGAAGGAGATTTCAGATCAACCTTTTTTTTTTTTTAAAAAAGAAAACATTTAAAAAACACACAAAGATTTTTTTCCACTTTGTAAGAACAGTTGCTGGAAGTGAACCAGAGACCAGACTGACAGTGGGGGTTTTGGTTTGTGTTGTTCCACTTCTGCCAACGTTTCTGAATCCCTGCTGATTTTGTGACAAATGCTGTTTTTTTCTTTTTCAGTTTTACAGATTTAATTTACTGTAATGCTCCCATATCCTCCTGAACATGTAATGTTGCTCCTGGTGTTATTCTTAGATGATGACTTTATAGCTGAAAGCTTATTCTCGTCTCATTGGCTGGCAGTTAAGCTTGCTATTCACCAGATCATAATGATTCATCTCCATGTCTGCTGTGGCAGAGATCCTGCTTCATGAACAAAAGAAAAACAGCCCCTCTTGGCTGATTGTGATGTTTTTCACCACAACAGAGAAGCTAAAGGCCTGAAATCGAACCTAAACTTGTAATGAATGCTGACTGAGGGCCTTCCAGAGTTGCTGACGCTTTCCTCACCATCTCATTCACTCTCCGTCCTCCAGGTCATTGAGGAGATAGTGGAGATGATGGAGAACTCCCCGGATCCTGTTGAAACGGAGGAGGAGGAGGACGAGGAGGAGAGCAGCCACTGCTCCTCCGGGACCAACCCGTCGCTGCTGGAGGAGATCAGGCAGCTTTCACAGGCCTCCAACAACAACTGCTCCTATGAAGGTGGAGCATGGGGAGGGGGGAGGGGGCTGATGACAGGGGCGGGGTGGTGGTGACCCATCATCCATCCATTCATTATCCATCCATCCTTGTTGTTTTGAGGTAACAGTTTTAATTCGCCAGCACAGCTCAAACATTTTCCTCGACACGGAAATAAAACATCGAGTCCACGAAGAAGAAAACTGACGATCTGTCTGTTAATAGAAGCTTCATCCTGAAGCTCTGATAAACTGAAGACATGAATGTCACATGGTCAAAGACGATCAGGCCCAGACTGCAGTAGTCATCCATCTTGCATAACAAGCTGTTTCCGTTCTGGAGGGACTGGGTTTAGAAGCGACTCTGTCCACTCTGGTAGGTTAGTCATCTCACTCCAGCAGCTCGTGTTCCAGGGTTCAAGAGGACGCGGCGTTCTCGGCCATAAGCTGAACATATTGGGCGCCTGTGTGACTCCTCTGTGGGAGTCGGCCATTTGTCCTGAGTACTGAGTACTGGGTGTTATCACACTGTCAGTGGGTCAGGGACTCCACAGAACCTTTTATCATATTTACATGGTGTTGTACAGAACAGCCTCGGGGCAAACATCCTTCTACATGGAAAGACTCTTTGAAGGACAATTCATGAGCGAAACTTTACTGAACAAATCTCCAAGTCACAGAAGTAACTAATTAATATAATTAGAATTAATGGAGAAAAAGTGATCAATTGACCAAGACTGCACATGTTTCTCTCAGTCCATCATGGTGTGTTTGAGCGTCTCTGCTTGCTCCTGCAGGCCTGAGCCTGATGCCGAGCTCCGCCCTCGTGGAGCTGCTGCAGCGGGTGGAGGCGGCCATCCGGGAGTACTCAGAGGAGCTGGTCGCTCAGCTGGCCCGCCGCGACGAGTTGGAGTTCGAGAAGGAGGTGAAGAACACGTTCATCACGGCACTGATGGAGGTGCAGAACAGGCAGAAGGAGCAGCGGGACAGCAGCAAGCGCCGGCGCCGGGACAAGGCCCTGAGCCTGCAGGGGGGCGGGGTCACGCCCACCACCGGGGGGAACGCCGGCTCCACGGGGCGCACGGAGAAGACCGGCACCATGCCCGTGAAGGTCGGTCTGCCGGCCGGTCATGCTTTCAACACGTTTTGATTTTTATTTTTTTCATTTATTTATTTTTTTTTTTTAAATCGCCGCGCCCTCGTTAATGACGGTGCCTCGAAAACCAACTCCTGACGTCTCCGCCCTCCTCCGACTCTCTAATGGCTCTCAGGTCCATTAGCTGCTAAAACAGCTTCCAGGAAAGATGCTGAAGCGACGTTCAGTAACTGCAGTCCGGTCTGCTCCCGTCCAGCCTAATGGGTTTTCCCTGCATGCATTGCAGCAGCAGTGCTTTTATCAGAGGGCTGCTGCTACCTGAGGCTGCATTACTGACCTGATGTGAAGCTTTAATAAAACCAACTGCATCTCACCGCCATCGCAGGATGAAAACTGCTGAAGGATCTGAAATGACCGGAAGTCAGTTCTATGTGATGGTGATGTGTGTGTGTGTGTGTGTGTGTGTGTGTGTGTGTGTGTGTGTGTGTGTGTGTGTGTGTGTGTGTGTGTGTGTGTGTGTGTGTGTGTGTGTGTGTGTGTGTGTGTGTGTGTGTGTGTGTGTGTGTGTGTGTGTGTGTGTGTGTGTGTGTGTTGTGGTCTGCAGCGTTTCAGCATGGAGGGTCTCTCCAACATCCTGCAGACGGGCATCAGACAGACGTTTGGAAGCACAGGAAGTGACAAGCAGGTAAGAGAACCTTTAAAGTTCTCCTATTCTCCTGTTCTCCTCCTCCTCCTGGTCTGGTCGGTCCAGAAACCTTCAGTATTCTAAGTTTCTAGCTCCTCCTTAATTTTCCTCATTTGAATATTGGATCATAGGAGCTGCATTCAGAATCTGCTGTGTCTGTGTGAGCTGGACTGGCTCCGGCCACACATGCCCATCTTGGGAAGAGGAGGAAGTACTTCCTCTCGTGGTGCCATGTGCCAGAGCAGAGCTGCCTAATTGTGGGAGGAGTCAAAGGGAGGGCCTACCTTGGTTGGGATTGGCTAAACCCCCGATGACACTATATAGGGTTTGATTTCTGATTGGCTGCTTGGAGCAACACACTTTTTAAAACCTGAAACAAGCCAGGGACAGAGAGGACAGACTGTCTTCACTTCTGGGACGTCAGTCCAGGTATGGGGACAAGTACTACTGCTGGAGAACCTCTAGGAAGTGGATTTTGCATAATATGGGTCATTTAATATTTGAAGTTGAGCCCAAATATTTCTGCATGTAACTTTTAATTATCAAACATTGAACTTAGACACTAAAAGAAAGCCTCCATCATTTACAGGGTGACTGCTCCACCCCCCAGGCGGAGCGGTGTTGAAAAAACAATAATTTGACAGTTGTTTCTGATTTTTTGCGCCCACTGCAAAATGTGTTATCAAGTAGGGGGATTTTTTTTGTGCTCCACATCTTTGAAAAAAGGGGGCGGTGCTCTTCTATTCAGAACTATACCGTATTTTTTATTGTTTTATTGGATCCATTCGTGGGTCATTTTGACACAGAAATTAAACAACCAGCTGCAACAAAACTGATTGTGATGAACTTTCACTCCATTATTCCTGTTTCAGTACCTGAACACGGTCATTCCATACGAGAAGAAAGGCACCGCTCCAACTATCGAGGACCTGCAGATGCTCACAAAGAGTAAGTTCACCTCTAAAACCTTCGTCCAAGAGATTCATATCCTCTTCGTTAAGTTTTGCTGAGCGTCTTTCTGCGTTTCCTGTGTGTGGTTGTAATAGATACCCAGCTTACCCTCCTGAGGTGAATCCTGTTGTAGCATGTACTTTAGATAGTATAGTAAAGTTGTTATTATTGAGCTAATCAGAAGTCTAGGTTACGACTCTTGGAGAGATAGGACGGACACCGAACATTACCTATAAATGGTACCAGTGTTATTGATTATTTACAGTGGACACAAAACAATTAAACATGAGAATAAACATGGACAGGAATGGCCATTCAAATAAACAGAAATACATGAATACCAACAACAACAATGCGGGTTGAGGTCATCACTGGGATAGTTCAATTCATTGAGTTCAGTTCACGGATCCCGCAATGGTTCAAAAGTTCATACGTGACAGTTCATACGGCCACACGGGTTGGGGATTTGTATAACAGTTCGTAGTGGGAATAATTTGGGTTATGGAGATGATGTGTATGGCATAGTGCAAAGGGGCCGCAGAGTAATGAGGTGCGAGGAAAGGGGGTTTGACCAAAGCCGCCTACCGGCCCGACCAGAGCAGGTGGAGTTCAGGAGTCGAGAGGCGGAGATCCTCGGGCTCAGGCTCGAGGCCTATCTACAGCTCGCCATCCGGGACTTAGGGACCTGGTCTGCGTAACACACAGGAGCTTCAGTTTAATCATTGTGCGCATATCAAAGTAATCTATCTATATATCAAATCTTAATAAACTTAACACTGCTTGTAATAACAATACCAACTACAATCAATAATGCAATAATGTCATACGTGTACGATACATACTAATAATGGTACACACGTACAAGAAACCAAAAGAAACCGTACACAGTGTTGTCACTATGACCAGTGTAACTGCGCACCAGCGTTCATTCATTGTCTTTACCATAGCATAAAACGTTCAGACGGCCTTAAAACGCCACAACACTTAGTCACCATATATACATACATACAATGAGGACTCGACATAAATATGACTTGAATTCATTCAGAGACATGGAGGAAAACGGGGTTAAAACCCAATGCTAACCGCCCATAAGGAATACATGGATCCGGCTAGTAGCTACCGTTAGCAACCAGATTGATTTACCAACTCCGCTTTATATCTCAGCACCGACACACTCGCCCCGTAACAACTCGGCCCTGATGGTCGGCACCTATAAGTTAACAATTAGTTGCCAGCTGTTGGACGGTTGTTTTCGTGATAGGAAGGTAAATCAGAACTTTACACATACCAGCTTCGATCTTCCCGCCGACGCTTCTCCACCGCACCTGGCGGCCATTTTGGAACGCTGGATAATATAGAGCGCGATAGGCTGCAGCGGGTCACGTGGGTGGGTGACGTTACTCTCGCGAGATTAAACGCGGGCACGCCGCAGGTAAAGCAAGGTAATGCAAAGGGGATGACACAAGAGGAAATTAATTCCCACCCGTGTTACACTGTGTTTATGTTTTCTTCCTTGTAGTTCTCTATGCCATGAAGGAGGACAGTGAGAAGGTGCCCACACTGTTGACTGACTACATATTAAAAGGTAAACACAAGAAAATATATATGAGTGAGTTTGAAGCGTCACCTCCAAGCCCCAGAGTTTATCTCAGTGATTCTTTAGTTAGAATATAAATATCGTCAAGAACATAATGATCAAACTATTTACTAATGATCAAAATCCATTTAGAAAACATTTTAGACGCCAGCGTTCCGACACTTTATGGGAAAAACACAAAACATGAGAAAAAAGTTTTATTCTTTAAACAGAAACCAATAAAGTCTTATTTCCTGACGTTTTTCACAATAAAAGAACTGCTCTTTCTGTGTTCCATAGTTTAAATCGAGTTTAATTGAGTTTAATTGAGTTTAATTGAGAATTTTTTTAACTGTCACGCTGATGCTTTTTCTCTCAGGTCTCCATTACGCTAATAACTAGAGCTACACTCGGTAGAGCGCAGACATTCGCCAACGCCACATTCATTTGCGGAACTGAGTTAGCATCGCTAGCATGATAGCCGTTAGCTGATATCGATGCTAACTAGCCTGTCAGGTAGCTACATCACTGTGAAAGGTGACTTGTCGCCATGGAAACGGCTCAGCTACCAGGTTATGGAGAGGCTGCAAGGCATTCTGGGAGATTTATTAGTACTGATCTCACTAGAACGGCTCAGAGGAAATTCAGTGTGACGAGATGAGAGGAGATGAAGGTGAAACAGTTTAATGTTGACGTCCCACAATCTAACTGATTGGTCTTTGGATGATGACAAATCATCCCTGAAAATGTCCTGCAACTTGGGTTTGTTGCCGAAGGTGATGAATAAATAAATCAAGAAATTCATGTGGATAAACCCACAACCTTCCTAAAGTGATAAATCTCTTAGTGAAAATCTGCTTCAGTTAAATAATTCATGGTTTTACACTTAAAATCAGGATTTCTTCTCAAAGAAAGAAAATGTTGTGTTTATTATTAATCCTCACACTGAAGCTTCGGGATTAACTAGACGGTTTCTGTCACTAATGGGATAATTAACTAATGTTTTCCTCTGCAGTCTTGTGTCCCACCTAAAGCAGCACCAGGCTGGGAGGGGGCGGGGCCACAGAGAGACCGGGGGCTCTTCCCCCCCCCCCCCCCACCGAGGGCCGTTCCTCGCCTCTGGCCCCGGGCTGCATGACCTCCTCCCCTCGTTAACCATTTACCTGCCATGGATCCTCACCATCCACATTATTGTATTCACTTCAACATCTACTGCCTTTCGCTGAGCTCCCCCCCCCCCCCCCCCCCCCCCTCCTCCAAGCTCCGCCCCCTCCATCTACGCCCTCCGGTCCCCCGCCTTGCTGCTCCTCCACTGTTGGAAGGGCTTGGCAGGTGGAGCAGTTAACACTCACCTGGACACTCTGGTACGGGGAAACAACCCCCCCCCCCAGTGCTTCCCTCCATAAACGCCATGAGCACACGGTCAACAACGTCTCACCGCCGCCACCGATCCTCACCTCCCTGTACGCTTCCCGACGAGGAGACGGGTTCGTCCGAATACAAAAGCCATGCACCTTTTTCTGCCAACTTAGTACTGTAGCTCCACGCCACTGAGAAGAAACACTCAGAACTAATACGGGTGCAGGCCGGCGCATCGCAGCTTCTTCTCTCTTTATTCCCTCCGTCTCGACACCCGCCGCTCTTCTCACTTGTTCTGTAATTATTTTTTTTATTTCTATCTGAATATTTGATATGGACTATGTTGCCGATTTTCTACTTTGATTTACTGTGTGGTCGGAGCGCCCTGTTCGGCCACGAGGAGGCGCTCTCACTCCCATGGTCCTATTCATCCCCCCCCGGTCAGATGAGCTCGTTAAAAAAAAACTAAAAGGCGTGCGTATTTGCATATTTATGACCTTCTTTGCGCCATGTAGGTGAATGTTACATCGCTGATCGAAAATTCTAATAAACATTAAACCCGAACTCTGTGTGTGTGTGTGTGTGTGTGTGTGTGTGTGTGTGTGTGTGTGTGTGTGTGTGTGTGTGTGTGTGTGTGTGTGTGTGTGTGTGCGTGTGTGTTTTCATATATTTGGCTCGTGAGCCGTTCAGGCTTCAGGTAAACTTTATTTTTTCACAGGATTTCTTTCTGAGTCGTACCTCAAACATTAAAGATTTATTCAAATGCAGGCAAACCTTCTGTTTAAAAACTTCTGGGTCGTTTGTGCCGAACAAAACTAGAAGTACAATAAAACCAGGCCTCCGTGTCTCTTACCTAAAAAATAAAAAACTTAAACAAAAGTCTGACTCACTTACCTACAAACAAAAGTGTAAACCTAAAGTAAAGTGTTTACTGCACCAACCCAATAACCTAGTTATTTAGTTAAAGGAAAACATGAATGAAAGGATGTACACGGTACCAAACTCACCAGAGACTCACTTCACACCACAAACCTCCAAACACCCGTGTATTGTAGTGATGCTGCTTTAAGCATCATGCTGTTTGTTCTGCATCAGGAGGCAGTTTTATAATAAATGGGAGAAATGGACAAATTACAGAAGACAGGAAGAAGACGACGCTGTCATCACTTCTACAGGACAACAGGGGGCTTGACTCTTCGCAAAGCTGAACACTTAAATATGTGTGTGTTACACTAACTCCCAAACAATAAAAAAAAACTTTACATTTTTTATAAATCATACATCACTTCATAAGCACGGTATTGACACTTGATTCGTTGAGCCAGTCATGTGATCAGTGACGTCTGACATGTGATTCCTTACGTCGCTGCTTCTGTGCCTCATCCGATGGTTTATAAGGAACAGAGGCCGCGTTTCCACGTTTTTACAAAGAAATCTTCGTTTTCATCTACACCTGGTTCAGAGTTGCTATGAGCAGCCGGACCTGTAGGGGGCAGTGTAACCGGAAGCATGAAGCCACACAACAGCTTTCTGTTTTGTGTGTGCGGACTTTATCTGAATATATACATATATATATATATATATATATATATATATATATATATATATATATATATATATATATATATATATATATATATATATATATATATACTACTACATTACATTTCTAAAGTCAAATTTAAAAAAAAATTAATAACAATTAGTCATCAAATGTTTTTAAAACCTGTACATCAACTTGATTTATTGATGGTTTTTAGGTGAGGCTCTGTGGCTCTGCTGGTCAGCCTCATAGTGAGGAGGTACGACTCATCCTTTCATTACCCGGACAGAAGATCCTCCACTTCTGGGAAACACTTCAGACACACTCGTACAAACTTTCAGCTGAGTTTCTGTCTTCAGTGCCGTGTGAGAGGAGATTGTCGAAGGCAGGAGAAATGATAGTTTTGGCCACCAGATGCCGCCAAAGACGACGGTTGACGAGCTGCGAGTCTTGGCCTCCAACCAACAAGCTGCTTTGCTTCAGAAACAAGGTTTTAGGCAGAAATCTGTGTTGTGTGTCCATCCCAAAGATCTCAGTGTCCAAATTTATTCTAGACTCCTAGATACTACATGGTGACATGTAGATTTTGTATCTTAACAGTAAAGTATTTCCTTTTCTCATTGACATTTTTCCTTATGCATCATATATACTTTCTTGCTTTGTTCAAAAGTATTTTTTCTTCTAAGGTAATGCCTTCTTTTCATTGGCAATGATGATGATTGTCAAAACTTCTATCAAAATCAGCATTTTCACAGCAACGAATATTTTATTCTTCAATGAAAAGCATTAATGATATAAAGTTATACAAACATGTGTCAACATGTTGGAAATTAAAAATAAGATCTAACACAGGTTCAAAGATTTAGTCCCACCTGATTGGATTCTACAGATATAATTCCTCAACATCTTGGAAAGAAAATTCCTCCCAATTCCTCCAGATTCCTCCAGATTCTTCCAGATTCCTCCAGATTCCTCCAGATTCCTCCAGATTCCTCCTCTCTGCTTCAGCACATGAACTCACCAGGATGAGTCACAGTATTACGCACCAATCACAGAGCGCCTTTCAAAACCTGTTGAATGGTATTGGATTGACCAATCACATTGCTCTACTGGGCGTAATACAACCCAGAAGTTAGTTGCACGTTGTGGACTCCAGACGATAATCCGTTATATTTTTGCAAAAAAAAGATGAATTTGGGCAAAATTAGACGGTGACAAGTAGTGATGGTCATTATCCACATTTTATTGGCTTTCAGCAACACGTCCGCTATTTTTCAGCCGTCTTTTACAAAAAATTACCGTCCAAATGACGGCTGGACAACTTGATGCTTAAAACTATGTTCAGAAAGCAAAAACAGAAATCAAATGAAGAAGAAGCTCCTGATCTTTGCAGGAGGAGGTTTTATTAAGAGGACTGTTGGTCCTGATTGGCTCTTAGTAAGGGGAGAAAAGAGTTCTTCAATTTCAACCAATTTGAACTTCTTTTAAATCCAGTGCGTTTATAAACCACATTACAACATATTTTAGACAGAGAGCCCCCTGGTGGTGAAAACTTTTTATACAGCTCGTGAAAAGAACACTTGAGACTATTTTACTAATAAACTTGTAAACAAATCCAAGCAGAAGCTTGAAAATTAAAGTGTTTTGGAGCTGGTTTCCTGGAAGTGACACTCGGTGATCACACACACACACACACACACACACACACACACACACACACACACACACACACACACACACACACACACACACACACACACACACACACACACACACACACACACACACACACACGAGGAGATAATAAAACACGCTCACACAGAACTGACCATTTGTATTTTATTTGAAAATTTCATACAAGGCATTTCCATGAACATAAATACGGAGGACCTGAGATCCTCCTGCACATTAATGGCCGCCTGTATAAATAAGCAGGTTTCAGGCCGATCAGGATCTCAGCCGAGCGCCGAAATAATCAACTGGTGGTAAAGTCTGCTCTGCGCTGTCATACATGGCCGTAGAAAAATAAAGGCTTGGATTTATCTGAATGTACATTTTTATAAACCATCCATTTATACAAATGAACTGAAATTGATCCATTAAAACGACGCCAGCTTCGCTATTCCTGACTCAATCACCAGAAACTCAGTGTGCGTGACTGGAGCGTCGGCGAGGCGTTGACACGTTTCCTCTTCGTCGGCCGTCAACATCAGAATGAGTCAAACAGAAAAAAGCTCCAGTGTCATGACGATAAAGCAAATACAGCAGGAAGAGCTTCTTTTCTCTGCAGAATCCAAATCATTTTCCGTCCGAAGAGCAAACGGAAGCATGGAAACTATCAGTGTGTTAAAAACTCCCCAGTGTTTGTCCTCCACAAAGTGTCTCCTGATGCCAGGATTTAGAGATGAAAACCTGCTATTCCGTTCATCTTAATGCATTTTAGCCATTTGAATGCACTTTAGATTATTTTTTAAATAGATTAAAGTGAAAGTCTTTTTTTTTTTTTTAAATAGTGCTAACATGTATTAGTAGATATAAACGTCTTCTATATATTCTATAATCCTTGTAGGCAAATATATTAAACTGCTTTCTAAAGGACTTGCTATATTTCCTGGCGTGTAGTATCACCATGTTCACACTGTTTGTGTGAAATCATGAATTTCGCAGTTTATTCATATCTTCACTCGGAGGATAAAGCTAATTAGTTCTCTCAGGTTCTTAGATTCCAACTTTGAGCGGATCTCATTAGTTGTGTTTTACGTTACTTCGTATTGTTGTTGATGAGTGAGACTGGTGTCAAATTACACGCACAAGATGCTACATGAAGCCCAACCGTTCCTGGAAGTGACCAATCAAATCAAAAGTGGATTTCTTTTTGGTTCGGGGGCTTCGGGGCCACAAATCAGCTCACTTATGAGGCCGTGTAGGAAAAATACAGTCATTTTTTCAAAATTGTGCATAAAAAAAAAAAAAAATTCCCTTTTTAGTTCAATTCAATTTCATTGACATTTATTTTCCCTCTTAAATCACTTGTGAGGCACCTTTAGGCTTTTAAACACCCTCATACTAACATTGCTGATGGGGTGAAGAAACAACACTCGCTGTATATCTTTGGTTCCAGTGTTCCAAATGGAGGCGAACAGCGTGGCCTGTTCCACAGTCTGATCCACGCAGGCTGACAATACACTCCGCTGTCCGTCTGCACAATAAATACCATATTTACAACTCCGACGCTGCAGCTGCTGGAATTGAGTCAGCGGCGTCCCGTCGCCGCCGCCGCCCGGCGCTCCATGTCACCGGAGCTCGTCTGTTTAAAGGTACAATACGCAAAAATCTTCAGATCAAAACTTTCAACACGAAGATGAAATATTCTAATCTGTACGTTTTGCCTCGGTACTGGAACCGCGGTACTTACTACCATATGTTCTGGACTATAACTTGCATATAAGATTCACCTGGTTGTGTGACTTATATATGAAAATATAAAGGAATCTGTGGCCACTAGGTGTCACTGTATGCCAACAGAAAGCTGCAACGTGCTTCAGTGACCTGCTGCCACCTCACAGTACTCAAGTGGCATTACTTAAACATATTGTACCTTTAAAAAGTAGAAAGGAGTCTGAATGCATTTTAAAAGATGATAACCCATCAGAGGCAAAGCCCAAAGAAGACGTCAGGATACTTGAAGTATCGTCTTCTCACACATGAGAAATGTACTCAGTAATACATGAACCGCTCCTTCTGAATAAAACAGAGACAACCTGCCGACTCCTCCGTCAGGTCGTTTTTTTTGATGGATGGATGGACGAGGACGAGCAGAGAAAAAAAAAAAGGACAATAAAACATTTAAAAACTACATATGAAAAACAAAAGTGTTAAAAATGTTTAAAGTAGAAAAGAGGATATGAAAATCATACGTATACATAGTTTGCCGTGGTCGCGGTGCCTTCGGAGTATAAAAGACTGAAGCAGGTAAACAGTGAACCCCCCCACCCCCCCCAAACTTAGACCAGAGAGCCCGCCTGGTTCTGGGCGGGCACCATGATGGGCACCCCTCCCATGCGGGTGATGTTGGAGGCGGTGATGGCGGAGGTGGGCAGCGGCGGGGGGGACGGCGCCTGCAGCTGCAGGCCGTAATCCTGCAGCGGCGCCTGCGCCTGAGGGAGCTGGGTGTAGCGCTCTGGCCCCGGCGGCCCCGAGCTCCCGTTGGCGCTGGTCTCTGGGTGGGGGGGGTGCCCGTGGGGGAGGGTGCTGCTGTGGTTGTAGCTGTAGTGGGTGGGGGTGGAGGCCCCGTGGCCGCGGTGGGACGGTCGGTAGCCCGCCGTGCTGCCAGTGGCCGTGATGATGGAGGCGGTGTCGGAGGGCGGGCGCTGCGGGTACTGCTGCAGGTGGTGCAGGTGGTGGTTGTTGTGGAGGTGGGTGGGGTCTTTGTGGCGGGGGCTGGAGGCGCTGGAGGACAGCGTGCCGTTCTTGGAGATGATGTCAGAGCCCATGCCGCTCTTCGCCCACGACACGCGCTTTGGAGCCTGAGCGTCCTCCCTGCAGCACAGGAAGACACACACTGTCAAACTATACCGCCACCCGCCTGAGGGGGCGCCACAGAGCACGCGAGGGGGGGGGGGGTTCTCACTTGATCTCGTTGGCCATGTCGTCCTCGCTGTCCGTTCGTCTCTTCAGGAAGAAGAAGAAGCCGAGGAGGAAGAGGAGGAAGAGGAAGCCGAGCACCGAGCCGACGACGGCGCCGACGATCATCCCGACGTTGGTGGCTGGAACCATGAGACACACGGTGATTATACACACACACACACACACACACACACACACACACACACACACACTACGTACAGGTGACGATGTCCAGGTTGATGAAGCAGCTCTCGGAGCCGGCGGCGTTGCTCGCCGTGCAGACGTACTTTCCCGACATGTTGCCGCTCAGGTTGCTGAGCCTCAGAGAACCCGTCTTCTCATCTGGAACAACAGCAACAGTTCTGTCTCTGAGCCTGGTTCTGCAGGTTTCTTCCTATTAAAACAGTTCTTCCTTTCCAGAGGCGCTTCTGCTTGGATCTGTTTCCTCTGTACAACTGCCCTGAAATGACTTCTCTGGTGTTGATCAATAAAGTTGAATTGAACAAAGTGAAGTTTACTCTGCGTCCATCATCAACTCTCAGTTACACCGTTATAGAAAAGACTTCTTCATTTAGACACTTTCATGATTCTTCCTCCCAGAATTCTCTGGTCCAGTCAGTGTTCGCTTAACACAACTGCAGGGACCGGATGATGCCTGGTTTAGCCTGGTTAAACTCTGGTTAAACTCTGGTTCACCCTGGTTAAACTCTGGTTAGACTCTGGTTAAACTCTGGTTAGACTCTGGTTAGACTCTGGTTAGGGTTTGTTTCTTTTCCAGAAACTGGGAATGAAGTGTGAGTCCACAGATCTCTGGAGGATCTCTGGAGGATCTCTGGAGGATCCCTGGAGGATCTCTGGAGGATCCCTGGAGGATCCCTGGAGGATCCCTGGAGGATCTCTGTACGATGGGGAACCAGGCTGAACCAGCAGCTCAGTCACTAGAGTCCACCTCCAGTCCTCCTCTCATTCAGAGAAGTCCTGGGTTGTTGTTCAACTATGCTGCCCTCTGCTGGTCACTGGGAGTGGTGTTGGTGATTTTTCTCATTTCAAATGTAATTAAATGAGTTTGTTTGTGTTTCTTTTTTAGCTTCCTTATCATAGATTTAAGACTGAAATGGGTTTAAATTATATATTGAAGTGTTCTTTCTTTCTTTTAATGGATGTTGTTTTCTTTCCTGTTTTTGCAGTGAAGATGTTCCAGATGTGAACGTTAACCAGTAGCTAGTAATGTTTCCACCATATCTTCAACCGGTTCATAGAAACTGTTTAATTAAAATCTATTCAGAAGATATAATTGTTAATATTAACACACTGACAACAAACAATAGTTTGTTATGGAACATTAGTGACAGTGATCTGATCACGGTCACTGTGATGTGTGTGTGTGCGTGTGTGTGTGTGTGTGTGTGTGTGTGTGTGTGTGTGTGTGTGTGTGTGTGTGTGTGTGTGTGTGTGTGTGTGTGTGTGTGTGTGTGTGTGTGTGTGTGCGTGTGTGTGTGTGTGTGTGTGTGTGTGTGTGTGTGTGTGTGTGCGTGTGTGTGTGTGTGCGCTGCACTCACTGAGCATGGGTGAGAAGAAGACCTCGGATGTGGGGCTGGTTTTCCTCCACTTGTACACTGGGACCGGCTTCCCGGAGCCGGACCTGCAGCTCAGAGTCACGTTTCCCTTCAGAACCGGCTTCCCAGAGAGAGAACACCTGGGAACTGCAGGAGGGACTGAGAGGGGAGAGCAAGAGTCAGACCAGACCAGCAGTCAGACCGGCAGTCAGACCAGCAGTCAGCAGGAGGTCAGACCAGCAGTCAGACCGGCAGTCAGACCACCAGTCAGCAGGAGGTCAGACCACCAGTCAGACCGGCAGTCAGACCACCAGTCAGCAGGAGGTGAGCCGGTTCCCCTCACCCTTCACGTCCAGGCTGAGCTCAGCCGTGAGGCCGGGGTTGTCGGGGATGATGACCTGGCAGAGGTACCGCCCCGAGTCGGACTCCTCCGTGTTGTTGATGTACAGCGACACGTCGCGTGACGGCATGTTGGCGGCGAACCCCACGCGACCTCTGAACTGCGAGCTGCCCACGCTCATGGAGCCTTTGGTGTAGGAGATGATCTGGAGGAGGACGAGCAGAAACAAACAGCTTCAGCTGTGACGGTAACTAACTTGGACAGTTACCAGTTGGGAATGTAACTTTTCCCAACTGTCGGCACTCACATGACAAAAACATCCAAAGCAGCTGCTTTACATGTCCAGAGAAACAATCGTCACGAACAAGAATGAAGAGAAGGACGAAACAATCTAGATTATTTTACTTCACATGCTGTTACTGACAGTCGAATACACAGACCTATGTATAAATACTGTATATATATATTTGGGCATTTAATAATGTCTCATCCTCATTGTGCTTGTACCTAAAGCCAGGCCTTTTAACCCAATAGAACCATAATGAGAAACAAAGTTTCCCCAATACAGAACCCTGTGGAACACCAAGAATCCGGTCCTTTCAGGTCAAAATAGTTTGTGGCTTTAAGATATGTAGAAAACCTTTTAGCCATAATCAAACAGACCTCAGAGGTTCAAAGAAACCAGGTGATCCGTGTCGAGAGACTAAAAGTTTTAAAAACTTACATTGCAAAACTGACTTCATGAAGTCAGTTTTTCATTTTAGTAGACATACAGTATATCCAGATAGAGTAACTTCAGGTGTATTTAATCAATGATCATTTAGACAAAACAAAAATTACAGCCTGTAGAAAAAGACTTTAAAGAAAAGTTTATTGCCAAGTTTAAACAGATTTCAGATCCGTGTCGGTAGAACTCGGCTCTCCTGTGCATCACAACACCAAAGCGTCTCCAGAGACTGTCTCACCAGAGAGTTTAGCTCTGAGTCACACTTTGTTCTTTTAATTCATCTTTCTGGCTGCAAAATACAGTAAAAGACACAGTGGATGTCGTTCCAGATTTAAAAAAACAACTTTTCATCCACGCTGCCTTTTCCAGCTCTCCTGAGTTCTTTTCCTCCCCTGATGTTTTCTTTTTGATTGTCCTCCTCTTTTTGGGTCATCCATCTGCACAGCCCGGTAATCTGACCATGTAATCCGGGACACGGCCAGGTCTCTAGATGATGTGTAAAAAACAAACAAACCAAAGGGCCGCGGAGGACGACGTTCAGCTTCGTTTGTCACGAGAAAAATAGACAAACTCTTCCGCTCCGTGAACCACGGCAGCGATTTCATCCAAACTGGACCTGGACAAACCGACTGTGGAGCTTCAGAGGCAAAATAAAGTCTCTGCAGCCACAGGAAGTGAACGCACGGGATGGAATTCACACTTTCTGCAGGCTTCAAGCCGTTTTCCATCTTGGATTCGTTTCCAAGGGTTTGACAAAGGAAGAGCTTTGTCAGATTAACAGCATTAAAAACAGGCCTTCTGGGTGTAATCCCTGATACTGGAGCCGCAGATGGCTGCTGGGCAGATGTAAACTTGGCGACTTATTGATGACATATTTTCTATAAATAGCCCTCGGTCCTCACCAGCTGGGTGTTGTTGGAGACGTAGTTCCACAGGACGGTGTTGGTGCTGAGGTCGGCGCTGCTGCCCGAGTCGTACGAAGCCCTCAGCACCACCATCCGACCCTTGATGACGTCCAGGCTGGTCTGGGGCATCTGGAGCTGAGCCAAAACGCCTGGACGGAGAGAGGAGAGGAAGAAGAAGCTGTGAAACTGCAGCCGCAAGCAGCAAGACGAGCTTCACCAGGGTTTAGAGACTTTTCAGCTTCAAACTTCTCACATGCTGACAGAAACACCGAGGTTGGTTGTGCCTTTTAAAATCCTCGTTAGCGCCACGAAAATCTAATTAAGAATGAAAAAATATTCATAAAACAAGTGATGAAAGACAGATTAGGTGTAAACAACATATTATACATCACATTACTACTCTATCAAACTTTACAACCTTTTATAGGCCGAGAATCAGAATTTAGAGAAACATTGAAGCCGTAAATCATCAAATATGAGCAATTCTTTAGTCAAATTCACACTTTTCCTATAGATGTTATGAGACGTACACGACACTTTTGTGATTTTTGCTCCTTTAGCAAGTGTTTAGTAAAAATATACATTTTGTATTGTTTGAATTTTACTTAAAAAAGCTGCAAATGTTCAAATTGGTGAATTAGGTTTGGAATAAAGACTGAAAACACTCGCTCAGATAAACTTACTGGATTTACGTCGTTACAGCGGTAAGATAGAAACTTCAAATCTAGATTTTTCTGCTCTCATTGGAATCGGCTTTGTTCTGTGTCGGATGTTCACACTCTTCCTCTCACAGACTAGTCTTCCTCTTTGTCTCACCACGGACTGTTTGGAGTCTTCATCGTTCACCTTCAAGCGTTTTAGTTTGAAAATGTTCAATGATTCAGTCAACGCTTCTGATTCTACGCACGACATCAGGGTCAACCTTCAGTTAAATTCACACAATTATTATTCCTAATCTCTGTTTCGTACAGAAGAAAAAACAAAAGCACTCATCAGATCTCGCCGTCACAATTCAACCCGAGCTGCTCCGACCAACCAGAGTTTGAAGAGGTTCCATGCAACATGTGAGTGAAGAAGGTCTTCATGGATCTACCGCTATATCTCTGGAGACGAGGAACGACATCAAGCTGCCGACCGAAGTCGACAAAGAGCCGGACTGAGACTGAAGCTGCAGCCGGGGCTGATGGGATTAGGCAGAGTGACGCTGGGCTGTGATGCTGACATGCAGCAGATTGTGGCTCTTAAAGACGGATTGGAGGTAAAAAACAGGCGAAGCCCTCCTGGTGTTGCAGGTTTGGCTGCTCCTGCACTGACCAGACTCCCGCTGAGCTTCTGATCGTCCATCCATTAGATTCTGAGGTGCTCGAAAGTGACAACCTCATCATCAATGGTTCCCAGTCTGTTTAAAGTTACTCCCCCACAAATAATCTTTAAAATATACTTAAGATTAACGACAGACCTTCTGCATAGAGAATCAACCAAAGCAGAACATCTCCTCTCATTTCAACCTGCAGGTTCCTAAATCCTTCACACCAAAGTCCAGAAGTTTCCAGACAAACCATCAAACTGCTGATGTTTCCTGACTGACGCCATCTTGGGAAACCTGCCCCAAGGGATTGTGGGATATCAAAGATGGCGGCAGCTCCAGCCAGAACATCAACATCTGACCGATTCAGGGAGAAACAAATTAGATTTTCTTAAAGAGAAGAGTCTTGAAGCCTGGAGAAAAGTCTGAAGGCACAACCTCCTCTTCCCAAGATGGGCATGTGTGGGCGGAGCCAGTCCAGCTCACACAGACACAGCAGATTCTGAATGCAGCTCCTATGATCCAATATTCAAATGGAGGGAAAATCAAGGAGGAGCTAGAAACTTAGAATACTGAAGGTTTCTGGATCAACCAGACCAGGAGGAGGAGGAGAACAGGAGGAGGAGGTGAACAGGAGGAGGAGGTGAACAGGAGGAGGAGGAGAACAGGAGGAGGAGGAGAACAGGAGGAACAGGAGGAACAGGAGGAGGACAGGAGAACTTTAAGAAAGGCTGCAGACTCCTGAACATTACGGTGAAGACAAACACTGATGGACTTCATCACCAACAAGAAGAAGCTTCAGAATAAAAGCACGGGGCAGGTTCTCTGGTTTCTGGAGCCTCTCCAGTTACAGTCGGTTTGACCTGTTCGAGCCTCTCCAGTCCGAACTGTAGTGTTCACATGTGACCAGCGGGGGGCAGCCAAGAGCCAGAAACACACCAGCCCCGCTCACGTGCTGAAGAAAAGCCTCTTCACAGCCACGTCGTTCTGCTGGATCTCTCCTTAATAGTTGTTGAACATGCTGAGGAGATAATTTGCAGTCGGCGGACTGTGTGACAGTCCACAAGCAGCCAGAACACGGCTGAGTCTGCATAATTGATGTTTACAGTAATTAAAGGTTTTCTCACAGGAAGGTAGGCCTGAGAACAGCAGGTGAGAGAGAGAGAGAGGGGAGAGAGAGAGAGAGAGAGAGAGAGAGAGAGAGAGAGAGAGAGAGAGAGAGAGAGAGAGAGAGAGAGAGAACATCTGCCCTCTTTTCTCCACGGGCATGAGAGTGCAGCAGGTAACACACTCTTCCTGTTATTCGTCTCCATCCCTCACCTTTACCTCTCCACCAGTTCTCTCTCTTATCTCAGCTCTCACCTCGTCTCCAGGATGAATTACTAACGTTTCTCAGAGTCGAGCCCAGAATTCATTTTCCTTTCAGCACAGCCAACAGTGTGTGACGGGTCCTGTTTGATCATCCACACGGTGTGTGTGTGTGTGTGTGTGTGTGTGTGTGTGTGTGTGTGTGTGTGTGTGTGTGTGTGTGTGTGTTCATCACTAATTCTGGCACGTGGGAAAGAAGTGGCAGGTGTGTTTGTGAAAAATTTATAGGATTTGTGCACAAGCGATGGTGATTGACACGTGAAGCTTCAATGTAAAAAAAAAAAAGGAGGCAAAAGCAGGGATTTCACACACACACGCACGCACGCACGCACGCACGCACGCACACACACGCACGCACGCACGCACGCACGCACGCACGCACGCACGCACGCACGCACACACACACACACACACACACACACACACACACACACACACACACACACCAAGCTGTATATTTTTTTAATTGTTGTTAATTAACTATTAATTCAGTTTCAAAAGTAAAGAAACTGATCTATACTAACCACTTTCATTTCCTGATAAACATTTGGAGCTTTTGAACTAATTCATATCAGATTCAATTTTTTTGTTGTAAATGAATATTTATCTTTATCGACAGCCAAACTATCAACGGTTGTTTTTCTTGGTATTGTACGAAACTTCCATTTTCCCAGTAGGAATTTCCCAGTTTGACAGCATTCATATATGTAAGTAACTTCCCTTCTGGCTGCATCATTAAATTTGGATTGTGAGATTTTCCCTTCTGTTGTTAAACTAATGAGCACTCTGTGTGAGCGCAACGTCAAAAAGCTCCAGTAAATCTTATCACTGTTGTAGGCGGCGTGTGCAGCATCAACAACTGAAAATACCAGATTCAAATCATGTTTGATTAACTCAACTAGACCAACATATGACATGATTATAGAATGAAATAACAGGAATCATCCACAAACGGATATTTCACTGAGGAGAACGAGAGCAACGTTTCAGCTCCTCATTAGAGCGGATCGGCTGCTCTTCATGATTTTAGCCCAATCAGACAATCTTCTTTGTTTTTCTACATAAAAATCTGCTGCTTTAAGATTTCCTGCCTGATTCTTGTGGGAGAGACAAATAAATAAATGAACAAGGCCGCAGGGATTCAGTGAGGCTTAATGTTTCCCAGTGAGAAAGCTCTGGAATCAACTCCGCTTTAAATACTCCACTGGGGACAGTAATGAGCTCTGGATTGGTCTGAAGGGGGCGCTAAGCGAGGAATTTCACTAAGTCAAATAGAACAAGGTGTTTTCACGGTGAGGAGGGCAGGTTTTTACTTCCCTCACAATTTTACTCAAACTTCACTGGAGTTCATTGATTCAACAAAAAGGAAGTTTTCCGCAAACAGAAACACAACAAGACACACACGTCAATAAGACCAATTCAGAATTGATGAAATCAAAAACGGCAGAAAAATACTCAACAAATAACACAAAGTGACATAAAAGGAGCCCGAAGTCACAATGAATAACTAAGACGCAAAGAAAACAAACAAATTAGCAACACAGAAATTTGAAATGATGAAAAATTCCACAAAGTTTTTCAAAAGGAGAAACAAAACTCTACAAACCCATAAGCCATTGCAAAGAGACCAGATATCACAGTAAAGGGTTAAAAGAAAACGCGTTGAATGACCCGATGCAAAGACTACAAACACACAACGACCACAGCGGTTTTAATATGACCCCAGAGAAACACAAACTCCCCCACGACTCAAAATGGTGAAATCAAAGATGTGGAAGTAGGATATAGAAAATGATCAGAAATGGTCTCAAGTGACAGAAACATGCAGACAAACTGAGATAAACTAAGTTTATTCTCAATAAAATGTGTTTAATAGAAAGAGAAAGCTTAGAATGAACTGAACTTTCTTCCTAAATCACTTTTAAAAACAACCACAGCTGAAACAAAGTGCTGCAAACGAATAGACGTTAAACCTGAAACACAGGGTGCAATCAGACAAACAATAAAATACAATGGATGAAACAGGATGCTGTGTTCAGGGGCAGCCGTGGTGCGTTCAGGAGCAGTCGTGGTGCGTTCAGGGGGAGTCGTGGTGCGTTCAGGGGCGAGCCGTGGTGCGTTCAGGAGCAGCCGTGGTGCGTTCAGGGGGAGTCGTGGTGCGTTCAGGAGGAGTCGTGGTGCGTTCAGGGGCGAGCCGTGGTGCGTTCAGGAGCAGTCATTCAGGAGGAGTCGTGGTGCGTTCAGGGGGAGTCGTGGTGCGTTCATGAGCAGTTGTGGTGCGTTCAGGAGGAGTCGTGGTGCGTTCATGAGCAGTCGTGGTGCGTTCAGGAAGAGTCGTGGTGCGTTCAGGAGGAGTCGTGGTGCGTTCAGGGGGAGTCGTGGTGCGTTCATGAGCAGTTGTGGCGCGTTCAGGAGGAGTCGTGGTGCGTTCAGGAGGAGTCGTGGTGCGTTCATGAGCAGTCGTGGTGCGTTCAGGAGGAGTCGTGGTGCATTCAGGAGGAGTCGTGTTGCATTCAGGGGCGTCGTGGTGCATTCAGGAGCAGTCGTGGTGCGTTCAGGAGGAGTCGAGGTGCATTCAGGGGGCGTCGTGGTGCGTTCAGGAGGAGTCGTGGTGCATTCAGGAGGAGTCGTAGTGCGTTCAGGAGGAGTCGTGGTGCGTTCAGGAGCAGTCGTGGTGCGTTCAGGGGCAAGCCGTGGTGCTTTCAGGAGCAGTCGTGGTGCGTTCAGGAGCAGTCGTGGTGCATTCAGGGGGAGTCGTGGTGCGTTCTGGAGCAGTCGTGGTGCATTCAGGGGGAGTCATGGTGCGTTCAGGGGCAAGCCGTGGTGCGTTCAGGGACATGCCAGCTGAGCCGTTCCTGATAGGAAACACTTTGCTGTCTAATTACAGGAAACCTTCAGATGGAGCCTGTTTACGTGGAAGATAAAGTTGAACCAGCATCTTTCAGGCTCCAGAGGCGGGCGGGGTGTGTGAACTTCCTCTGCCTCTTATCGGCCTCCGTGGTGCGTGGAGCTGGACGGAAAATATCCTGGTAAAGTTTCTATCTCCGGCTGCAGCAGCTCCATTAAAGATGAAGAGGCGGACGGAGAGATGGAAGAGGAGGTGAAGCGGTCCCGGTGGAGGCTGATACTCAGAGGACCGGGTGGAGGCACCGGGGAGATAAACACTGAAACTCCTCCTGATCTTATCCTGGAGTCTGTAGATCTCAGTTTGGACTGGAGGGTCCAAATATGAAGGGAGGTTCAGACGATACGTGCAGATCCTGATATTGATGCTGAGGTCAGGAGGCCGAGGGGAGGAGACAGGAAGCAGCAAACAACATGTGTGATGAAGTGAAATGACACAGTCGGTGGAGGCTGCGGCTTTTCTCTCCAAACAACCAGAGAAAGAAAGAAAGAAGGAAAAACCAACGTCCCTCTTTGTTCTGACAGTTTATAACGTCTTCTGACCAAATATCCAGAGAAAGAAAATGTTTTCTTCAGCTCCGGTTGGTCGTCTTCTCATGTAAAAAGCTCCACAGGCTACCCACAATGCATTGCTCTGATTGCTTTCAACTGCAATCAGAACCAGAACTGGACCGCAGCTCAGGACTCTGACCCCAAAGTCATACGGACCTGAATACATCCCAGTCTGGAGACGGGAAAATCCATGACAAAAAGAGGAAAAATCATTTAAAGATGGCCACAAAAGCTAAAACCTGTAATATAATATTAAATGAAATAAAGATAATCATCATGTTTTGAGGCTCCGGCTCTTTTGCTCTTCGAGGTTTCAGAGTTTGGAAACACGAGCCTCACGTGTTCCAGCGCCTGATGCTCATGTTTCTCCGCAGCGCCGAGTTCAGGTGAGAACGTCACTTTGGTTTCACAATGTTTTTACTGAACATTTCACAAATGGACAATCTCAACACTTCAGGTGACGTGAAGGAATAATTCAACTCCAACTTATTACCAGAATGTTCTGGATCAACATTCAGATGTTTATAAAAGTGACTGAAGTTATCTGGTATTTTACAATATAAAAGAAATCTCCTTATCCTGACGTTTTTTTCATGTCACACAGGAAGTAAACTTAGTAAAGTGAACTTTTAACTTCCACTTAATTCTATTTTTTAATTCTAATTTCTTCTCAATAGTTAAAATAGTTTTTTTTTTTAAATCATATAATAGTTTTAGGGTTTTAACATGATTTCTAGACAGAATGAGATCTGTATGAAGACCATCGCCGTCACCGCAGTCTGGACTTTACAGTAAAACCTTTATCTGATCACTGGTGTGTGAGTCTGCTGGCGGCTTCCGACCCGGTTCGTGACCGAAACGTGATCCCGAGGTAAGAAGGTTGTCAGACCGACTCGTCCGACGTTCACATGATCCGGGTAACGACCCGGGTCGTTCTGCTCCACGTCGCCGTGTTGTTGTGCAGCACAAACACTCAGGCCACCGATTCTGGGCTGAATTATTTAGTCACACGCCGAACGTCGCACGAGCGCAGCACCGACACACATCCAGAAAGCTTTCACTTTACCTCACCTCCTCTGGTGTGTAACAGCCGGCCTGTGAAGATACTCATATCTCACGGCTCACATTTACAACAAGCTGATCCTATCACGCTGATCGATAACCAGACAGTCACCAGCGACACTGCATTCCGCTCAGCAACACTGCAGAAACAACCGGAAAGACACCGGAACTCTGGCCGAATTAATCACCAGTGACCACAGAGGAGCCAAACTGTGACAGAGAATGAGGAGAAACAAATATAAACTACAAAACAGCCTCAAGGAGACAGAATATATTTATATATATGCAAAATTAGACAGAAAAAACAAGAACAAGCGAAATAAATGCATAATTCAAATGAGCTTAACTGGACAAAACCGACAAAACTCATCTAAAAAAATGCTAAAATAATAAAGGTAATAAAAGTGAGAGTTCAAACGATTAAAAAGTTGATCAAAAACCAACAAGAGACAGAAGGTAAGACACTGAATGAGCAGCAAGCAGAATTAGGCCATAAAATGAGCAGAAAAGCATTTATACAAACAGAGATTTGATTTAAAACGACAAAAACCAATAAAAGTGGACGAAGGAAACACAAAATGAAAATGCAGGAAATATAAATAGAATTTAGAACGAAAAAAATACCTCAAAAAAGAAATTAAGCTAGAAAAATCCACATATTTAATCAGTGAAGAACCAAAATAAAGTGTAAACATTGTTTGAAGTCAGTAAAAACTGTGAACATATTAGCTGACATAGAAAAACATTAATTCATAAATAACTACAATCATCTGCACCACAAAACAATAAAATTCCTAAAAATAAAAGGAGAGAAAAGAGAAAACCGAAAACATCCATAATGTGATTAAAAACACAATAAACTGCAAAAAGACGTGAAAAGATGTGGAGGCTATTAATAGGAAATGAAAACTTATGGGATTTAGAAGTATAAATTATACGCCGAGTACGAAGATATCAAACGGTTTGACCTCAAATCACCAAAAGAAGAGGAAGAATAAAACACACAGTATAAATCTAAAAGTATTTCATGATCAGAGTTGGGACATGTTTTTTACCACAAATATATTCAAAATGGTAAAATGTGAGAAAACCATCAAACGAGGGGATTAACATGGCAAAACGTCTGAAATGATAGTTTGACATTTCTTTGCAAAAAAACCTTGAAGTTGTAAAAAAGAATTAAAAAAGGGGAAAAATGAGCAAAGAGAGAATTTTAACTCTCCAGAACGAGGTTCAGTCCAGCTCTGAGGTTCCTGAGGAACCACCAAGAGACGCTTCAGCAGGAAGAGATTATTATTAGTGGGTATAAAACAACCTCGAAGAGAAACTGAAGAAAAGCAGTGCGACGTGATTAACGTGTGAGATTATGAAGACAACATGACCAGAAAGATGTCAAACTTAATGAGACAGGAACGCCTGAATCAGAAGGTGAACAGGCGGCCAGACGCAGAGCAAAACAAGCGAAATGAGACATAAAAGGGTCGAATGGACCAGAAAAACATCTGG
The DNA here is from genome assembly GCF_963383615.2 of Lipophrys pholis. Lineage (NCBI taxonomy): Eukaryota > Metazoa > Chordata > Actinopteri > Blenniiformes > Blenniidae > Lipophrys > Lipophrys pholis. The sequence goes on along the minus strand of NC_137634.1, from coordinate 1,845,873 downwards.
ACAGAAAAGAAGTGACGCAAAATGATGCAAATTGGCTGTAAGACGTCAAACGGGCAGCGTCTGTGTCTCCGTCCTGTTCCCAGGAGCATCACACGCAATTAGCTGCAGCATCTAGACGTCGCTAACGAGACCAAAGATCCACCTGTTTTCATCTAAAATGACAAAATTCCCAATTTGTCAGGGAGTGACGCTTGTCGGCTGCTCGCCGGAGCGTGAACTCGTTCTGCAGAGACGAGTGGCGTTCAAACGCAGAGAGAGACGAGCAGCGTGAATAATAGATGAGGACAAAGTGAGAGCGGAGGAAGGACAGAAACAATCACACAACTTTGCTTCACAAACCAGAAGAGTGGAACCAGCAGCGGCTCGCCACCGAGCACTTCCACCTCTCAACACTAGGTGGCGAAAAACTAATGTCTCCAACACAGACGATCCAGAGGCCGAGGCTACCAATCAGATTCTTCTCTTCTGGATTAACTTCAGGATTATCTCTGGTTTTCTCTTCTGGATTAACTTCAGGATTAACTGGTTTTCTCTTCTGGATTAACTCTGGTTTTCTCTTCTGGATTAATTTCAGGATTAACTCAGATTTTTCTCTTCTGGATTAACTTCAGGATTAACTCTGGTTTTGTCTTCTGGATTAACTTCAGGATTAACTGGTTTTCTCTTCTGGTTTAACTCTGGTTTTCTCTTCTGGATTAACTGGTTTTCTCTTCTGGATTAACTCTGGTTTTCTCTCCTGGATTAATTTTAGGATTAACTCTGGTTTTCTCTTCAAGATTAACTCTGGCTTTCTCTTCTGGATTAATTTCAGGATTAAATCTGGTTTTCTCTTCTGGATTAATTTCAGGATTAACTCTGGTTTTCTCTTCAGGATTAATTTCAGGATTAAATCTGGTTTTCTCTTCTGGATTAATTTCAGGATTAACTCTGGCTTTCTCTTCTGGATTAATTTCAGGATTAAATCTGGTTTTCTCTTCAGGGTTAACTTCAGGATTAACTCTGGTTTTCTCTTCTGGATTAACTTCAGGATTAACTCTGGTTTTCCATACTGCGACGCTGCTCCACTTCTTACCGGGATAAATCACTGACTGAACCTCTAACCTGCCCAGGTTATGTTCTGGATCAGAGATCAACCAGTGTTAGAGCTCCGCCTCCTGACCAATCAGATCTCTTGGAAAATGACCTGCCCATTCTAGAACAATCCTGATTGGACTAGAGGTTTTCAGGACAGGTACTAGCGGAGTCACATTCACAGAATCAGCTGTTCGACTTCCAGAAATACATGAAACAGCTTCTGGATTGATGTCTTCACACCTTCTCATTCAAACATTTGTCTTCCTGTTGAGGAACGGAGGAGTTTTCCTCTCACGTCTGCGTCTCCTGTTTCGTCCTCGGTGTGATTTCATGTCCTCCTGGATTCTGGAGTGTCAGAAGCAGCAGAAGCTGACAGCAGCGCTGGAAACCCGTCAGACTGGGATTACCGAGGAGTTTAATACAGATGTTCACACTGCAAAGCGACAAATCCTAATGACTGTTAGTGATCCAGGCAGGTCAGCAGGCTCTGACTCAGGCTGTTGGGACAACTTGGTGAACAGAAACTGGGAAGATGATCACTTTAATCCGACACTGAGGTTCTGTAAATGGTGGACGGATGCTGGGTTTTCTATCTTCATTCAGTCACAACAGGAATCTACAACCTGCAGCTCTGGAGCCACACGTGAAAAGAATCCTCAGGGATGATTTGTCATCATGAAGGAGCGATGGGTTAGATTTTGGGATTAAGCAGGAGCTCCGCGATGAGCTGTCAGTCAAGACAAGGAACCCTAACCTTTGACCTCTGCTCCCCATGTCCCCCAGCGTCCTCTGACCCCCGCTTCTTGATTCATGGTTGAGTTGCTGTCGCTCCGTTGTAATACTACTAACAGGTGATGGTGAGGGAACTTCCCAGCTGGACTCATTACACAGGTGACCTCCGATCACTGAACCAATCATCTGTTAAAGACTGAGTCCCACATCGCCCCAGAATAACACTTGGTTCTCAGTGCTGCCCCCTGGAGGTTCCTAGCTTTACTACAGAACACCTGGTTCTCAGTGCTGCCCCCGGGAGGTTCCTAAGTTTACTACCAGTAGAATGGAGGCGGAGCTTTCAGCTCTCAGGCTCCTCCCATGAGGAAGCAGCTCCCAGGTTAAGTAGAAAGGCTGAATCAGTCTCTACTGTGAAGGTTTCTATTTAATGAAGCTGCAGTGAAGCCGCTTCACCCTGGAACATTTTCTAGTCCAGCTGATGGCGGTTTGGACTGATGGAGGTTTAATGATGGCGGTTTGGACTGATGGAGGGTTGGCCTGATGGAGGACCTACACTGAGTCTCCTCCTCTGAACATGGTTCTGCTTGTTCCTCCTGGACTTGTTCATGTTGAATTGCTGTTTTTTCTCGAAATGGCTTTGTTGCATTTGGAGTTTTGTAAATAAAGTTGAGTTGAATTGAAAGTCCCCGAGCTGCTCACGGCGACACATTTGTTCACCAATGTTTGTAGAAACCACCTGCATGCCACCGTTCTTTTTATCCACTTGTGGAAGTGATCGGAACACCGAAATTCAAGGATTTGGAGAGCTGAGCAAATACTTTTGGTAATATAGTTTAGTCTCCTGAGCTGCTCCTCTTCTGCCAAACAGACCCGACTTGCTCTTTATATGTGATTGGACCACACATTCGTGATGTTGGTAGTATAAAATTACACGGAGGTTCTTCTGTCATTTGATAAAAATTGTGATGGATGATAAAATGAATCCTCGCTGGCGGCAATGGAGGAGGAATAGTAGTTTATTTGTCCTTCATCAAAGCTTCCTCCGCTCATCCCTCCTACTCATCTGTCCAGTCGGTAAAGGCCAGGCAATGAAACAATAACTGGACTGTAAACTGAACCACATCAACTCGTCACATGACCGCCTCTCCAGACACCAAGTGTCACTGACACCACAACAAGAAGCAGACCTTCTGCGCTCGTTAGTCCAGAGGAATGTGACAGGATGACGGCCGCAACACCAACTCCTGACAGGCGCCGCGATTCTCGCCGCTCGTCTTTCCACGTTCCCGTTCGGGGTGACGAGCGGCTTTGTGAGAGCGGCGAGCCTCCGGCGACAGGAGAGCGGCGCCGGTTAATTGGAGCCGCTCTCCATCTGATGTAGAACATCATGGGAACCGCTGTTGGAGGACGAGGCGCTGAATATCTGCCCGGCGACACAGTCGGAAGCACTTATTAAACACGGAGTGCAGATAAAAAACCCAGACGTGGCCAATCTGAGAAGATCCGATTCATCAGACGGAGGGAACAAAGAGGCCTGAAGGTCTAATCCGGCTTTAGACAGAGAAGAAGAAGAGTGGCGCTGATTAGTACTGAGACTCCACTCGACCGGAGCAATAAAGTCCTGTACAGTAGGACTGGAGTTCATCCTCGCTGTCTGATGGGCGGTACCAGGTTATAGATCTGGTTGGTGGAGCAGGTCGGATTCTATCTCCACATACTGTCCTTCAGCAACACACTGAAGTCCATCCTGATAGATGGACGAGACAACAAGAGTTATTTGAGCTATTAAAGGTCAAATATGCGTGACTTTGTTCAATTATATATTTATCACTAATATATAACAGGTTAAAAGGTCATATAAATGTATAAATCCACTTCCTAGAGGTTCTCCAGCAGTACTAATCGTCCCCATACCTGGACTGACGTCCCAGAAGTGAAGACAGTCTGTCCTCTCTCTCTCTGGCTGGTTTCAGGTTTTTAAAAGTGTGTTGCTCCAACCAGCCAATCAGAATCAAACCCTATATAGTGTCATCGGGGGTTTAGCCAATCCCAATCAAGGTAGGCCCTCCCTTTGACTCCTCCCACAATTAGGCAGCTCTGCTCTGGCACATGGCACCACAAGAGGAAGTACTTCCTCCTCTTCCCAAGATGGGCATGTGTGGGCGGAGCCAGTTTAGCTCACACAGACACAGCAGATTCTGAATGCAGCTCCTATGATCCAATATTCAAATGAGGAAAATCAAGGAGGAGCTAGAAACTTAGAATACTGAAGGTTTCTGGACCGACCAGACCAGGAGGAGGAGGTGACCCCCCGCCACCTCACACACACACACACACACACACACACACACACACACACACACACACACACACACACACACACACACACACACACACACACACACACACACACACACACACACACACTTCCTGTACATTGTGTTGATGATGGTGGACAGGAAGTAGCTGGACGTCCCGATAGCGCAGTGATGAAACTCGTTCCAGGATTAGAATGTTTGTCTTGGTGGGCAGTTTTAAAGTGACGTACAGTACAACACACACACACACACACACACACACACACACACACACACACACACACACACACACACACACACACACACACACACACACACACACACACACACACACACACACACACACACACACACACACACACACACACACACACACACACACACACACCAGAAAGAATGCCTCCCTGGCCTGTTTTTATTGGTTGATATCAGCTCACACTTTAGGGGGGAAAAGGAAACAGCCATGAGGACTGAACAGTCGCTTTATTGTTCCAAAAATAAAGAACTTGTTCACATCAGGAACAATGTTTGTTCTTCTGTACGTTTTAAAAGAAACATAAATCAAATGCAGCTCACTCTTCAACTCTTAAAATACAATGCCGTTGTAAATTAGAGTGAAAACTTCACTCTCGCATTGTAATATCATAAAATTCTACAGCTGGGACATATCCATGTCATGTTGTGATCATGTCTCACAAGACAACATTTTATGATCACCTGTCCAGGTGGGGTGAGGAACAACTGGACAGGTAAAACACACATACACACACACACACACACACACACACACACCCACACACACACACACACACACACACACACACGGTATTTAAACTCACTGTGAGATGACAGAGCTAACCACTGCTCCACTGTGACGTCTGGAATAAATCCAATATCTCCTTTTAATTTTTGTAAAAAAGTTGAGGAAGGAAGACTTTCATGCACGCTGGGTGTTTCCCAGTGTGTATAATTTTACAGTACTTTGTCTTCAAGGACACTTTCACAGGGATACTTATCTCTTAAAGCAGCTTTACATGACGGGCTGGGAAAGTTCTAAAAGTTGATTAAAAGACCTTAAAAACAGCCAACTGAAGCCCCAAAGCACTCCTACGTACAGATGATATTAAATTATCAAAAACTACTCAGATATCCTGAAGTACATTCAACCAGAGCATGGAATATAACTGTCCTATATGTAGCATTTGGTTTGTTGTTTTATCTGTTTCTATGCTATAAAAGGTCAATGGAAATTATGCGTTGCTTATATTATGAAAGTTCCTCCTTGTGAGTTTGACTTCATTGTAATGTTGGAAATTATAAAGTCCTTTCACAGACTATTATGGGGTAACTGCTGTCCCACTACCTGGTGGGTGGTGTTTAGTGTCACATTTATTTTTTCAAGCATAATAAAAGGTGTGATCATTTCACGCCAAGAACGTACGTGTTGCCTGTTGCCTCAGCGCCCCCGCCCCCACCCTCACCCCCACCCCCACCACATCCAGCATCGTCCGCCATAAACATCCTGACCCCACCCGTTTCACTAAAGGCTGCTCTCATTACTGGGCCGTCAGTGTGTGTGTGTGTGTGTGTGTGTGTGTGTGTGTTGGGTATGGAAAACAGAAGCAGGAAGTGACACACACAGGTCACTGCTCCTCCACAGGAAACTCCTGTGTTGGTTGTTGATCCGTCAATCGCCGTCTAATGAAGAGAACGACCGTGAACGAGAAGGAGAGTCGCTGAGATTCAAGAGAGGAACAGAGGAAGACAGGAGGAGAGACTGAAACTCTCCAGGAGCAGGTGAACAAGAAGAACGACGGAAATTTGAAGAGTTCCTTTGACCCATCAGTGTGTTCGTGTGGTGAGCGAGTGTGAGTCTTCTCGTCCGAATGATGAACGGATGTAAACGTTTCGTCATCGACTTCATCATAAAACGGTGACGTGAAGAGAGACGAGGAAATAAAGGCAAGATTAGAATTTTTTTCTATTTATTGAAATAGGAATTTAAACAAGGTGGTTTGGAAATCGTGTAACTGTAAAAAATGTAAATAAAACCTAGAGACCAAAACAAAAAAACTAGGAAACACGAGACGTCTCAACACAAAAGGTAATGATACGATCTGGCTACACACACACACACACACACACACACACACACACACACACACACACACACACACACACACACACACACACACACACACACACACACACACACACACACACACACACACACACATACATACATACACACACACACACAGTTTTTACATGAAATAAACAAAACTCAGTGAAAAAATTAATATACAAAGAGGGGAACTATTAACGTGTCACAATTTTCTTATCATTAGTAATCCGGAATAATGTGTAAAAGTTATTAAAAAATAAGAAAATAGTTAGAGTGTCGAACATTAAATGAATGGATTCATAGAGTAGGCAGGGTTTAGGTAGGGTTTGGTTTAGGTAGGGTTTGGTTTAGGGTTTGGTTTAGGTAGGTTTTGGTTTAGGGTTTGGTTTAGGTAGGTTTTGGTTTAGGGTTTGGTTTCGGGTTTGGTTTAGGGTTTGGTTTAGGTAGGGTTTAGTTTAGGGTTTGGTTTAGGCAGGGTTTGGTTTAGGGTTTGGTTTAGGGTTTGGTTTAGGCAGGGTTTGGTTTAGGGTTTGGTTTAGGGTTTGGTTTAGGCAGGGTTTGGTTTAGGGTTTGGTTTAGGCAGGGTTTGGTTTAGGGTTTGGTTTAGGGTTTGGTTTAGGGTTTGGTTTAGGCAGGGTTTGGTTTAGGGTTTGGTTTAGGGTTTGGTTTAGGGTTTGGTTTAGGTAGGGTTTGGTTTAGGGTTTGGTTTAGGGTTTGGTTTAGGGTTTGGTTTAGGGTTTGGTTTAGGGTTTGGTTTAGGTAGGGTTTGGTTTAGGGTTTGGTTTAGGGTTTGGTTTAGGTAGGGTTTGGTTTAGAAGCCGAAGCTGTGACGATGAGGAGGGCCCATATCGGTTTGTCCTCCAGAGTTGAGGAGCGGCTGTGGCTGCATGTCAGAGTCATAAAGAGGAAAAATCCATGATAATCACAGCAGTTGTGCCTCATAATTGCAGGGCTGCTGCCGCCGCTGCAGCCGTCGGGGGCTGAGGTCAGTTCGGCTCCAACAGGCGTTTGAGACGACGTTATAGGAGGACCCCCCCTGGGCCCACAGCCTATATTCATCCTGTAATGATTGTTGTTTGCAGGAGGGAATATAATTACCATATTACAGTGAGACGGAGCCAGACATTACCACGGCTGCTGCTAATACTCACAGTGTCAACCACCACACCGCAACCCTGCACGTCCTTATTTCTGCTGCTGACAGTCACACACCGGCGACACGCAAACTTTCATCTGAATCCGACAAGTGGAGCTCAAAGTGCCGTCTCCATCAAACCCTGAGCTCTGAGAGGAGAACGCTTCTTCTCAGATCCAAGTCGGGGGATCCTGACGGGCTGCAGAAATAAACTGCTTTAAAAGTAAAAACAAATAGAAAAGTAAATAAACAGATTTGCTTGTTTGATTGGTCTTTTTGTTGTCTTAAAATGTTATGCTAAGTCTGCCTATTTCCTTTTTGTCCAATAGATATGCGTTTGAGGAATAGAATAGAATAGAATAGAATAGAATAGAATAGAAAAATTCTGGGGAATTACTTCAATTTTTTTTAAAATCCTGATCAAAGTTCAAATAAAACCAAAAGCGAGAAGAAAATGGGGCCAAGGCTGGTTGATGAGCTAACAGGAAGTCCATGAGTGGGACAGGAAGTTATGATGTTATTGTTTTACTGGGTTTTGGTTTTTACACTTTCTTCTTCTTCTTCTTCTTCTTCTTCTTAGTCTATTTATGTGCACTTTGGCTTCAGTGGCCAACTCTATAAATAAAGTTGAGTTGAGCTTCAAAATCAGACTCATGATTAAGTCTCACTTGGTGGCGATGGGACAGAAATTTCCAGTAAAAAAATAATAAAATCATGAACGGCAGAGATGCTGCTGGTGGAAACTGCAATGTCAAAATAAAACACTATAATCTAATGATTAATTATTGGTCTAATTACTCATTTAATGACAACCTAAATTATCTAGATTTAATTAATAAACTAATTAAAAGGTCAATGTTGCCACCCGCCCAGTCTTTCACCCGTCCAATGACTGATTGAAGGTAAAACTAACAATCAACATGTCTTTGCAAATCATAGAAAAGTCTTCTTCTGCCGGTTTCAGGTCAAAAAGGACATAGTTTATGATTATGTGTGATTTCACAGAGTGAAGCTGTGTGTGTGTGTGTGTGTGTGTGTGTGTGTGTGTGTGTGTGTGTGTGTGTGTGTGTGTGTGTGTGTGTGTGTGTGTGTGTGTGCTCTGCAGCACTCCCTTGATTGTGTTGGAGGGTGAAGCAGTGAGGATTCTTGGCTAAGCCTCCACTCTGCTAATCCCATCAGTGTTCAAAGGCTGAGCTGAGGAGACCAGCACATCTGTGTGAGAGGAGGGGGCGGGGCCTCCACCACCGTAGCTCTCAGCCCTGACATCCACCTGCCGCCGCCGCCAGCCACAAATACAAGTGTATGACAGTAAACGTGTCACTGATGGAGATCAAACTGGTGTGGGGAGGTGGGGTGGGGTGGGGTGGGGGTGGGGGGGGGTATGTTGCTGTCAACATGTCATCAATCACAGAGGGAGGTGTCGGCATGTCGTCAGAGGATGATGTGCTTTTAATGAGACCGAGGGAAGCTACGAACAGATATGAACAGAAGTTCGATGCATGAACGCAGGAGTCACGACTCCATTTCAACGTGGACGTTCCACTTGAAGAAACATCCACATTAATGAAGCAATTAGACGTAATGTCTCCTGACATCGGTGACGCTGACGTGAGTTTCCTGCAAAGCATCAAAGACTCAATTATTGAAGTGATAAAAGTTTATTTCATCTCAGCAGTTCCTAACCGTGTATCGTTGTTGGCTGATCTTTGGCGTTAACTCAACAAGACCTTAGACCAGGATCAACTCAATAAACTACAAGCTTGTCATAAAGACATTGGAGCAGCTGTGACCTTCTGCTGGTGAACTCAGATAAAACACAAGTATCACTAGATGGTTTTGCTTTGACCTGCAGCAGCACTGTGAGGAACATTAAATCCTCATGTGTTTCAGAAGAGAACAGCAGAGAGTCAACCTGCTGGGAAACAGGAACGAGGTCAGTGTCAGACAGAAACAACCATGGAAACCGCAGAGCACCGTCTCCTGTCTCACTGTCTCCTGTCTCACCGTCTCCTGTCTCACTGTCTCCTGTCTCACTGTCTCCATATGAAGTAATGTAAAGGGTGAAAGCCCCCCCCCCCCCCCCAAGCCCCGTGGAGGGAATGTCGGAGACGCTCGCCGTCCAAGGTCACGTCGGCTGAAGCCGTGCTTCAGAATGAGAAAGTCGTCTCCGGGTCCAACAGGTAACCCAGGAGGTTACGTGAGAACGGCGTGATGTGATGCGTTGTGTCAGGACGAGCAGATGTCCTGTCTGCCGTGTCCTCAGCAAACCGAGGACCGGAGAGGAGGAGCTGCAAGAGGAACAACCACTGCAGCGCTGCTGACTGAGGAGAGCATAGAGAGTGTTGGCTTCACTGTCACAACACAAGACAGGACGGCGATGCTGTGACGGCTGCTTCCACTGTCTTTACTTCTACTTCATGGTGTCATGACGACTCGACAAACTACTGAGTGACATGAAAATAGAGAGAGAGAGACTTTAAATGGTGCATTCTAATGAATTGAAATACTACATTGTGACATGTAGATTTTACTTCTTAACGGTAATATAGTTCCTTTATTTGGTTATCACCTGTCCCTGTCCCTGTCCCTGTCCCTGTCCCTGTCCCTGTACCTGTCCCTGTCCCTGTCCCTGTCTCCCCTCACTCCAAACTTCACTACATGTGCTTGTTTCTTCCCCCTGTAGTTCCACGTTGCTTCTCTCTGCACTCTGGCCTGAGCAGCCGGAGACTCTGAACAGTGAAATAGTTTCTCTTCTCCTCTCATTAGTTTTAATAGAACATTAGATCTTCTTGGTTCTCTGCAGGCCTCCTATAGCTCAGTCCAACACTTTAGAACGTCACAGTCACACTGAATTAAACTGCTGAAGGAACAAGCATGATTGTCAATACTTAGATCAAAATCAAAATTTTCACAACAAAGAATATTTTATTCTCAATTGACCAATCACGTTGCTCGTTACTGGGTGTAATACAAAACTGGAAGTCAGTTGCGAGTTGAGTACTTGTGACTGTAATCTGCTATATTTTGGCAAATAAATAGGAATTTAAGACAAAAGCAGACGGTGACAAGTAGTGATGGACATTATACACATATTTTAGAGGCTTTCAGCAACACGTCCACTATTTTTTCGGGCCGTCTTTTCCGAAAATTGACCGTCGGACGGCTGCCTGAAACCATCCTTTGTAGACTCGTTGGAACGGTTTAACCAGCTGAATGAATTTATCACCTGAAAAGATTTTTGAAATAACAGCTGAGCTTTTTAAAGTTGAGGAGGATTCAAGGTTTTACTTATTGATCGGTGTTCTTCCTAACTTTGATTTTAGAACGTTGCGTTGAACACTATTTATCTCATTGAGAAAACTAGAGCTACGCTCGGTAGAGCGCAGATTCACCAACGCCAATTTGTTTGCGGAACCGAGCTCGCATCGCCGGCAGGTTAGCCGTTAGATGCTAACTAGCAATGCTAACTAGCCTGTCAGGTAGCTACATCGCTGTGAAACACTGAGCAGGGAGCGTCTCCATGGCAACAGACGCTGATCTCCTTTGATCTCCATGAGGTGCCTCTGTCATCCGCTTTTAAACAAACAACCAAATAAAAAAACAAAAAAATAAATAAATAAATAAATAAACAAACAGATGAAAACATAACGTTCTGGTCCAACTTTTGTGGGCGAAGGTAATGAAGCTGCTGTCAAATTACAAGCACTGAAAACTGTATTTAAGTGGACATCCAGTGCTGTTGATCGACTATTAAAAATCTTGGAGATGTCTTCATAAGAATCGCAGCAAACATTTATTTTTCATCCATACATACGTAAACTGATTCTCTTTTCAATAGGAAGTCAAAATAATGCATGCTGGAACATATTTTCAGCAGGGGGCGCTGTCCTGTCGCTCCACAGCTTTAGATGCACGGGAATTAATGTTTAGAATGAACAGATGTTTCAGTGGTGTAGTTCATGTTATCCACTGTATTCTACGTAAATGCATAAATGTGTAAATGTGTATATGTGTGGCCTATATTGTAGTATTCTATCACTGGAGTGACGAGTTGATGCTGTCGCTCTTCCTCCACCTCTCGGTTCCTTCCAGGAGGAGACAGACTCTGTACCTTCCTAAAAGGGACGGACTCTGTTCTTTCCAGGTGAAGAGCTCCTGCTTCTGAATCCAGCCTTTGTATGCACCGTTACCCACAATCCCCCGGGACAGCTGGACAATAGACAATGAGGTCTGACTTCAGTTACCAGGCACCTGTAGGCTGGAGGAGGAGGATGAAATGGGAGACACACACACACACACACACACACACACACACACACACACACACACACACACACACACACACACACACACACACACACACACACACACACACACACACACACACACACACACACACACACACACACACACACTATCTAGTTGCAGGAAGTTAGTGGTGACTCGCTGGTTTTCTTGGTTCGTCGCTTCACCGTCAACAACAAAAGTTTAGAAAGTATTGATCTGTGTCTGTCGAGGGGCTGAGGCTAAAATCCACCGCCACTATCCCCGTGTCACCCTCCTCCACGCTCCACGCTCCACCCCGCCGCCGCCGCCGTTCCCCCGGTACTACAATGGAGCGCGTTGTGAAGCAGCGAGCCTCCAGCGTTTTGTATTGAGATGCAGAGAAGACAGAATGTATTTATTTATTTTGCCGGCAGAGCGTTATCGGTGGGATTGATCGCTGCGAGCTGGAATTGGTGCTGGATGCAGCGCGGAGCGACGACAGGAAGGAGGAATGTGCTGGACGGCCTTATCTGGGAGCGCCAGGCCGCCGTGACGGGAAGTGGAGTGTCAGGAGGGGAAAGAGGAAGCAGGCAGGGACGTAACGCACAAAGACACACAAATACACACATCTAAAGCAGGCGTGCACGCCAGCCCGTAGCACTTCCTGCCTAATCCACGATGCAAGTGAGAGCGAAAAGTCCCATCTTTCTCCTGAGTCCTCGTTTTTATCTGCAGCTTTCAAATTGAGTGGCTGAACAAAACAGCTTGATGGAGCTCAACCTCCATATCACACCGACGCTCCGGACTCCTGGAGCGGAAACAAATCATGAATTCATTATATCACCTTGATTTAACCCCCCCCCCCCCCCCCACGCCCCGCTACTACAATAAAATTTGAAGTGCAGTTTCGGAAATCCACGTTTGCACGGAATGTGCTTTCAACCCAGGACTGTTCTAGTTGGAACTTTCTACCGATGAGCGTTAGAGAAAGTACCACCTAAGAGACGTCTTCTCTAAACTTATGACCACTAGTGGGGGCTTTAGTACTCAGGGACATATATATATTTTTGTAATTTATCATGAGTAGGTCAGTGTTTATGAATATGAGGGAGTGTATGGGGAATATTTGGAATGTGTGATAAGGCAACCGACTTTAGGGAGAGACACAGTAATGTTTATTTGTGTGCTGTATTGTTTGTTTTGTAATGTGGTATGTTCTCTAGTGTGTGTTATGTCTCGCATGTTTTATAGTACGTATGTATGTTCTGTGTTTGGTATGTTTTTAAGCCCATATACTCAGCCAGTGGAGTGGTGAAACGACAGTAATGGAGGATGATGATGGCGCTGCAGCGGCCTGGAGGACGTGGAGAGCAGCTTCATATCTGCAGCACAGCAGTGGCGGGAGCAGAGTTTAGGCAGGGTCTTTGTAATTCAGGCCTATAATGAGGTAAACTGAGGAACATGAATGATGAATGGAGTGAATAATAACTTGTTGAGTAGCGTTAGCTTTAGCACGGGCTAAATGATCAGTGAGCTAAATGATGGCGATCAGATGAGCTCAAGCGGAGCTGATGTCACACCTTTGTCCAATTATGGTGTAAATTTAGAGCAGCAGCAAGTTAATGGACCTTCATGTTTTCTTTTCCAGTTTGTGGTGATGGAGGCTGCTGCTGCAACGCTGCTGCTGCAACGCTGCTGCTGCAACGCTGCTGCTGCAACGCTGCTGCTGCAACGCTGCTGCTGCAACGCTGCTGCTGCTACGCTGCTGCTGCTACGCTGCTGCTGCTGCAACGCCGCTGTTGGACCGGCGGTTCCAGCCTTCACAGCCGCTGCAGCATCAAGCTGGAAACACACACACACACACACACACACACACACACACACACACACACACACACACACACACACACACACACACACACACACACACACACACACACACACACACACACACACACACCCTCTGATGAAGAGGCTGTGTACAAACAGGCACAAACATCAACACACACACACACCTCGCAGTGACACCACGGCGTCTGTTAGTATTTGTGTTTGTGTGCTGTGCTGTCACTTGCTGTGTGAAATAATGCATGGACCCCCCCCCCCCCCCCCCCCCACACACACACACACACACACACCTCCTCCCCCCTGAGTGGCCTGACAGCGAAGGCCAGCCTCTCCTCCCCCTCCCTGCACCAGGATCCACAACAAGGCTGGTTAATGGAAGCCACCAGGTCCTCTGACTCCATTTCTCCTCTTCCACAGCCCAGTGAAACAACCCGGGAGGGGTGTGTGTGTGTGTGTGAGGGGGGGGGTGAAGACACCACCACAGCAGTCTGTGAATGCACTGAGATTTGTGCTGACGACGCAGGAACGACAATGACGTCTGACAGCGCCTGGCGATGAAAATAACACCCAGCATGAATAATGCAGGACGCTGTGCTTCAGCTGGACCAGCTGAACCATCTGGACCAACTGGACCAGGACCATCTGGACCAGGACCACCACGGACTCCACAAAGCCTTCATCTGAACCAGCAACAGGATATTTCGTCTGAGGAACAGTTATAAAGTTATTCACTAAATGAATTCTGTGTCAAACAGCTGAAGAGACAAAAAGTTCATCAACTCATCTGATATGAAGTCGTCACCCTTGTCTAATAGGAAACAAACATCTACGGGTCGAACAGGTTCTGCACTGTCTTCTTTCTCTGTATTTTACATGAAATCATAACTGTCAAATGTGACAGGCGAGGGATATAAAGTGAGCAGGTTATAGAAGGTCGAGGCTGGAGCAGAGTTTTCTCTCTGCTACACCAGAAAACAAGACATTTCCAGCTGGTTTTCCACAAACCGAAGAGATACTGTGCTTCAGCATCGTCTATCTGAGGAGTCCAACACTGAAGTGATCACACAGCAACAGATCAAAACATTTCTGTTCACATGCTGAACCTTCATGAAGCTCCGACTTTAAACCATGAATCTGAGTTTCTTTACATGGCGGGTGAAATGACTCAGTGTGAGCTGAACTCTGGGATTGTGCTTCACGTAGATCGAAGTTGTTGTTAGTACCGAGAAAAAGGCCGGTGACTCGTCCTGCTGGGAGTTCGTACATGTACTGAAATTAGACTTATCATTATGTGTACTGATTTTCTCTTGCGGTTATTAGCTATAGGGAGCTGGCAAGACAGCGAGGCTGGTGTCAAACTACAAGGGCAGCGCATCTGTAGAGTTAGCAGCAACCAGGATGATGTCAAATTACAGACACGAGGAATGTTTGGTACCAGCAGCGTTACCAGTAGACGAGCATTATGCTGGTGCTGAATTACAACTACAGGAAGCTGGTGTCAAATTCCGAGTGGAATTGCATTGAATACTGTGTGTTGGAATCATCAGTGACGATACTGGAAAGTGGAGCTATCTCGCTCTCACACACACACACACACACACACACACACACACACACACACACACACACACACACACACACACACACACACACACACACACACACACACACACACACACACACACACACACACACACACACACACACACACACACAGGCTTTGTCCGCCTCTCAGATTAAAGCTATCGGGCTAATTTGCTGCTGTGTCACAATTCCTCCATAATCCTGCTCTAATCCTCCCCGACGCCATTAAACAGCCAAATCTGCATTTCGGGATCTGCCCCGATCTGCTGCACGCTTCACAGTATCTGCCCCGATCTGCTGCACAACTAGTCAAAGAGTTGCAATAGAACTCTGTGCTGCCTACCCTCAACGCCGTATAAACGATCCACATGTCAGTATTTTAATCATAATGTCTATTTCTGATATTGTCACGTGTGCAGTGTGCAGCGTTACACCATCACCATGCTACCCTCGACCTCAACAACCTGAACATCAGATCACAACACACTCATTCACCTGATCAAAGAAAAGAAAAGAAAAGAAAAGAAAAGAGAGAATACAGTGGAAAGACGCTGATCACCGTCACAGAAAAGGTTCAGACACACAAATCATTTACATAAACCATTAATCAAACGCTGACCGGAAGATAAATGAGACGTCGAAAACTGATAACATCAAGATTAAAATTCTTTGTGTGTGTGTGTGTGTGTGTGTGTGTGTGTGTGTGTGTGTGTGTGTGTTAGGTGAAGGTCTTCACAGAGTGCACCAGCACACACACTCTTATCATCCTCCTGCTCATCGATTGCAATATTTTCAGCTTCAAACTTGAAGAAGGACGATGGTTTGTTCCTTCCAGCTCGTGTGAAACAAAAGTGGTCTGAGAGCGTTAGAGATTCGTTCTGAGGCTCTTCAGCTCGTCACTGCCTGGGGTTGTGTTGGTGTTTGGAGCGGCACAATGTGAGGGACAACCAGGGGGAGGAACACTGGCCAGCCTGGTGTGATTCGCTCGGCGGCCTGACGACCAGGAGAAGAACAGCCAGCGAATTAAGAAAAGAAAAGACAGAGAGAGAAAAGTGAAGCTGGCACTTGACAGCTGGTCTATTTTTAACTTGGGGACGAGGGACAGACAGATGTGAGTTCCTGCCGTTAAGGGGAGTTGAGCTGCTCAGTGACAGGTAGTGTGAGTAGGTAGAGGTAGTGGAGTAACTGTGCTACTCTAATAGTAGATTAGGTAGAGGTAGTTGAGGAGGTATTAATGGAAGTAGAGGCAGTAGAGGAGGAGAATATTCTGCCTGTGATCACGTGAACTCTCCTGCTATTAAACTTAATCTGCAGTTATTCTCCTGCAGAACTGCAGAGACATTCAAGGGTCTGACGAGGCTTTTGGGGGGGGAGGGTGGGGTTGGGGGGCTGCAGAAAGCCGTGTGGGGGTGTAGGATGAACGTTAAGGAAAGCACACTACAACCTGCATGGGCTCGAAAACATCGTGTTTCCAAATTAGGATTTTCTGTCCACATGACAGCTTAATAAAACTATCGTGTACGTAGAGACAGTCTGTATGAACCAGAGGGACTGTCACAACAGGGACACCTGGACAGGTGAGGACAGGTCTCCAGTCCATCACAGGACAAACACCCACACACACGGTAGCAGTTCCCTTCAGGACATCATGTGAACGTTCACATAAACAGTCGGAGGTGAAATATTCTGCAGAGAAAGTGACGCCTAATTGCTCTTAATGTCTGCTGCCCTTAATGGCGTCTCACGGATGGTCGGCTCCAGGAGATCGGTGGACGTAATGACCAGGCACTAATGAATCGACGGCACTGCGCTGGAAGCTTTCTACAAAAAGCAAAACAAAAAGTGTCCCGGCAGGCGGACAGGATGGAAACCTGCTGCTCGGCGCTGCGACCATGGGGGAGAGACTTCCAGCTCTTCAAACCCTGGCCAGTCGGTGTGAAGCAGGAGTCTGTGCAGCAGAGTCGCTGCCTGAGCAGCCATGAGAGAGACGAGGAATGGAGGAGTCGGTGACATTTAGAAGGTGGGGAGCGCCCAACAGCACCCTTCAAACTCTATCACAGTTTGTACTTCCTGTGTGCCTTCCTGTCTCCTTGTTGCACATCAGTGTGAACGCCGTTGTTCTCGGCTGCAGGATCAGAAAATAGCCTTTAGCGTCAGACGCTTGGCCAAAAAGAAAGAAGCCGATCTGGCCTTTTAGAAGGGGGGGGGGGGGGGGGTTGATCCTTTGACTCTCAATCCACAATGGTTGCATGAGGACAGCCGGACCTGAGCAGCAGATATCTGCATGTTCAGAGGGGATTTACTCTGTTGGAGCAGAGAAACATCACCGTCGGTGCCAAACGAAACAGCCCCATGGTCCTTTGAGCGATTACCCTCAAACAACTTGTGTTGACAAAACCCCTCGCCGTGGTAATCACAGATAACGTAAGACCTCATAGGTCCGCTGCTCCAGCTTCATATTATAACCCTTGTTTCTGTTCAATTGTTCAGTGACCTCCAAGGAGCATGAGCCGCCGAGTCTGGAAGCCAAAGATAAGTCAAATTTCAGTCTCTGAAAAGACTAATTGTGTGTTTGTGATAGTGAGAGATAATCTTGGTACACTCATAGGTCAGTCTTAGGCCCCTGTAGCTCTAGTTTAGTTTACAGAAAATACTCACAATGGGTTGGGTTTTTTTCTTTAATCTATCGACCTCCAACCTGTAACTTTCTACTCAACGGGCCTGATCAGTGGTTCAAGGTGTCTTGTCTTAAACACCTCCAGACGTCTCACCACTGATCCGTGTGGAACCACACCCTGTCAGATGACCACCGGTCGTTCCTCCGGCTCAGTGTGGGACCGAGGCCGACGCCATTACAACTCCCACGCTCAAACCGATGGCGACGTAAACACGTTTTCTGGAGTGAAAATCACGAGAAATACAGTCATGAGTGTCTGCCTTTTAGTGTGTCAGGCTGACGGAGGAGCACGGTACGGTTCTAATTAAAGATGATGATAGAGTGATGGGGGGGCTGCGAACGGGGATGGGGTGTGGGGGGGGGGGGGGGGGGGGGCTGCACCTCACAGCCATTATCACAGATAATGACATCAACTGAACTCTCTCCAGAGTGTAGTTGTGTGTGACAGAAAAATAGATAAGAGCTTATAATTACATCCACCACCCAGGGAAGAAAATAAGCAGCGACGGAGTAGCGACGGAGGACCGACGGAGGAGCGACGGAGGACCGACGGAGGAGCGACGGAGGACCGACGGAGGACCGACGGAGGACCGACGGAGGCCGTCAATGATTTATAGCACGAGGACTGAGGATGAAGGCCTTAAACACTGATTCAAAACATATGTTGAAAGTTAAACACACTCAGATAAATCACTGCGTGAAGGATGAATCTCACACACACACACACACACACACACACACACACACACACACACACACACACACACACACACACACACACACACACACACACACACACACACACACACACACACACACACACACACACACACACACACACACACACACACACACACGGACAGTAAAATAAAGCTTCTTCAGTAAAGCTGAATACAGATACTGATGCTGTTGAGACAAAATCCTCAGGAGGAAGAGGAAGGGGAGGAGGAAGAGGAGGAGGAAGAGGAGGAGGAAGCGGAGGAGCCGCTAGATGTACTGCAGATTTAATAATGCTGATAAAGACACACGGTGGGTGTTAAGAAATATAAGGATGAAAAATTAGGAAAATCCTTATTTATCCAATAATTGACTTTTGGCTACAATTAGCTAAACGTTGGAATTAATGAAATGTCGTCCTGTTGGAAATGTGGCAGTGGCGGGGTGGGGGGTGTGTGTGTGTGTGGGGGGGGGGGGGGGGGGGGGGGGTGGGGGGGGGGGGGGGCTGTTCCAGACAACTTCATGGGGGGGGGGGGGGGGACAGCACTGCTACCAGTGAGGCTTAAGGGATTTCTTCCTAAATCTTTGAGTGTGGTTCTATAAATAAATTACAATGTAATTTATACTCTGGGTTTAATGGACGCCTTCGCCTTAATGCTGCAATGAATCTGCTGTAATTTATACTCTGGAACATGTCGGCACTATGTACTGCCTCACTGAACAGTCATAATTAACTCATTATTGTTATTGACTCATAGCCTCTTCTCTGCCCGGATTAATGTCTGAAACTCAGTCGCTCGGTTTGAGTCATCATTTATTAGGTAAAGGCTAAATAGTGAAGTTACACCTCAATGAAATCCTCATTAGTCGAGTGCTACAGGTTTCTTCTAAACCCCCACTGAGGAGATGAATATTCTACAATTAATCTCAGGTTGGTGCTTTTATTATGAAGGTTTCAATCGTCTCCACTGGTCAGACAAAAACCGGCTGATTGGCTGAAGACAACATGACTGGTTGGCTGAATGTTATATTATCAAGTTAATATTAGTAAGTGCCACATAATAAACTGAAGTTAGCCTTTTTTTTATCCATTTTAACTGAAGTCACCACTGGTGAGATGATCGGGATGAAAAGGCTTCATAACGTTTCCACTGGGTTGCAGAAAGCTTTGAGCCGGGGGAGTAAACTCACCATTGTTCAGCCGAATGCCATGCAGCTGATGAAATAAGTAAAGTGGCCTCTGAGGGCCAGCTTTACTACGATCCTGCATGCAGCCCGCTAATCCAACACACACACTCACGCATCTCGCTTTGTCTTTTCATTTATTATTTACTGATGATTTGCTAAAAATAAATAAATACAAACATAAGTGGCAAACAAGCAGGAGCAAATGAATCTGAAAAAAGGAAAATAAAATTGTGGAAGATTCTTTAGCAAATCGGGTTCTGAGTGACAACTAAAGGCAGCTGACTGCAAAATCCTCCAGTACTCCTCTGAGTACTTCTCATGACTTTGAATGAAATAAGAGTTCTGTTTGGGTCCTCATATAGAAGAAGCAGCTGTGAATCTACAACTGCTCCTCAGACACGTCTTCTATTTCTAGTTTCTGACTCTTCCACGAGGGGTTTTATTGCTCTTTACAGAATTAGCGTACTCTTTGATCCTCACATGTTTTCTGAGTAGGAAGGCAAATCGCACAAATCCTCACGGTGCTTGATCATTCCCAACATCCTACTTAATGCACCTTCCCTCCGCCTTCCCACACACACACACACACACACACACACACACACACACACACACACACACACACACACACACACACACACACACACACACACACACACACACACACCACATTAACCGTTGAACAGAACGCTCAGCTGGATGTCAGCGGGCGCCTGAAAGAAGACGCCATGCTGGACATTGGATGTCCAATCCCCTGAGCCGGCGACGCCCACTCCCCAAAGGATTTATCCTGTTTGTGAGAATCTTGTCCCCAGAGGGCACGCTGGAGCTTTTTTACTCTGGAGTCCGTGAATTGTGCGAAGCACAGATTACTCTAAAAAGTAAGTATTGCTACTGCATGTGGCGTCTGACTGCAACGCCGCTGTTCTCCTGCGTTAAGACAAAGCGACTCAGGCCAATGAAGAGAATCACTGACAGAAAGTCAAACTCTCACTAAAACGCAGCTCCAGAGCTCCGGAAGAGGAACGAGCATCACTGACTATCATTGGAGGCACGGCAGAAGGGATTTCTTTCCCTGAGTTCAATCTGAAGGCGACAAGAAGCATCAACTCCCAACATGGCTCCAGCGGCGGCTCTGTGCTCGTTCTGCCTGGCTGAGAGCACCGACACAGCCCCAATAGCCCCGAGGCCTCGGCTTAATAGTGTGGCTATAATGACTTTTTCCGCAGAGCTGCCTGCTGCCAGTGTCGCCTCGTCCACAGTGACGCCGGCAGGCTTCACGGTAATTATGCTGCTGATAATGTAGGAGCTCACACAGGTGTGAGGAAACATAAAGACTCCGTGTGTCCAGGTATGATGGGGCTTATTATTGGAAGGCTTCAGAAACAAGATCAAATTTGATCCGGGCTCTCGTGTCACTTTTAACTGAATTACTGAATTACTGATACTCACATGGTAAATCAATGTGAAGCTCTGATTTTGATCTATCTACACATGAAAATGAACCTGTCCATTCCCGAAGATGTTTTCATGACCGCCTGGTGCTTCTATCCATCTGTACATTTGACCTCAGCAGGGGCAGCTCTGGCGGTCTGAGGCAATAGTTTCTATGGCAACAGAAAGTAAAACAAACTTGTGTTGGTAACAACAAACATAGCGACTGTTGAAGAGACTGTGATCAAGTAGAATTTGAGAAAGAGAACGAAACAGCCAATGAAGTCGGCGGCTGTTAATTCATCATGTCTGGAGGACGAATATTTCACTTTTTCTCTGATTTCACCAACGAGGAAACTTGATGACAACCAGCATATTGAATATTTCATGAAATCTGCCGGGAAGTTTGACCAGCTGTTTGGATGAGTGTCGCCTCCACATGTTTGAAATTTCTCTATGTACAATCGCCAGGAGAAGAGTAGTAATCCATTACTGGTCAACTCACACAACCTGGCTTCGAAGACCTCCTCCAACTAATCAACCAACCAACCAACCAACCAACCAACCAACCAACCAACCAACCAACCAATAAAAATCTCTAGGCAAGGGTAGATAAGTTATTGGCTAGTTATAATATTGTTGAAATAGTTTTTAAAACTCACCAGATAAGTAAGTAATAACTGCAGCCAGCAGGACCAGTGTTTGGATGAGTGTGATTATTGGAGAAGAAACTGAGATTATGTGGTAAGTGCCCCCCC
Organism: Lipophrys pholis; assembly: GCF_963383615.2. NCBI lineage: Eukaryota > Metazoa > Chordata > Actinopteri > Blenniiformes > Blenniidae > Lipophrys > Lipophrys pholis. The sequence continues at coordinate 1,824,017 of NC_137634.1, read as the reverse complement.
CCCCCCCCCCCCCCCCATGAAGGAATCATTTAACAGGTCTAAGCTCCTGCCCTCAATCCGTCTGTCCACAGCTTGATTAACTCTCCTGCTTCGTTCTCTCTTCTTGCTTGTTGACTTGTGACTAAACATCTGTCCAACATCTGTCCACAGCAGCTCACCGGCGGCGTCCAGACTCTCATTCTGACCGTGATGAAGAGAGGAAAATATAATAAACACGTTTGTCATAAACACATTCTGAGATTTTTGTGTTAAAACAAGACAAATATAAAGAACAAACAAAAAATGTCTCACATTTAATTTTTATGATCGTTTCATTGTTTGAATTAAACTATTGGAAACATTTCTCAACTATATTCTAATTTTCAGAAATGAAATTGTAAGAATATTGATCATATCTTCATAAATGTTGTGAGTGATCTGAGAATCCCGTGATTCAACTTTTTCCACATTATTTCAAATTAAATGGGCAGAAAACCTAAACAATAATTTACTTTTGCTTATTTTATCAGAGAGTGGGTTTGTGGATGCTGGAGACACCAGACAGAAGTACAGACTGTATACACACACACACACGTTCCCATGTAGCTGAACCATAGTAACCGACTGTCCTTCAGCACTGGCTGATGTTTGCTTGCGTTCAGGTCAGTTTTCAGAGAAAGTGTAGATGTGATGTAGGAGACGGTGTGGAGTGTGAACCGAGTCCCCAGGCTCAGAGAGAAAGAGCTTTTTCTTTCATGGCTGTGCTGTGAGGCGGGGAATGGGCGGAGAATAGCTCAGAAAGAAGCAGCGCTGGTGTATCAGCCTCCTGACGAACCTCCAGCGGCTCCCTGAGCTGTTACTCCTCATCAACAATCTGCTGTCACCGGCTGGGTCGTGGCTCCGCAGGTCGAAGCTGCCGTCTGCATCGTGTCACGACATTATTAGGACTATAAAATCAACTGAAACCATGTCGCTCACTAATTCATCCACAGAGCTGCACTGATGAGCATGGAACTATGATCATATATAAACTGTGAAAAGCAAACATCAGCTGGGAATTTATGTCGCCCATTCAGACAACAACAATACTCAGAAGTGTGTTTTACTGTCACAGGAGATTCCTGTCAGCACTCAGGCAGCTTTCCAGGCATGAAATGATATCAGCAGACATAAACAGCTGCTCTGTTTTCCATGAGGACGAGGAGAAGAGCAGAAAGAGGAAGAACAGGAAGTTCTGGTCCACGGGTCTGCGCCTTTAAGAGGGTCTGCGCCTTTAAGAGAGTCTGCGCCTTTAAGAGTCTCCATGACGGGACGGATGTTGGGAACGTGGCCTGGTGGTTTTCTCATGACCCCAGAGAGGAGGCCGTCTTCCTTCTGAGCCTCCGTCACTGAGAAACCCCCCCCCCCCCATAACCCCCCATGGCTACGCCTCAAACATCCACCCAGAGCTGAGCGACACCTCCAACACTCACTTAGAACTGAGCTACACCTCCAACATCCACCCAGAGCTGAGCTACACCTCCAACATCCACCCAGAGCTGAGCTACACCTCCAACATCCACCCAGAGCTGAGCTACACCTCCAACATCCATCCAGAGCTGAGCTACACCTCCAACATCCACTTAGAACTCAGCTAGACCTCCAACATCCACCCAGAGCTGAGCTACACCTCCAACATCCACTTAGAACTCAGCTAGACCTCCAACATCCACCCAGAGCTGAGCTACACCTCCAACATCCACCCAGAGCTGAGCTACACCTCCAACACTCACTTAGAACTGAGCTACACCTCCAACATCCACCCAGAGCTGAGCTACACCTCCAACATCCACCCAGAGCTGAGCTACACCTCCAACACTCACTTAGAACTGAGCTACATCTCCAACATCCACCCAGAGCTGAGCTACACCTCCAACACTCACTTAGAACTGAGCTACACCTCCAACATCCACCCAGAGCTGAGCTACACCTCCAAGACTCACTTAGAACTGAGCTACACCTCCAACATCCACCCAGAGCTGAGCTACACCTCCAACATTCACTTAGAACTGAGCTACACCTCCAACATCCACCCAGAGCTGAGCTACACCTCCAACATCCACCCAGAGCTGAGCTACACCTCCAAGACTCACTTAGAACTGAGCTACACCTCCAACATCCACCCAGAGCTGAGCTACACCTCCAACATCCACCCAGAGCTGAGCTACACCTCCAAGACTCACTTAGAACTGAGCTACACCTCCAACATCCACCCAGAGCTGAGCTACACCTCCAACATCCACCCAGAGCTGAGCTACACCTCCAAGACTCACTTAGAACTGAGCTACACCTCCAACATCCACCCAGAGCTGAGCTACACCTCCAACATCCACCCAGAGCTGAGCTACACCTCCAAGACTCACTTAGAACTGAGCTACACCTCCAACATCCACCCAGAGCTGAGCTACACCTCCAACATCCACCCAGAGCCGAGCTATGTCCGTGTCACTTTCCCACCATTTCCCACATGACGGGACTAAAAATATGAAGCTTTCCAGACTTAAAATAGTAGTAAGTGGGTGAATGTGGGGCGAAGCTGCAACTCATCAACCCTCCGACGGTCCGACTCAACGTGGTGTTGAGAGGTCAGCCGAGAAAAAAGAAGAAAAAGAAAAAAAAAGTGTGTAATGCTGCTGTGCTCCACATTCTTTAATCACTGCATTAATCCTGGGAATGGAACTTTAATTAAGGTCAGATAATTAGATTAAGGTGTTTACGTGGCCCCCGGCTTAATTGCTGTATTTTTAGCATCAGATGGAGATTGAACGGTAACAGCGCCATCTGAAATGACTGGTTTTATTTATCACTGGGAATAAAATACTCCAAATAAAAATCATGCAAAACGACCACAATGATATGAGAAAAGAAGTAAAGACAGTCCATAGATACATTAAACTGGTCACATGAGAGGGAAAGAAAAAAGAGCCGCAGCACGACGAGCCACGAAGAAACCATGAAAGGTTGAAACGCAGCGACAAAGACTTGTACAGGTACCATAAGAGATGGGAAATACCATCACAGAGATGGGAAATACCATCACAGAGATGGGAAATACCATCAATCAGATGAGAAATACCAACAAACAGATGGGAAATACCATCAAACAGATGGGAAATACCATCACAGAGATGGGAAATACCATCAAACAGATGGGAAATACCAACACAGGGATGGGAAATACCATCACAGAGATGGGAAATACCATCAAACAGATGGGAAATACCAACACAGAGATGGAAAATACCATCAAACAGATGGGAAATACCAACACAGAGATGGAAAATACCATCAATCAGATGGGAAATACCAACAAACAGATGGGAAATACCATCAAACAGATGGGAAATACCATCACAGAGATGGGAAATACCATCACAGAGATGGGAAATACCATCAAACAGATGGGAAATACCAACACAGAGATGGAAAATACCATCAAACAGATGGGAAATACCAACACAGAGATGGAAAATACCATCAATCAGATGGGAAATACCAACAAACAGATGGGAAATACCAACAATCAGATGGGAAATACCATCAAACAGATGGGAAATACCAACACAGAGATGGAAAATACCATCAATCAGATGGGAAATACCATCAAACAGATGGGAAATACCAACACAGAGATGGAAAATACCATCAATCAGATGGGAAATACCAACAATCAGATGGGAAATACCAACAAACAGATGGGAAATACCAACACAGAGATAGGAAATACCGTCACAGAGATGGGAAATACCATCACAGAGATGGGAAATACCAACACAGAGATGGAAAATACCATCAAACAGATGGGAAATACCATCAAACAGATGGGAAATACCAACACAGAGATGGAAAATACCATCAATCAGATGGGAAACACCAACAAACAGATGGGAAATACCATCACAGAGATGGAAAATACCATCAATCAGATGGAAAATACCATCAATCAGATGGGAAATACCATCAAACAAATGGGAAATACCAACACAGAGATGGAAAATACCATCAATCAGATGGGAAATACCAACAACCAGATGGGAAACACCAACACAGAGACAGGAAGTCCTGATGACGGGACACACAAACCGCCATGTGTGGGCGTAAGCACAGGAATAAAAGGTGTGATAACACAGTTTGGCAGACGTCTATGATGAGTGCTGAGCAGAGCGTGAGCTTCAACCTGCACTAATCCTCCAGCAGGACGTTCAGACTCCCGCCGGTGTAAATACACGGGATTACAAGAGGCAGCGGCACAAAAGCATGCAGCTGCGATTGGACAGCCAACTGCTTCTCCAGTTGCCACACAGGAAAGGGGCACTGCTGTATGTCCTGGTCATTATGTACTGATAAATCCCTCAACCCCCACCCCCCACCCCCCCACCCCCACCCACACTCACACACACACAACAACAAATCCACATTGCACCAGTTGCTGGGGACACGTTCGTGAGGGGCGCGGCTGTAATCTCAGCTCAAAGTGGAAAGTCACTTTACAGCACATCAAATTCATATTATTCTAAGAAATAGGTAATTAGAGGTGAGGCCATGTTGAATATGTTGAATCAGGTCAGGTGTAATGTATTTTCATCTGAAACAATGAAGGAGCCAGACTAATGCTCCTATTGTCATATGCTGAGCTCCTGAATATCTTATTCTAGTGGTGGGGGGGTGGGGGGGTGGGTCAGTGCCATCAGTGGTCCCGGTGAAACAATCCTAAAAATAATTCTGGCTGGCTTCTATAAATCAGTGACAGCCGGCCCGAGGAGATCAGCGGTGGCAGCGCAGCCCGGCAGCTCCCGGCGGAGGCGTTTGAAGCTCGGACGCTTTGACCTTGTTAAATAAGTGAAGTCCATTGTGGGACCCACCTGGAAAACAAATGAAGATGTTCTGCCAGGCGGCGTGTGCAGAATACGCCAGCGACGGCTCGGCGGACAGATAAGACGCCGGGCCGGCTCGGCGGTGCTGCAGAAAACCCCGAGGCCACGAGGCCAAAACATAGTCGCTCGTTCCACTGCAGCGTTTTGAAATAGAGAATCTGTCCAGATTCACTGGGGACGGAAAATAAGTGTCGATACAATCAATGAAATGAAGCGTCATTCAGCCTGAACAGGAAAGTCTCACGTCGTCCTTCAGAGTGGCTCTTGTAAAGGTCCACTGGTGGAGGAAGGGAAGATGCAGGTGGAAATACTGGTAGAAGTACGTGTACCAGCGGAGGGGGAATACTCTTTCACATCCTGTTTACAAAACATTCACAAGGAAATACAGTGAACTTTCACATTGGCTGGTTATTTACATTCAAGGTCACTGCGAGTCTGAAAATGTCTCTATTTTTCTTGCTTTTTAAGAAGAACCATGTTCTGAGCGAGTGGAGCTGCAGCAGAAGCAAAGGAGGATTCCAACCATTTGACTACACCGTCACAACAACACCCAAACAACACAACAACAACAACAACAACAACACAGAAACACAACTGGACTGACGCTGCGTTCAGGAGCAAGTGGGAACTGGAGGAAAAAAACAATAACATGCTGTAAAACTGGGAAATTCCCACTATGAAGTGGGACTTTTGTGGCTTTTGTGCGTCAGTGTGTGGAATTACTTCAAAATAAACCAGCTGGATAAAAATGTCTCGTTATTTCAACAAGGTGTTTACACATTAAAAGAACTTTGATTCAAAAATGAGCCATTTTTACTGATAGTATTTCTCCCGTTAGTTTTCACAGAGATTCAATCTTTAGTTCAGCTTCACTTTTAAAGTCGTAGTTAAACATTTTGGCTGAGTACATTGAGGTACTTGCTACACACTTCCTGAATATTAATATTCATTAGTTTTCCCTCACCAGAGACAAACTCCCCAGAGAGGAAGTACTCCTCAATTAATATAACATTAATACTACTCTACAGTACTAAAATGCAGCATAAAGTATAAATGAATGACATAAAAATGTTATTTTTGTGTAAACAATAATTATGACTACAAATCAATATAAGCTGGTCCAAAGAGTCTAAGAGTGTATTCTAAAGTTGTATTCTATTACTTACATACTGCCGATTCACTGACACAGTGAAATACCAGTAGTATCAATACCAACCTGATTGTCTTTAATATGCAGTAGAAGTAAAACTTTTCAATCTTTCATTGATACATGAAGTGTAGTGCAGATTTCACGTGGGTACACGGAATGTACACATATATTTTCTGTGCTGTTTTAACAGAAGACAACAATCGAGTATCGCCACTTCTCCAGGATCAATACGCTGATCGGTCGGTGGCCGACGTGACCACACACACACTCAACAGGTTTTCACAAGCAGACGGAATTCGAGAAGCTTTGATTGGCTGAAGCTGTTTGGGCTCATGACGATGCAGACACGACAATAATCCAGAAGAGTGAAATGAAAGATAATCCTCCTCTCAGTCGCCTCAGACGCAGGAAGTAGAATCATCGGAGGAGTTCAACTCGTCTGACTAATTACTTGGTGACCAATCAAATCAGCCGACAACAAAACCAGAGCTTCTGATTGGCCGACGAGCCGCCGACGGAAGAAAAGAAACGATTGAAGACGAGACGAAGTTCAGCTTCAATCTGCAGGTCAGGTGACTGATCACAGTCTGGAAGTACTTTCTACCCAAGTACTGGAATTACTTTGTATCTGAGTACTGGAAGTATTTTCTACCTGAGTACTGGAACTACTTTCTGCCTAAATACTGGAACTCAAAAAAAACAAACACCATTCTGTTGTGTGCAAATATAAAAGTCTACAAACTGAATCAATCTGAAATGAAGAAGATTTAGTCCTGAATGAACGAATGAATGAACGAATGAATGAATGAATGAATGAATGAATGAATGAATGAACGAATGAATGAATGAACGAATGAACGAATGAATGAATGAATGAATGAATGAACGAATGAATGAATGAATGAATGAACAAATGAATGAATGAACGAATGAATGAATGAATGAATGAATGAACGAATGAACGAATGAACGAATGAATGAATGAATGAATGAATGAATGAACGAATGAACGAATGAATGAATGAACGAATGAACGAATGAACGAATGAATGAATGAATGAATGAACGAATGAACGAATGAACGAATGAATGAATGAATGAATGAACGAATGAACGAATGAATGAACGAATGAATGAACGAACAAACGAATGAATGAATGAACGAATGAATGAACAAATGAATGAAAGAGTTTTTCATGGAGTCTAATTCTCGGTCATCCTGGACAGAGAGACTCGCTGCCTCCACACATTGATCACTTAATGGAGGTAATTGATAAACTGTTCGGTCGGTGGAGGATCAATCACTGCTGAGCCTCAAACTCTGCGACTCTCGCTCACATCCTGCTCCGCCAGCGGGGAATGACCACTTCCTGTTGCCATTCATGAACACTTCCTGTCTCAACCTGACCGCTGACTGTCTGCAGGACACACCTGCAGCGGGGGAGGGGGGGGGGGGGGGGGGGGGGGGGGGGCTGAATCAGAGCTTAACCCCTCCCCTCCTCAGGTAACCCCCCCCCCCCCCCCCCCCCCCAAGGGCACCATGTCGGCACCGCTGATTGTTTTGGCAACAATCGTGGAAAAAACAGTCGGAGTGACGGAGAGAAACGAGTTTCCTCGTCTGGCAAAGTGATGACAGTTTTCTGCTGGAATGAAATCAGCGAGCGTGTGAAGCTCTGATACTCCTTCCTCTAGAAAGTACACAGAAAATATACAACAACACAGAAAATATACTAACAACACAGAAAATATACTAACAACACAGAAACATCCCAGAAACAACCGGGGTCGCACACAGTGAGGTAAATCTCCGCCTCCTCCTTTAGACGCAAACAGATGTAGAGTTTTTCTGAAATTCCACTGTAGTACTCTACTGTCATACAGAAATATCACAGTTTTTTTTAAATCCCAAGTACATGGAAATATGGCGTCTCCCACACACTGCCCAGCTCGTGCTCACCTGCAGCTATGCAGTGCTGGGAGTACGATCTGTACAGAAGTACTCTGTGTTACAGTACAGGTACTACAGGAAGTACTCTGTATTACAGTACAGGTACTACAGGAAGTACGAAAGCCATTTCTCAATTCCAAGTACGCAAGTACGTTCTCGGAAGTACGGACTTTTAGAAATGTCCTCCCAAATGCATTATGGGTAATTTGACTTCCCAAATCCACACAGGTCTGGTCTTGATAAAGTGGGCGGAGCCAGAACACATCCAGGTATTTCATGAGTACTCTGCGAGATACATACTTTGAATTGGATCAGTACTTGGTCTCTGACTGATGACTTTCACAAGTACGTTAAAAGGCAAGTATAGATAAGTACGCATCTTGAGAAAGTACCTCTGCCACAGTACAGGTACTACAGGAAGTACTCTGTGTTACAGTACAGCTAGTCTACAGGGACTGAAACACACTGAGGGACAGAAACATGAATAAAAGATCAGATATGTAGGTGAGATTTATAGATATATTAGATTTATAGATATATTAGATTTATAGATATAGAAAATGTATACATATATATGATTTATAGATATATAAGATTTGTCGATATATTAGATTCAAGGATATATGAGATGTATAGATATAAAATATCAGGTATATAGATGTATAGATATCAGAGCTCAGTTCTATTTCAGTTTTTTCCTTCAGAATCGTGTTTCCGTCCTTTCAGAACTTGTTGAGAACCGGATCAGAGGAAGACCCCCACACTGACCTGAGAGCCCCCACAGGACGGAGCAGCAGAACCGGGTCACCTTCCAGGGACCGTGGAGCGCCATGCTGGTCCGGCCGCTTCCCCCTGTACAATCAAGTCCTTCAGCGGGTGCGGGTCCGGGTCCGGCTCTCGGCGGGTCTTGGTCCTGGTCCGGGTCCTGGACCGGGTCGGGCTGTCGGTCCTCCTCTGAGCAGGTGAGAAACCTCCTCAGGTGAGTCGGTCCTCCGAGACGCTCCGATCCGAGGCTTCAGGGAGAGACCCGGAGAGGGGAGACCACTCTGGACCACTCTGGACCACTATAGATCAGTCTAGACCGCTACAGACCACTACAGACCAGATCGAATCCTCTCTGCGATCCGCTGCGGCTGAAACTCAGTTACACACTGAGACCGAGGCTATAGAGAGAGAGAGAGGGAGAGAGAGAGAGAGAGGGAGGGAGAGAGAGAGACTAAGAGAGAGAGAGCGAGTGAGAGAGGGAGAGAGAGGGAGAGAGAGAGAAAGAGAGAGAGAGACTAATAGAAAGAGAGAGAGAGAAAGAGAGACACTAAGAGAGAGAGGGAGAGGTAGAGAGAGAAAGAGAGACACTAAGAGAGAGAGAGCGAGTGAGAGAGGGAGAGAGAGAGGGAGAGACACTAAGAGAGAGAGGGAGAGGTAGAGAGAGAGAAAGAGAGACACTAAGAGAGAGTGAGTGACAGAGAGAGACACTAAGAGAGAGTGAGAGAGGGAGAGAGGGCGAGGGAGAGAGACACTAAGAGAGAGAGTGAGAGAGAGAGACACTAAGAGAGAGTGAGAGGGAGAGAGAGAGAGACACACACTAAGAGAGAGGGAGAGAGAGAGAGAGACACTAAGAGAGAGAGTGAGAGGGGGAGAGAGAGAGAAAGGTGTTTCAAAATCCTTTATTGTGCCATTAAACATGACAAAATTATAGATAGATAGATAGATAGAGAGAGAGAGAGAGCGAGAGAGAGAGAGAGAGAGACAGATAGATAGATAGATAGATAGATAGATAGATAGATAGATAGATAGATAGATAGATAGATAGATAGATAAACTTGGAGAGAAACAGTTTCACTCAAAGATAAAAATTCTTTCTATAAATAGTCTTTGAATTTAAACAGTCTGTGTGTCCATGGTTCTTCATACGTTACAAGAAATTATTATAGAAATTTGTACAATTAATTACTTAATTTTTTTCAATCGATCAACAACACACACACACACACACACACACACACACACACACACACACACACACACACACGTATTCATCAGTTTGCCAGAGGAAACAGTAAAAGTAAAAGTGTTATATTGTGTGTGAAACTTTCAGGTTAAAACATTTACAAAGTTTATTCTTTGTTATCAAGAACAGGATGTTCTTAAAACACCAGAACTTCTTTCATAGTGTCACAATCTTTGTTCTGTTTAAAAAAAAAAAATTAAAAAAAAAAGTTTGTTCACTTAATGTTGGAAATCAGCTGAATTTATTCACATTAAAAGTCTGGATTGTTTGGCTCGAGCTGTCTGGTCAAGAGGTTCGTCACTGTCCGGTGTTTCGGTTGAACTGGTTCCCCCATTAACTGGTGACCTCTGCCTCGTGTCTTTGGCCTGTTAGAGGACATCCTGTGGTTCTTTTGTGTCTCTGGGGTCAGTTTGCGTCACTTTTCTTGACTGTTTTTTTTTTATTTCTTTGTGGATGTTTTCATATCTGCTGATATTTCAAGTGTCTTTGTGGTCGTGTGTGTTCCAGCAGTCATAATCTAGATTGGAGGTGAGAGGTGCATCCCAGATCATTCAGCGTCTCTTTACTGTGTCTCCACTCTTTTACTCTCACTTTCTTGGTTTTTTTTTTTTTTACCCTTTTTGTTTCAAGCTGAAGGTACATGATTCACTGAAGAAACAAATTCACAATAAATATGCAAACATACAAATCTATGATGCCAACTGGCCCCTCGTTGCTTTATTAATCGTCCAGATTTATCTTCTTACAGTAAATGTCTGCGTTTCTGCTTCTTTCATGGAAAAGTACTACGTTGAGAAAACACTCCCAAGTGTCTATGAAAGCATGAATATGCAGCTGTTTGGAGAGCGATTCTTGAGAATGGAGAGTGACACTCCCTGCAGGCAGGTATATGTTCGCTCACTCGGCTCAGACTGAGGAATCCGAAGGGACCCGGTGTTTCCTCTGTGACCCGGGCTTATCAGCCCCGGAATCTCTTTATGATCACATCATCTCAGATTATGACGTGTCGCTGCAGGAGGTCGACATGAACCTACAAGGATCATTGCTTCACGGTAGATTTTCTTCAGCAACTCTGTGATTGCTTCTGCTCCAGGATTTACTGAGCAGCAAATAAATCATCACATAAAGGATCTGAATGGTTCATGAATGAGGGGATGTTTACACACTGATGGTGAAATTAAAGTAAACACGGAACCGCAGGACACTTATCCTCGTGAAGCCTGTTTGACACCCACAGTGTGAATGAAGTGGTGAATGGTGAGATGAACACGGGTCAGGATTCAATATTTCTACATGCTTTAGTGGCAGTTTGGAGAAAATCCTCCTCCATGTTTCCTGCAGGTTCACGGGAAGCTCTCTGTCGCCATCTGCTGGCCACAACCTGGGATTACATCTCCAGTCAGAATTTTTACCCTTCCATGTATTGAAATCTTTGCAAATCTGAATCCCATAATGTGATTCAAGGATCAAGGCAAGGCAAGGCAAGGCAAGGCAAGGCAAGGCAAATTTATTTATAGAGCTCCATTCGAACGGAGCAATGCACAGTGTCTTACAAAGAAATTAAAGTAATTAAAGAAATACAGAAAAACTTTACAAAAAAATTAAGAAATACATTATTAAATACATTAAAGCTCTAAAAGAAATGAAAGAAATACATTGAAAAAAATAATGAAAAATCCTAATCTTGATCCCCAGATCTTTGTGTTTCCCACAACCACTGACCAAATGGTCAGTTTGGGACCACGAAGAACAAAACTCAAACCTCCCTCAGCAAACGGCTCACCTGTAAGGTCTTTACCATTAAATCTTCATTAAATAAATACGTTTTTCTCAGCCTGATCTAAGATGTAAGGGCCATTTTCATATATTAAAGTCTGTTACAGGGTTCAAAATTCACAAATTCCGCATGAAAACCTGTTTTTCACCAATTTGTAGAAACCTTTGATATATATATATATATATATATATATATATATATATATATATATATATATATATATATATATATATATATATATATATATATATATATATATATTTTATTATTATTTTTTTTTTATTTCAGAACTAATAAGTAAAACAAAATACACTGAAGTTGAAACCCGAATGTGTTTGAAAGGGAGTAGGAAGAAGAATACGCTTGTTAAATCCTCTTAAGTCAATCTATTTTCACCCTGTGTGTGTTTTTTTAAATTATTATTATCAATCACATATTATGGTGCAAAGCCAGTGTTCCCTATACCGCCTGCAATCTGTTCCCTACACTACCTGCAGTTTGTTCCCTACACTACCTGCAGTCTGTTCCCTATACAGCCTGCAGTCTGTTCCCTATACCACCTGCAGTCTGTTCCCTACACTACCTGCAGTTTGTTCCCTACACTACCTGCAGTCTGTTCCCTATACAGCCTGCAGTCTGTTCCCTATACCACCTGCAGTCTGTTCCCTACACTACCTGCAGTTTGTTCCCAACACTAACTGCAGTCTGTTCCCTATACCGCCTGCAGTCTGTTCCCTACACTTCCCTGCAGTTTGTTCCCAACACTAACTGCAGTCTGTTCCCTATACCACCTGCAGTCTGTTCCCTACACTACCTGCAGTTTGTTCCCAACACTAACTGCAGTCTGTTCCCTATACCGCCTGCAGACTGTTCCCTACACTTCCCTGCAGTTTGTTCCCAACACTACCTGCAGTCTGTTCCCTACACTACCTGCAGTCTGTTCCCAACACTACCTGCAGTCTGTTCCCTACACTACCTGCAGTCTGTTCCCTATACCGCCTGCAGACTGTTCCCTACACTTCCCTGCAGTTTGTTCCCAACACTACCTGCAGTCTGTTTCCTACACTACCTGCAGTCTGTTCCCAACACTACCTGCAGTCTGTTCCCTACACTACCTGCAGTCTGTTCCCTATACCGCCTGCAGTCTGTTCCCTATACCGCCTGCAGTCTGTTCCCTACACTTCCCTTTAGTTTGTTCCCTATACCACCTGCAGTCTGTTCCCTACATGAAAAACAAACACAGGACTGACTGGAGGAATCAATAAGCTTCTGCTTCTACTCCTTTAACATGTTCAGTTTTTGCTTCAGTGTATTTATTGTAATCAATATTTGGGTTAATATTTCATATGTTCAAAATAAATTGAAATGAGCTAATTTCCAGATTTCTTACAGATTTCTACATTTCTAGATGTCACATTTCACACAGATTCCACAGATTTAATCTTAGATTGAATTTATATTTACTGCAGATTTATGCATGTCCACATTTCTCAGATTTGACGCAGATTTCATTCAGACATCGTGCAGATTATAGAATTCCAGACTTTCAGATGTCGCACAGATTTGACATGATTTCATTGCGTTTCCCAGATTTCCGGACTTCTGAAGGGACCCTGAACGCGTCTCTCCCTGGCCCCGCCCCCTTCCCTTAGCAACAGGAGCAACATGGCGGCGTCCAGCACCGCGGAGCTTTCTCCAGAGAGACCCGCGCCGTTAAAGACGCTAAAAACCGAACTGCCGTCTCCCGAGTCGGAGGACCTGAGTGACAGCACCCAGTACCACTCCAACCCCTCGACGCCGAACCGCTTCTCGCCCCTGAATGTGGGCCCCGGGGCCGCGGGCCGGACGGCGGCCTCGTCCTCCAACAGCTTCACGGCTTGCCGGGGGATGTCTTGGACTCCGTCCGAGACCAACGCGCTCATCGCGGTGTGGGGCAACGAGCGGCTGACGGAGGCCAGGATGCAGCAGCTGGAGGTGGCCGGCACCGTGTTCTCCGGGAAGGCCCCCGGGCCCGCCATGTACGAGCGGGTGTCCAGAGCCCTGGCGGAGCTGGGCTACGAGCGGACCCCGTCTCAGTGCCGGGAGAGGATGAAGGTAAGGCCGGGTGGGGGGACCGGGGGACCGGGGGACCGGGGGGACCTGTTCTCAGTAAAACTCACTCCACTGAATTTCAGGATCGAGGCTGATTTGAAGAAATACAGTCCGAATCAAATGTCGGCCGTTTGACGGTGAAACTGTTGAAAAACTGCCCAATATGTGAGCTTAAGACTTCGGGACTGCATCAGCAGAAGAAAGTGGAATGAAAGATGAAATACTGTGTGAGCTCCTCTCCTGATGAACTGTAATGCTTCCTGGCTCGCTGCTTCTCCATCCAGACGCTGCGGCGCTGCTACAGCCGGGTGAAGGAGCACGGCATCGGCAAGAGGAAGAGCAGCTACACCCTGGAGCAGCTGGAGAAGGTGTTCGGTCAGGGAGGCTGGGACTCCCAGAGCTGCGCCCCCGTCCTCATCAACAGCAGCGGCCTGTACCAGGACATGGAGTCGGACGGCAGCACCCTGGAGGACTTCTCCCAGGAGGACTGGTGTAACCAGGTGCTGGACTCCGCCTTCCAGGAGGGAGACATGGACACAGGTGAGGCCGCCGGCAGGACCCAGCCCCGGGAGGCCGGTCCTCTCTCTCTCTCTCATCTCTCATCCTTATCTCTCACTAACTTATCTCACTCTCATCCTCATATCTCATCTTTCTCTCATCTCTCTCTCTCATCTCTCATCATCTCTCTCTCTTCTCTCACTCTCATCCTCATCCCACACTTCTCTCAATTTCATCCATATCTCTCACTCACTTCTCTCTCTCTTCTCTCACTCTCATCCTCATCCCACACTTCTCTCTCTCGCTCTCTCACTCTCATCCTCATCCCACACTTCTCTCACTCTCATCCTCATCTCTCACTAACTTCTCTCACTCTCATCCTCATATCTCACTAACTTCTCTCTCATCTCTCACTCTCATCCTCATCTCTCACTAACTTCTCTCACTCATCCTCATCCCACACTTCTCTCACTCTCATCCTCATCTCTCACTAACTTCTCTCACTCATCCTCATCCCACACTTCTCTCACTCTCATCCTCATCTCTCACTAACTTCTCTCACTATCATCCTCATATCTCACTAACTTCTCTCTCTCATCTCTCACTCTCATCCTCATCTCTCACTAACTTCTCTCACTCATCCTCATCCCACACTTCTCTCACTCTCATCCTCATCTCTCACTAACTTATCTCACTCTCATCCTCATCTCTCACTAACTTCTCTCACTCTCATCCTCATATCTCACTAACTTCTCTCTCTCTCATCTCTCACTCTCATCCTCATATCTCACTAACTTCTCTCTCTCACTCTCATCCTCATCGCTCACTAACTTCTCTCACTCTCATCCTCATCCCACACTTCTCTCACTCTCATCCTCATCTCTCACTCTCATCCTCATATCTCACTAACTTCTCTCTCTCATCCCTCACTCTCATCCTCATATCTCATCCCTCTCTCATCTCTGCTTGTTTCTTCTAGAAGACGTCCAGCTGCCTAAAGGCCACTCTCACCAGGTCCAAGCAGAACTTTCAGAAGAAAGCCAGTAAGTCCTCTGCTCTGCTCTTCTCATGGAACATGAGGTTTTACATCGTGAACAAAGACGTTTTAAACTCAACATTTATCATATTTGTTTCCTCCTGCTTGTCGTCCGTTTCACACTAAACTACTGAGCTTCATATCAAACATGAGAAGTTCTGCTGCAGGTTCCACCTCCTGTCACCTCCCCTCTGTTTCACATTAAATGATCCAAAACTTCATCAGGGTTTCATATTTTAGTGCTTTATTGTAAATCTCCTGCATTTTTAAATTAAACCAACATTTTACTGTACTTTTAGCAAAATCTCAATAATAATAAAGAACTTTTCAGAGCGAGATAAACGACCCAGGAGCCTCACAATGTGAACCAGGATCAAAACAAAACGAGCAGAAATGGTGACTTATGTTGAAATATTTCAATATTCTTAGTTCAGAGTTTCTGCGCAGGTTCATGTTGCTGTTGGATCTGAATTCCGACTCGTAGCTGAGGAATGTGCGTCTCGTAGTGCCGCTCTGATGGAAACGCCGTTTCCTCTGCAGGAAGCGGGACACGATGCAGACGGTGATCCGGATCCTGGAGTCGGTGCAGCTGAACTGGGAGCACTTCCAGACCTGGACCGAGTTCTCCCGCCTGCACCTCTCCAACAAGCTGGCCATCTTCGGCGTGGGCTACAACACGCGCTGGCGCGAGGACGTGCGCTACCACCACGCCGAGATCAGTGCCCAGGTGCCGCTGGGCAAGAGGCTCCGCGAGTTCTTCAACCCCGAGAAGCCGGAGGGCCGGGTGGTCATGACCAAGGTGCAGAAGATGAACTGGAAGAACGTGTACTACAAGTTCCTGGACATCACCATCAGCGAGGCGCGCTGCCTGGAGCTGCACATGGAGGTGGACTGGACGCCCGTGTCTGTGTCCCGAGGCTCCGCCCACTACCTCCTCCCCGGGGACATCCCCAAGGCCTACGGACTCTACGCCATCGGCTACGAGCCGCCGCCCGCCTGCATGGCCTCGGCCCGGTCCCCCCTCGCCGGCGAGGGCCACGCTTCGCCGCACGGCGGTCCGGAGAATGGCGGCGGGCCGAGCTGCTGCGGCGGCTCGGCGGCCGAAGTCACGTACTGCTACCTGGGCGTCGCCGAGGACAGGACCATCCAGCAGTGCCTGTTCCAGCACTTCCAGGGCTCCGGGAAACACCCGGCGCACGGCGAGCCCTCGGCGGTGACGCGCTTCCTGCAGGAGAACTGCCGGCTCCCCGCGGCCAATCAGGACGCAGCAGGAAGCCGGGACTCGCCGCTGCGCTGCTCCATCTACATCAAGCTGATCGAGGTGGAGCTGGACTTCCTGTCTGCCGGCTCCCTGGTGGAGTGTCTGGAAACCGCCGTGGGCTACTCCTTAAAGTACAACGCTGAGGAGTCCTAGGATTACTCCTTAAAGTACAACGCTGAGGAGTCCTAGGATTACTCCTTAAAGTACAACGCTGAGGAGTCCTAGGATTACTCCTTAAAGTACGACAGAGTAATCCTAACTTTGGAGGATTACTCTTTAAAGTACAAAGCTGAGGAGTCCTAGGATTACTTCTTAAAGTACGGCAGAGTAATCCTAACTTTGGAGGATTACTCATTAAAATACAAAGCTGAGGAGTCCTAGGATTACTTCTTAAAGTACAACAAAGTAATCCTAACTTTGGTGGACTACTCCATAAAGTACAATGCAGAGGAATCCTAGGATTACTCCTTAAAGTACAATGCAGAGGAATCCTAGGATTACTCCTTAAAGTACAACAGAGTAATCCTAACTTTGGAGGATTACTCCTTAAAGTACAACGCAGTAATCCTCCTTGCTGCTCGGTGTGGAGTCTCTGTGATGTTTCTATCAGTTACCTGCTGGTTTGTTCTCCGTCAGCAGATTAAAGTAGATTAAAGCAGTAAAAGGCCGTTAACCCTTCGAGGACGATTCAACGTTCAAGTTTCTGATTTCAATTCATTTCGTCACGTTTCTCTCAGCGTTAGGAAACGTTTGTGTTCTGAAGTTTCATCGTTAAAATGGAAGGATATGATTTGAAGTCGCTGAAGAATAAAGTGTAAAGTTTAGTTTGGTTGGATTATAACCTCGTCTTCAGTTCAGAGTTTAGATTCTAATGAAATCTAATTTAAAAGCTTCAGGGGACGAATCTGAATTGTGAGGTTAAAAATCTCCAGATTCATTGATCCGCCTTTTCCAGACGCACCGTAACCCCTCATGTTGTAACTACTAGAAACCACTAGGGGGCGTCGTCTGGGTCACCTGTTACCATGACAGTGGCAGAAGAAGAGTTCTTTCTGTTGAGGAGCTGAAATCTCAGCTGAGTTTTGCACAGTTTGATATTTGATGGACGAGGAGCTGCAGACGTTTGAGATGTGTCCATATTTAGAATTAATGTCTTAATGTGAAGAACTGGGATCTCCACTTGAACTGTTCCTGGAGGGGGGGGGGGGGGGGGGGGGGGGGGCTGGAGTCTGTCTACCTCAGTAGGATGTAGCGATTGGCTGGGTGGGGGGATGGGGTGGGGGTGGGGGGGCTGCTTTCACTTTGTAATTGAGGACCTGAGTCAGGACCTGCTCACCTGAGTCCGTCCTGACCCGCTCGCTCTGACCTGCTCACCTGACCCGCTCACCTGACCCTGCTCACCTGAGTCCGTCCTGACCTCGCTCGCCTGACCTGCTCACCTGACCTGCTCACCTGACCTGCTCACCTGAGTCCCGTCCTGACCACGCTCGCCTGACCTGCTCACCTGACCTGCTCACCTGACCCGCTCACCTGACCCGCCTCACTGACCTGCTCACCTGACCTGCTCACCTGAGTCCGACCTGACCCGCCCCTGACCCGCTCACCTGACCCGCTCACCTGACCCGCTCACCTGAGTCCGTCGGGGACTCTCACTGGAGACTCTCCAGCAGGAATTGAACTCCAACCTGAGCTGGTGTCGTTTCTCGAGGCTTCAGGAGAAACAGAGTTGAGGTGTGACGTTCCAGGAGACGACGGTGTAGAAAACAAATCCAGATTAATTCTATGTACAGAAAATTCCACATAAATATCTACCAACTAAGTATTTAAGGATCTTAATGTTCTTGAGCATTCCGGCTTTTTGCAGATGTTGATTTTTTTGTTTTGTTTTGGGTAAACCGTATAAACAGATGAATATGATATTTTCTCAGTTGTCCTGTTTGAGTGTTTCCGGGTCGCCGTCTGTACGTTTCCATGTGAAAACCAATAAAGGTGGCGCTCGCTGTGCTCGGCTGCACGGTGGAACCTCTGCCTGTGTGTTCGCTCCATGTTCCTGCCGGAACGCCGCTGACTTTATTTATTTATTTATTTATTGGTTCCCTCTCATGTTTTGTTATTTTATTTAGCACTTTTCTCTGGAAATGTGAATATTTGATGATTCAGTATTTTACATTAGAAAAAGCATCAGGTGAATAATGTTTATTTATTTATGTTTGCATATTTTTGTTCTGTAACAGTTTATTTTTATTTATGTATTTAAAACATTTATTTCTGGTAAGAAAATCAGATCATTATATTTTTTTATTAGATTTGTGTTTAATTCTGAGAAATAGTATATAATATATAAAGACATTTATGTACAAACAGAGTTTTCCTCATGTTTATTTTATTTCACTTTTCTTTTTTACATTTTTAATGATTTATCGAATTCTTTTGGGATTAGATTCATGTTTTTTGTTTTTTATCTCAGGAATTAAATAAAAAAAAAGTTTGCTACGTCAACTAAACTTTGGTTTTTTTATTTTAATTTTCTTCATTTATTCAATTTATTTGTTTCATGCTTGAATTTTGAATTTTTTGCATGATTGTTTTCAGGATGAGATTTTTTTTAAAATGCACCCCAGGAACAACACGGAAATAGTTTTATTTGATAATGAAACATTTTGGAAGATTTTATTTTGAAAACTAAAATTTCGGTGGATGAAAATCCAGTCCAGGTCGATTCTGATCATCACAATCAAACCTTCACTGTCAGCTTCTCTAACATGTCTTTAAACAAAGGAACCCCCCCCCCCCCCCCCCCCCCCCCCCCCCCCCAGTCCCCCACTGACCCTCCGGATGATTACCCCCCCCCGGGTGACACGGGACCCAGCTGCACATACACAACATCAGGGAAAAGAACATTAAACACTGTCTCATTATACCTGATTGGACGAGACATAATGAGACACCAAACATCTGATCTCCACCCGCTGGAAAGAAAACATGGAGGAGGAGGTGGAGGTGGAGGAGTGAGGGAATCCAACTTAAAGAGTTCTTCCTAATAGTCCCTCCTATCTCCTTTCCTATCCACTTCTCCTTAACCCTGTGGATGACGTTACAGGGTTAAGGAAAGGTGTAGAAAATAAATGGCGGGGACAACGCGGCACCGCTACGTCAACTTTTAACGTTTAGCAGGAACATTTGGAGACGGAGGAACCGGAGGGGCGTCGGCCTCTAGAGGGGGGCGGAGTCACAAACAGAGACTTTTAGTTTCTTTGTTTTCTGGATGATTCTAATCTCATCAGTTTTTATCTGGTGAGTTTCGGTTTCAGCTTCCTTGTTTGGAGGTCATGTGATTATTATGGTTATCGAAATAATAACAATAACAATAACAACGTAAACACACTGACTCACACTGACAAACACTGACACACTGACACACACTGACTCACTGACTCACTGACACACACTGACTCACTGACTCACTGACACACACTGACACACTGACTCACTGACTCACTGACACACTGACACACACTGACTCACTGACTCACTGACTCACAGACACACTGAGACACACTGACACACACTGACTCACTGACACACTGACACACACTGACACACTGACTCACTGACACACACTGACACACTGACACACACTGACTCACTGACACACACTGACTCACTGACACACTGACACTGACTCACTGACACACACTGACACACTGACACACACTGACTCACTGACACACTGACACACACTGACTCACTGACTCACTGACACACACTGACACACACTGACACACACTGACACACTGACACACTGACTCACTGACTCACTGACACACTGACACACACTGACTCACTGACACACACTGACTCACTGACACACTGACTCACTGACACTCACTGACACACTGACACACACTGACTCACTGACACACACTGACTCACTGACACACTGACTCACTGACACACACTGACACACACTGACACACACTGACTCACTGACACACACTGACACACTGACACACACTGACTCACTGACTCACTGACACACTGACACACACTGACTCACTGACTCACTGACTCACTGACACACTGACACACACTGACACACACTGACACACTGACACACACTGACACACACTGACACACTGACACACACTGACTCACTGACACACACTGACTCACTGACTCACTGACTCACTGACACACTGACTCACTGACACACACTGACACACTGACACACACACTGACTCACTGACACACTGACACACACTGACTCACTGACTCACTGACTCACTGACACACTGACACACACTGACACACTGACACACACTGACTCACTGACACACACTGACTCACTGACACACTGACTCACTGACACACACTGACACACACTGACACACACTGACTCACTGACACACACTGACACACTGACTCACTGACACATGGACACACTGACTCACTGACACACTGACACACACTGACTCACTGACACACTGACACACTGACACACACTGACACACACTGACTCACTGACTCACTGACACACTGACACACTGACACACACTGACTCACTGACACACTGACTCACTGACACACTGACACACTGACACACACTGACACACTGACTTACTGACTCACTGACACACTCTGACTCACTGACTCACTGACACACTGACACACACTGACACACACTGACACACACTGACTCACTGACTCACTGACACACTGACACACACTGACTCACTGACACACTGACTCACTGACTCACTGACACACTGACACACACTGACTCACTGACTCACTGACACACTGACACACTGACTCACTGACACACTGACTCACTGACACACTGACACACTGACTCACTGACACACTGACACACTGACTCACTGACACACTGACTCACTG
The DNA here is from genome assembly GCF_963383615.2 of Lipophrys pholis. Classification (NCBI taxonomy): domain Eukaryota; kingdom Metazoa; phylum Chordata; class Actinopteri; order Blenniiformes; family Blenniidae; genus Lipophrys; species Lipophrys pholis. Next base: position 1,802,457 of record NC_137634.1, on the reverse strand, counting down.
ACACACTGACACACTGACTCACTGACACACTGACTCACTGACACACTGACACACTGACTCACTGACACAAATCCCCCTGATGGAAGTTGAAGGATCACTGAGTGTTTCTATCAGCAACTTTGAAGAATCGTCCAATCAGACGGGATTTACAGACGTTTCTCAGCTCGTTAACGTCTCATGAAGGTTCAATTAAAATGCAAATAATCTGAGTTTTGATGAAGTCGTTTCTAATGTCATGACGACTCACATTAGCCCCGTGCTAATCCGGCTGATTTACAGCCACCTGGGGCCGATATGACAAACCGTGATAAACAAATCAGGAGCTCTCTCTGATTCCTGGATTAACTCGGCCAGACATTCTGGATCCTGATCAGCGTGAACACGAAGCAGGTTATCAACTCACTAGTTCAACCCATACTTCACATGAAAGGGGCGGAGCTTGCAGCGTGTGACCAATCACAGAGGGAGAAACCCTGCAGAGCAGCTGATTTTACCCTAGAGAAGCAGTTAATCTCTGAGATTATGAAGAATTCAAACATCGTCAAGAACAAGAACAAAAACCTCCTTCAGTAACCAGGATATATTTTATTCTGTCAATTAAGATTGTTCTAGATACTTTCTCCTCTGCCTGTCTTGCTGCTCTCAATCCAGGAACCAATGAGGATATTAAGAAGGGACAGGTCATTTTCCAAGAGATCTGATTGGTCAGGAGGCGGAGCTTTACACTCACTGTGATCTTATCCAGAACATATCCTGCTCCGGAGCAGGTTAGACATTCAGAGTCAGTTACCATGGTGATTTATCTTATTGTTTACTTTAAGAAGTGAACCAGCGACGTAGTACGGAAAACCAGAGTTAATCCTGAAGTTACCTGGATAAGAGAAAACCAGAGTTAATCCTGAAGTTACCTAGATAACAGAAAACCAGAGTTAATCCTGAAGTTATCTGGATAAGAGAAAATCAGAGTTAATCCTGAAGTTACCTAGATAAGAGAAAACCAGAGTTAATCCTGAAGTTATCTGGATAAGAGAAAACCAGAGTTAATCCTGAAGTTACCTAGATAAGAGAAAACCAGAGTTAATCCTGAAGTTACCTAGATAAGAGAAAACCAGAGTTAATCCTGAAGTTATCTGGATAAGAGAAAACCAGAGTTAATCCTGAAGTTACCTAGATAAGAGAAAACCAGAGTTAATCCTGAAGTTATCTGGATAAGAGAAAACCAGAGTTAATCCTGAAGTTATCTGGATAACAGAAAACCAGAGTTAATCCTGAAGTTATCTGGATAAAAGAAAACCAGAGTTAATCCTGAAGTTACCTAGATAAGAGAAAACCAGAGTTAATCCTGAAGTTATCTGGATAAGAGAAAACCAGAGTTAATCCTGAAGTTACCTAGATAAGAGAAAACCAGAGTTAATCCTGAAGTTACCTAGATAAGAGAAAATCCAGTCCTATAGGCCTCTGCTGAAACTTCCCGAGGTTGTTTGTACATTAATTAATAAATTAATAAATTAAGTAATCAATTAATTAATTAATCAGTAACTGAAATAAAGTGAAAGACTTTGTTCGTTCTTCATTGGCGGTTGGTTGAGTTTAACTGCTGCTGATGTCATATGAAGAGCCCACACACACACACACACACACACACACACACACACACACACACACACACACACACACACACACACACACACACACACACACACACACACACACACACACACACACACACACACACACACACATCATAGAAAAGAGGTTGTCGGGTGTCGGAGGACAAAAGACTGTGACAGGAATGAATGGATGAAGGTGCTGATGGTGACCTCCATCATCTTGGGGGGTGGTGGGGGGTGGGGGGGTGGGGGGGGGGGCGTCCTTCGGGTCTCAGGTGTGCAGCAGCTGAAGCCTCCCAGAAGACAGAAAGACGACTGGGATCAATCTTGTGTCAGCAGGAAGTGAATCTGAACCCTCTAATCTGAAATTGAATCTCTTGGTTTGAATCACGAAAACGTCTAAACTGTTTCTCATTCTATTGAAAAATTCATTCTCACTTTCCAGATTCAGTTTTTTTAATCATTGTTTTGTGCCGCACTTCCGGGACCTGGCGTCAGAAGCCAAAGCAGAGACGAGCAGAGGAGGTTGATTTCATGACAGCAACACGCCTCACCTTGTTCACCTGGCTAAATACTTCAGGTACAAATAAGTATTGGAAATACCACGAGTCCAGTGGTGAACTGGCCAGACGGCATATCGGGACAAATCCCGCTGGGATGTGTGGCACTAAATGAATTTAAAAACCTGAATTTCAATGAAGAGAAGTGAATCAGAAAAGTGAGAATGAATTAAAAAAAACTGAGTTTTTCAATAGAATGAAACTTAGAAGATTCAGATTTAAAGAATTTAACTTCACTTCCTGCCGGCACATTTATCCCATAATGAACGTTACATTGATCAAACAGGACAAAAGTGTTGAAAATGAAACGGAGCACTTTTAATCCACGTTTTATAATTTAGTATTTCTTTCTTTCATTTTGATGCTTTCAGCTGTAAACTGAACTAAAAAATATGTGAATCTGAATCTTCACAGATGAAGTGGTTTGACGCCCGAAACGCACCAGTCAGTGCTGCAGTGGTTCCTCCTGTTCTCACAGCTTGACTGTCTCCGCTCACAGTGAGACGGTCCCCGGTTCGAATCCTGACCTCACAGTGAGATTGTCCCCGGTTCGAATCCTGACCTCACAGTGAGATTGTCCCCGGTTCGAATCCTGACCTCACAGTGAGACGGTCCCCGGTTCGAATCCTGACCTCACAGTGAGTCGGCCCCCGGTTCGAGTCCTGACCTCACAGTGAGATGTTCCCCGGTTCGAGTCCCCGGTTCCGGGAACATTTTCAAACAATAGATGGTTTCAGGAGAGTTTTTGAAAGCTGATATCGATAAAAGCTGAGTTTTATGACAAGCGGCCGCTGCAAGGTTAAAGGTTGTCGTCCAAATGTCAGCAGGCAGATGGCGAGCTGCGCCTCCGAGCGACTGCGTGCACTTATTGATCACGTCTATCAGAGCCTAATGAGAAGAGAAGCTGCAGACGAGCTTCACTTCCTGCAGTCCGACACGACGTGGACGCTCAGTTCTATTAAAGATCAGAAAGAAAAAGTGATGAGTTGAGAAAACAGTTCCGTCTGCAGCCAGTTTAACCTGAGAAACTTCTTCCAGCTTTGTTAATCCTGGAGTTTATAAAGGCTGTGGTCTCAACGTTAAATGAACAAACGGTCAGGATTCACACAATCAGAGTGAAATAAAACCCTGGAACCAAACAGCTTTTCATCTCTAACCCACTCAGGAAGAAGATGCAAACCCTGCAAAGAGACGAACCCTCAACACCTCGTGGTTAGAGAGTCGTCCGCTCTACACTGGAAGAAGTTCGCTCGTATTTCAATCACCTTTCATTTTATCTTGGTCCCGTTTGTGCGGAAATCAGGACTGATTGATCGAATACTTTATGATCATTTATGAAAAAAAACACCTGTTGCATTAAACTTTTACAAGATCATTTCCATCAGTTAAAATCAGTCTGAGATCTTTAGTCAAACTCAACCATCTGATTTATGGTCATATCATATAAAATCCTCTTCCTAGAGGTTCTCCAGCAGTACTACTCGTCCCCATACCTGGACAGACGTCCCAGAAGTGAAGACAGTCTGTCCTCTCTGTCCCTGGCTTGTTTCAGGTTTTAAAAAGTGTGTTGCTCCAACCAGCCAATCAGAGATCAAACCCTATATAGTGTCATCGGGGGTTAAGCCAATCCCAATCAAGGTAGGCCCTCCCTTTGACTCCTCCCACAATAAGAACTATTTATTTATCTATCTATCTATCTATCTATCTATCTATCTATCTATCTATCTATCTATCTATCTATCTATCTATCTCTCTCTCTCTCTCTCTCTCTCTCTCTCTCTCTCTCTCTCTATCTATCTATCTATCTATCTATCTATCTATCTATCTATCTATCTATTTATTTATTTATTTGTTTATCTATTTATCTATCCATCCATTTATTTATTTATTTATTTATTTATTTATTTATTTATTTATTTATTTATTTATTTATTTAGTGTTACCCCAGAGAATAAAAAACAATGAGGAGTCTACAAGAAGGGAATAAGAATAATGAGGGGCCTGACAGGAATACTCCATATTATTATTATTTTGGCTCATCCTAAGTTAAAAAATGTTTATAATTATAAGATTTTCACTCACCTCTATAAAGTATAGGTGTGATATGAATCTATATCTGAAAAATGTATACATGTAAATTATTGATGGGAAGAAGTTTTGTAGGATCAATAATGAAACAGAAATGATTTGACAACATATCAGAGATGTACATCAACAACTAAAACTGGCTCCGAAATTGTTCTTTTGTTCTCCGTGTGGATTCTGGAGGAGGAAGTTTAAAATGAGCAAATGCTTTTTTATTATCTTTTAAATTTGTGAATTTGGACGCAGCCTGACAGAGAGAGCCGAGTCAGCCAGCATCAAAAGGCTTCTGGGTGTGTGTGTGTGTGTGTGTGTGTGTGTGTGTGTGTGTGTGTGTGTGTGTGTGTGTGTGTCCTGCTGGGATCCTCATTAACAGGCTCTGGGAGCAGAGGGGTCTGCTTCTTTTCCATCCCTGCTTGTCTGTCCAGCTTCTTTGATGACAGTGGAGCACTAATACCCCTCAATACCCCTCAAATACCCCTCAAACTGCCACTGATGCTCCTCAAACAGCCTTCTCATGTGGCTCATTAGAGCTTTCAGATCTAAACCAATGACGGTCACTGACGCAGTAGAAACCTGTTTACACTTTCTGATAAGTTTAACTGTACACACACACATACACACACACACACACACACACACACACACACACACACACACACACACACACACACGGAAAAGCTACACTTGAACACACACACTGTGTCCGATGTGCATCTGGACCATAATCCTCAACTGTAATTGCGTCCGGGGCTCTGAGAGCCTCGATACGCTGCCGAAGCCACTTTAAGAGCGAAAAATGCTTCTCAGGTTCCTCCAAGGTCGCTGCTCGACAACATATGCGTCTTCATTCCTTAAGCCCTTTATTCCCAAACGAGACGTTAAGTCCCATAAATCAGGTTCTGGTAATTACTCAGCGCCTGAGATGCTGCTCTTGATTCGACTCCATCCAAATGAGCAGCTGAGTCTTCCAACAACAAACTCAAGACCTGAACGGGGGACAGAAAATAAGGAGTGTTTCTGGGTAGAATCTGTTTTTTATCACTCTGACTTTGAGTCTAAACCCTGATGGAGGCGTCTTTCTGTCTCTTCTCTACAAGACGACGTGAGACCTGTAGACGGCTCCGCCTATTTCTTTTTTCATTCTTCGTGTCGAGCAATAGTGTCCATGATTGACAGTTCCTGTGGCCAATTAACTCATTAATATTATTACAATGAACATCGCACCAGTTCAGACTAAAGACAGAAAACTTTGACATGTAAAAGAGTCAGAACCAGCTGAGTGTTTCATTCTCTTAAAATAAATCTTCACAAATTTTCATATTGAATAAACACTGAAATGGTAAAAGAATCAAAGTTTGGTTTTTTTTTATTCACAATGTGCAAATTGCTTTATTAATCAAATAATGAGAAAATAATTAATGATGAAAAAAAAAAAACCTTTTGTCCACCATGGATGGTGGAGCTTTGCTTTTTGTCTGACGACATGAGTCATCGACACTCCTGCTCATCGCCGTCGTGTCCGACAGGATTTCTTTCATCATGTGACTGTTTCTGCAGCTGCTTCGTCTTTATTCGCTGCAGGAAGTCAAACCTCTTTTGTTTTCAGGGTGAGGGACACTAGATGACACGACAACCAGGTCGTCCATCACCCCTATGACCCCACGCACACTTAAATTGCATCACGGTGTTATTTCATGGAATAAAACTTCACCGTTGGAGAAAGTACCACGCTCAAGAACACATCTGGAGTCTTTCCTTCACACAAACACACATTTAGTGTGTAACACTGGAGAGGTAAGGCTCGTTCCACATCAGAGGGTTTTTGTTTTTCAGTCTTTTAAACTACTTAAAATAATCGTCAGTCCAAACTGAGGCTTTAAAAAATAATCGACAGAATGTTTGGATTACATACTGTATCCTACTCTGCTAATCAATGTAATTATGTTGTGTCAAAGTAATAAAAGATTCCAGCCTCATAAACAGAGTGATGAGAGGAAGTCGGCGCTGCAGTGATGAAGGTCCTGCCGTCGCCAGTTAAACATGATGAAAGGCTGCAGCAGCTTCGCCGACACAAACATCCAACTGAAGCTGCTCCAATAAAAACACAGCGTGTCTGCCAACAACGCCTCCGGCCACCGTGGAGCCTCTGTGATCTCTGGTGACACGCCGCCACCACCGGACGCCACCACCATCACAACCAGACCGCCACCACCATCACAACCAGACCGCCACCACCATCACAACCAGACCACCACCACCATCACAACCAGACCGCCACCACCATCCCAACCAGACCGCCACCACCGGACGCCACCACCATCATCCCAACCAGACCGCCACCACCACCATCCCAACCAGACCACCACCACCATCCCAACCAGACCGCCACCACCACCATCCCAACCAGACCACCACCACCATCCCAACCAGACCACCACCACCATCACAACCAGACCGCTACCACCATCACAACCAGACCACCACCACCATCACAACCAGACCACCACCACCATCCCAACCAGACCACCACCACCATCACAACCAGACCACCACCACCATCACAACCAGACTGCCACCACCGTCACAACCAGACCTGGAACGGACACCAAGAAAACTCCCTCATGTCAAGTCCCTGGAACAAACAGACTCTGCAGAATCTGCCAGGATTCTTGTTCAGGGGGTTTGGTGTTCAGGGGGTTTGGTGTTCCTGCGGCATCGCATCACTTCCTGTGACGGACAGCGTCAGTGTGATGGACTTCTGATGGTGGACCAAAGGTTCCAGAATCAGCAGGGAAGCTGATCCATTCAAAAAACTTTGTGAAGTTTCCTGCTGCAAAAATTCAAATTAAACCCCAAAAGTGTGAAACGTGACAACATGAAGCTTCTGTACAAGTAGTCCAACCGAAACCCCCCCACCCCTTCCCTCCAGAGGTGGCTCATGTGCTGCACCCGCTGTGTTATCGCAGTGAATTCAACCACACACACACATTAGGACTCAGTTAACCAAGCAGACCTCACTCAGACACACACACACACACACACACACACACACACACACACACACACACACACACACACACACACACACACACACACACACACACACACACACACACACACACACACACACACACACACACACACACAGGACTAAATAAATGAACAGGGACTCAATTGAGAGGGCGAGGCTGACAATGTGTGTGGTTGTGCTGCGTGTTAATCATCCCCGAGCCCCTCTGGCCTCAATAAAGCAGAATAAAAGAATATAAAAGAACAATTTGAACGGCCCCAGCTGTGAATCACCAAGCCATCACGCCTCACAATAGACCGTCACGCTGGCTATAATTCAGCGTGTGATCTGGGACACGCCCCCTCTCTGGACACATCTTTGTTAAAGTCGTTCGTCAGGCGGATCATTTCCCTGTGCCCCCCCCCCCCCCCCCCCCTCATCACACACACACACACACACACACACACACACACACACACACACACACACACACACACACACACACACATCCAGATGGTTCAAATCCATAATTCAGCTCCTGTCTCCACGCCATGACACCGCTCACCACCGCCCGCCTCCTGGCCTAATGAAGCTCAGCCTGGTGGAGCAGTGAGGAGGCCTCAGCACCTGGGGAGGCTACCTGTTACTGTGCCTCACGGGGAAGGGGGGGCTCAGCTGGCCGCCGCGCCCTGCGCTGGCCACCCCGCCCTGCGCTGGCACTTAGAGGACAGGCACTGGAGCATGAGGCTGTTGTTGTAGCGGCCATGAGGTTGTTTCAGTAAATGAGTCAGTTGGTCTGAACGTAAACACACGTTTGTTTTGGTCCTCACTGGATTCGTTGAAATCATTACAACCAACTAACATGAACTGCCACAACTATCAAATAATCAGGTTTAACACAGACACTATCCAGTATTTAAGTTTAGAAGAAGTAAAACAAAGAGAAACATTAAAGTTATTGTATTTAAGCTCCTTTGTTATGGAGGAAGGTTCGAGTATGAAGTGTGGGTTAGGGTTATGAATCTATCTATCTATCTATCTATCTATCTATCTATCTATCTATCTATCTATCTATCTATCTATCTATCTATCTATCTATCTATCTATCTATCTATCTATCTATCTATCTATCTATCGAGATGAAACATTTTTCCAGACCGGGTCCTGGTTGAAGCCTTTATTAAGCTCCTCCCTTGATTTCTACAGTCTGCTGGCGGTGTGGCGGCGTGACGGCGTGGCGGCGTGGCGGCGTGTGGCGCAGCCGGAAGGCAATCAAACTCCAAAAGTTTTCTCCTCCTTTAGATTCGGCGGCTGACAAATAACTCATTTTATGTCATTGCAATCAATAAGACTGAGAGACGCAGGCATTTTCTCTCTGGGCTGCTGATTGGAATGAACTCCAGAGTTCTGCAGGTCCGAGTGGCGATTGAGAGAACGAGAGCCAATCTGGCGGCGGTGGCGGTGGCAGTGGCGGTGGCGGCAGCGGCAGCGGTGGCGGCGGCTCAGCCTCTGAGAAGCACTTGGAGAAAACAAAGCCCCCGGGAACAGACGTGACCTCGGCTGCACCTAAACTAGCACCTTCCCAGTTGAGCCAGCTCTGATACTAATGCATATTTAAATGAGTACTTTGCATGTATCTGCATATATCTGGAAAATAAAATAGAGTGGAATGAAGATTTGCATGTGAAGGTGTGAACAGCGGCATTCATGAGATGCTAATGTTCGATAGGTAAATGACAGGTCCATCTTTTCCTACTTAATCGCCACGGGGTCGCAGCTAATTGTGCTTTTGTTGTGCAATTATCCAGAGTTTGCTCAGGCTTTATCCGGCCTGGGTGCTTTGTTTGACCTCCTCCCCTCGCGGCCCGGCGAGGAACTGAGATAATCCCAGCAGATTGGCTCTGTCACTCCCGTTCAGGCCGTCTGCCAGTCCACAGCCAATCAGCACGCTCACATAGCAACGCCCCAGATACAGATTCGTCTCTCCTGCTCGTCAAAAAAAAAAGAAAAAAGAGGAGCTCTTGGTTCTGGCGGGTCGAATGCTTTGAAGTTAGCTTTGAAGTTATGAGGCAATTGGAGGAAATGAGCGAATCGGCCGCAGGACTTCCTGGAGAGCCGCTTTGTGAGAGGCGTGATTGGACACCGCACCCCAGAGGGGCACAGTGGTCATTTTGCTCAAGGGGCCCCGGTCCTTCTGGCCGCCAGCTAAACGCCAAGCGCAGGGACACCAATTAAGGTGCTTTGGCATATGGCGGCAGCGTGCGCAGCGGCTCTAATGACCGCCGCTCAACGGCGGAGCTGCAAACTGCTCGCCAACCCGGGTCAGTGGATCTATTGGCAGAGAAAAAGGCCACAAATGCTTCCGTGTGTGTTTCTGAAGCGACTGCTGGGTGGAGGGGGATCATACACCTGCAGCCCTGTCGGGGGGCTGGATGGGTGGTGGTGGAGGGGGTGGAGGGGGTGGAGGGGGGGATCATACACCTGCAGCCCCGTCAGGACGGGAGATCTGGCTGCCTGCCTGACTTCTAGCCCTCCCCTCTCCAGCTGGGACAGAAGCATCCGTGTTCTTCCCATGGGGGTTGGAACTGCAGCGGCAGACCCCAGCAGTGCACACACCAGACCTGGACACAGATGTTCTGCCCGGGCGCCGTGTGGCGTCTCGCTGTCGTTCTGGCTTGGCAGCCATCTCGCCGGTCAGGACGCGTCAGAGGTTCTCCACGCTTCATCTGGGATGACACTCGTCCGCGGGAATGAAGCTCAGCCTCCTCATTACTCTGACAGGCAAACAGCCTCGATGACAACGGAACACAGAGAACAAAAAACAAACCGAGAACTCAAACACACTGTTGTGTTTGTAGGAATAAAATGGGTTCAATGAAATGAAACTGTAGAGTAGAACTCATGAACCTCGCTGGAGATGTGTTCAAGTGGAAAGGATGTAAAATGGTCTTTGTTTTACTGTCATATGATAAAAAAGCTCCTTCAGAGGATGCAGTTTCAGAAATTTAACATATAACAACAACAACAACAACAACAACAACAACAACAATAATAATAATAATAATAATAATAATAATAATAATAATAATAATAATAACAATAATAATAATAATAATAAATCAATAAATCCTCCACCTGGATGGATGGTTTCACCTTCGACAATGAACTGGTCTGGTTCTGCAGGTTCCTCCTCTGGGTCTGGGTCTGCAGGTTCCTTCTCCTCTGGGTCTGGTTCTGCAGGTTCCTCCTCCTCTAAGTCTGGGTCTGCAGGTTCCTTCTCCTCTGGGTCTGGTTCTGCAGGTTTCTTCCGTTGCTCCAGATCCTCTACTTTTTCATGTTGAATTGTTGGTTTTTCTCTATAAAAATGTCTTGAGTTCTATTAGGAGATACAGAAATAAAGTGGAATTGAATCCATTGAAAGATAAACAGTTGCTTACTTAGTAAATAGTTGCTTACTTGGTAAACAGTTGGTGACTTGGTGAATAGTTCGCTGGACAATTAAGGGATTAAAGAATGGATTAAATGAATTTCCTACTTTTACAATGTATTTCGATAAATTCTCATGTTTGGTTTTTATCGCTCCCATGTTATGTGCAGCACTTTGTGAGGCTTTAAGGAGGAACTGGTGTGACCTCTGACCCTTTACCTTTCTTTGTTTCTGAACATGATGTGTGCTGCCTACCAACGCTGATACGAAGAGACGAGTGGCTGCAGGTTGAGCTGAACGCTCCCCTGATTACCTGCTGATCTGAACACCTCGTTCCATATGAATCGAGTGTGGCGTCACTGAGGGAAACGTAAGTCACCTGATCAGACTTCATTTTGTCTCTTCGCCAGTCAAACAATCTCAGTAAAGCTGTAATAAAGCTGTGACTCATCTCTCCCACCAATCTGGCCTGTCAGCGGCCATCGATCTCCATCGCGGCTCGCCCTGCACGCCCGTATTGCACGCCCATTAGCACCGTATGTGTGGACGTAGCCCCATGAATGGAAAACCCCCCCAAATGAGGAGAGACCGGAAAAGACCCCCAGGAGAAGAAAGAGGGAAGGAACGGGGGTCGTCACGGAACGGGGGGGTCGTCACGGCAGCTTTGTCGCCTCCCATTGTCAGAGTGATGGAGCAGGAGGACGGGGAGCCGATGGGGGCCGGGTGTCATTAGTAGGAGTCACTGGGAGGAAGTCAGCGGGGGGTCCGCCGGCCACATGTGCTGCATTGACGACGCGTCCACTTGGCGCTCGGGCCGCGCGGCGTGCCGGAGCGTGATTGAAGGTATGCGGGTTAATGTGTTCATCTGTATGCACACGCAGGCTTCACAACGTGCTGAAGCTTCCAGAACAGCTGAAGCTCGCTACGTGACGGCGGGGCTCCGTTCAGAACACCGTCATCAAATAAACCAAACAAGCTCCAGTTCTAAACACCTCCCGTCTCTTTATGTCAGCAGGCGAATGAAAAATCAACTGCTTTTTACTTTAACTTCTCACTTCAAAAACAGTAGAATAACCCGGCTGTTTAAACATTATGGGATGTTTCCATTATTAGGAGTTGTTTAAAGCTGCTGGGTTACTATTTCGTCGAACTCCAGTTTACTGGAGGAGGATTTACTGAAACTCTGGACTATAGCTGGCATCATTGTCCTTGAATAAATTTGAGCTGTTTGCTCACTGGAACATTTTCACTGGCTGATTTAATGAATTTCTCTCAATGAGCTGACGTTGGTGTTCATGAGGCGATTTCTGTGTTTTGAATGTCTTTGTTGTATATTTTTGATTTCTCTGACAAAGTTTCTTCAGGCACTTGAAACTTGTTTCTCGGCAGCCTTGTTCCACAAAAATACATTTCTGTCTTTAATTTATCAGTCCAATGCTTCTTCCAATATTTAACAGCAGCGTGACGAGCAGTAGCCTTTTATTAAAGAACTGAAAGCAGGAGTCGGCGGAAATGTGAGGTGAAACCTGGGGTGACTTGAAAAGTCATTTTTGGAGTTTCTTTTTATTCGACGGCTGGTGGGAGGCCATACGAATCATTTCAGAATATGTTATTGTGATTAAAGAGAGTGGAGTCAGCAACACGACCTCTCAGTGAATCAGAAATAACCAGATCTAAAACCACACTGTCACTTGCAGTAGTTTTCTGGGCTCAGATTTTCACATTCCTCTACATTTTAGGATGAATGAACGAATCAGGTGAGCAAACTGGAGTAAGAAATGTTGAAGTTCAGAAGAAAGACAACAGATTAAGTGAGACATTTCTCTAATATTTCTTTAATGGTAAACAACAATCATAGAAAACATGATTAAATATTTGAAAAGTGAAATTTAAGGTTGCGCTGATCATTCCTCCTTCCTGTCAGACCTAAAAAAATATATAAAAGTAACAGTATTTCACACGTATTGCCAGTGCAGTGCGTTACCTTTATTGATTACAGATAGTAATATTGGAATGGGACACATATGTAAGAATCCAAACTGCTCCAGATGGTCTTTAAATACAATGAAAGACTTTTTAATTTGAGCTGTTTTGGCGCCGTGTGTGAACACTTCCTGTGTGAGAACACTTCCTGTGTGTGAGCACTTCCTGTGTGAGAACACTTCCTGTGTGAGAACACTTCCTGTGTGAGAACACTTCCTGTGTGTGAACACTTCCTGTGTGAAAACACTTCCTGTGTGAGAACACTTCCTGTGTGTGAGCACTTCCTGTGTGAGAACACTTCCTGTGTGAGAACACTTCCTGTGTGAGAACACTTCCTGTGTGTGAACCCTTCCTGTGTGTGAGCACTTCCTGTGTGTGAGCACTTCCTGTTTAGACACCAGGCAAGATGGCGGAGAAGCATGTTGAAGGCTGCTGACATCCCGGCACTGAACTGGATCGAGACTAAAATGTGACTTTGTTCAACAAAGTTTTGTTTGACAAATTAACTAAAAAAGTTCTTTCAATACGTGTGTGTGTCCTCACAAAATTCCTACGTCTGCTCAGAAAACCCTCAGCGGTCCCCACGGAGGAAACAGCAACGTTAGCATCCCTGCTAACGAGGATGACTACTGTAGAGGAAGGATTGCAGCAGAGGTGGAGAACCAAGAGGAATCTCCTTCATTGTCCTTGACTTCTGGTACACCTTTTGCGATAAACATCTTTCTCTTTCACTTAAAATGACTATGTCCTGAAATGTGGTGACGCTGTGCGCTCTGGTCGACCTCCTCAACTCCAGAAGTGATGCTAATGAGAGGAAACTGCAAAGTGTTTGAGCTGACATAAAGAAAATGAGTGAAAAGATTGAGAGAATTGAAGCTGGACACGACAGGTGGACGTTGTCACCTAGAATGATGTCACTTAGAGCATTGTTACCTAGAGCATTGTTACCTAGAGCTTGTTACCTAGAGCTTGTTACCTAGAGCTTGTTACCTAGAGCATTGTTACCTGAATGATGTCACCTACAGCGTTGTCACCTAGAGCGATGTCACCTAGAGCTGTGTCACCTAGAGCATTGTTACCTAGAGCTTGTTACCTAGAGCATTGTTACCTAGAGCTTTGTTACCTAGAGCATTGTTGCCTAGAGCTTGTTACCTAGAGCATTGTTACCTAGAGCATTGTTACCTGAATGATGTCACCTACAGCGTTGTCACCTAGAGCGATGTCACCTAGAGCTGTGTCACCTAGAGCATTGTTACCTAGAGCATTGTCACCTGAATGATGTTACTCAGAGCGTTGTCACCTTAAACATTGTCACCTAGAGCATTGTTACCTAGAGCGTTGTGTAAACAGTGAATTGTAACAGCAAGCCGTTTTGCAGAAAGATGTTGATGAGCAAGGCATTAAGAGTGTGAAAGCACCCAGCAGGAGTCCTCTGACACTGTGTGTGTGTGTGTGTGTGTGTGTGTGTGTGTGTGTGTGTGTGTGTGTGTGTGTGTGTGTGTGTGTGTGTGTGTGTGTGTGTGTGTGTGTGTGTGTGTGTGTGTGTGTGTGTGTGTGTGTGTGTGTGTGTGTGTGTGTCCAGCACTTTATGTTCCAGACAGTAACTCTGTTTTTCCAACGTCCTGATTTTCAGCCTCCTGGGATGATTATTAATCTAATAATTAAACATTTATTGTCCACAGCACCTGGTCTCTCTCTCTCTCTCTCTCTCTCTCTCTCTCTCTCTCTATCATGGAGCAGGATAGAGATGAGGAGGGGGGGTGGAGCCAGAGGGGGCTGGAGGCGGAGACAGCAGTAGAACAATCCTCGGTTCATCATCACATCACAGGATTCTTTCACGGCTGCTTGTGAGTTTTTTCTGCTGTGAAGTTATTTGAGTCAGAACAAAAGGAAGAAGGAGTCACAGCGAGGAGCCCGGATCAGGTCTGACCCCGGATCAGGTCTGGCCCCCGGATCAGGTCTGACCCCAGATCAGGTCTGAGTCTTTTCATCCACTCTTCCATGACTTTGTGGACAGTTTGGGGCCTGAGCATCTCTGTGACTGTGTGTTGAAGGAGGAGAGTCGGAGTCAGAGGAGGTCCCACCCCGGGCAGCGTCACGCCTCCTGGAGGACAAACTGGCGGCTGAGGACTAAACATCGTGGACTCAGGTGGGGGAGAAGATGCTGCGCTACCTGCTCAAGACTCTGCTGCAGATGAACCTGTTCACCGACTCCCTCCGGCCCCCCGGGAATGGAACCGACGCTTCCTTCAACGGCTCCCTGCTGGACTGGGGAAACTTCACCGGCTTCAACGGTGAGTGAGAACAACCCTCCTCTTCCACCGGCGCCCCTCACACCGACACACCGGGGGGGGGGGGGGGGGGGGGGTCTTTGTGATGGTAATGTGGGGAAAGGAGCTGTCACATCTCACTGTCTCACTGCCGCTGATCAATGATGTGGTGCTGGACTGATCAGGTCTGCATGATGAGGTGCTGGACTGATCAGGTCTGCATGATGTGGTGCTGGACCCAGATCTGGTTCTGGTTCTGGTGTGAAGCTCGTGAGTTGGTCTGAGGAAGTCGTCACGTCTGCTTCACTTCCTGCGTCGTCGCTGCTGAAAATCTGGACTTCACTTGTTTTTATTGTCTCATTAACTTCCTATAACGATTCGTCCTCATGCTGCCTCGCTGTGTGTGTGTGTGTGTGTGTGTGTGTGTGTGTGTGTGTGTGCTCTGACATGGAGACAAAGCTCAGGATGCTCATTATAGCCGACATCAAGGTGATCTGTTGACTTAACTTAACCCCACAGACACACACACACACACACACACACACACACACACACACTGAGTGCTGGTTCTAAACCCTCCAGCTGCTTCCCAGCTTGTGTCCGGTGACTCTTGAAGAGCTGTGAGGGGGGGGGGCTCCTGCTCTGTGCTGCCCCCCCACTGTGGGTGTTATTTAGCCTAATAGCCGGGGGTGGGGGGGTGAGGGGGGGTGTGGGGGGGTGTGGGGGGGGTTGCCTTTTGATCCTCTCCTCTCCTGTCTATCGCCCCATCCGGCTGAAACAACTTGAATAATATTCAGTTTATAGCTTCAGATTAGTTTGACGTTTCTCACACTTCCTCCTCGCTTCCTTCTTCTCTCTCCCTTCTTCTCTCTCGTCCTTCTTCTATCCCTTCATCCCTTCATCCCTTCATCCCTTCATCTCTTCATCCTCAATTCCAGATCAGATTGAGCGTTGGGCTGCACTTCATTAACTCAGTAGGAGAAAGTAAACGTGAGAGGAGGGGATGGATGATGAATCCATCATGACGTGGACTGATGGACAGACTGACAAACTGAAGTGTCTCCGGTGTTTCTGGAGTCTCTGGTGTCTCTGGTGTCTCCGGTGTCTCTGGTGTCTCCGGTGTCTCCGGTGTCTCTGGTGTCTCTGGAGAACGAGGTTCAGATTGATCAAGACGTTTCCAGAAGCTGCTCACTTCCGTCTTTACACGTCGTCGGCAGGTTGAGACGCTCCAGTGAGGACGGAGGACGAGTCTGTCTGCTGGTGATCGATGAGTGTGATCAGTTCGCCTGTTGTAAACCAGTTTGGCCGATATTGATCGACCACATGGAGAAAATGAAAACGATCAGCTTTTCCTTCTGTGATCAATGTGTTTCTCTAAAGTTACTGAAGCGGTTTGACCCAAGTCGTCTTCAGACCCGAACAAACACTGTGCATCAGAGTGCTGAGGCATCAGGGGGTCTTGGAGGTGGGGGGGGTGAGTCATTGGGGGTGGGGGTGTGTGGGTGGGGGTGGGGGGGAGTTATGGGAGCAGACTGTGGGCATCCAGGCGAGAAGCTCAATAGCGGTGGTGGACAGCTCGTGGGTCGACGCTCAGAGAAAAAATCAATGTGGCCGAAAACCAACCTGGAAATAATGAAGGATTCAGTGAAACACTCCTATGGAGGACGACTGCTGTCCCACCACTTCATCTCTTCATACGTCTCTCCATCCCTCCGTCTCTCTGTCCCTCCATCTCTCTGTCCCTCCGTCTCTCCATCCCTCCAATCCTCCATCTCTCCACTTTTCTCCAGTGTTGGAGGATGACCTGAGCGTCGGACCTGCAGCGTCCGGCTGTATTCGTTAGAGGAAAGTTAATTCTGGGTTTTTATTTATTCACATTCAGCCGCTGCCTGCTTCCATTCATCACGTCACCCGAGTGCCTGTGATTTGACACCAGCCTCATTACCTTCTGGCCCCTTCTGTGGCGATGAGATCATCTCATCACGGAGCGCATGACCATATATGGAAATTGATGGCGAGATGACATCACCCAGGCCTGAAACGATGACCATATTTGGAAAGTGACGGGATGAAGTCATTGTGTTCGATCGGAGAGTTTTCAGTGTTTCTGACTTCTTCAGTCAAGTTTGAATTTATTGTTTTAAACTTCTTTGAATATCAAACTTGTTAATTTAACTCAAACTCAGTGTTGAATTGTAACCTAGTTTTAATGCCTTCCTCGCCACGCTCGTTTTCTGGATTTCATTTTGATAATTAATGGAAAAAATATTTTGGGTGGTTTTTGGAAAATTAAAGGAAAATATAAAAAAATAAAGTGACAAAGACAAAATAAATAGATGCCAAAATGTCATTTAAACAGTTTACATGAATTATTGAATAAATAAGGATCAATGTCAGTGTATGAATATTATAATCAGCACTAATTGAAATTGAAATACAATGAACAAAAAAAGTTATTAAATTACTAAATCTAAACAAATCAAGTTTAAAGTAAATCAAAGGGAAATTATTAATCAATCAATAAATAAAAATAAAACAAAAGACAACCCCAATCAGAAATGAGAAACAAAACAAGACATGTGATGGCAATGAGATGAAAACAGCAGCGGCTTTAAAAAGTAGAATAATAATCTAATTACAGTCACTTCGTGGACAAAGTGCAATTTAATGTGACGATTTGTCCCTTCAGGTCAAGAAGGTTCCCCTTCGATCGGCTCGCCATAAATCTGCCAAGCAGTCATTAACGCTCTGTGTGTGTGTGTGTGTGTGTGTGTGTGTGTGTGTGTGTGTGTGTGTGTGTGTGTGTGTGTGTGTGTGTGTGTGTGTGTGTCCCAGCCAATTACTTCTCAATATTTCAGTGTGTGAATCCCAGATGCGTTCACTCCCCCGCCACGTCCAGAACTGCTCCTATTGGTCGAGGAGCAGCTGCTGAATCTCAATCAGGGTAAATCACAAGTTTTCAGTCTGAACGAGACGAAACGACCACAGACTGTGGATACGTCCTAACAGTCCCTCCTGTCTCCTAACAGTCCCTCCTATCTCCTAACAGTCCCTCCTATCTCCTAACAGTCCCTCCTGTCTCCTAACAGTCCCTCCTATATCCTAACAGTCCCTCCTATCTCCTAACAGTCCCTCCTGTCTCCTAACAGTCCCTCCTATATCCTAACAGTCCCTCCTATCTCCTAACAGTCCCTCCTATCTCCTAACAATCCCTCCTATCTCCTAACAGTCCGACCTATCTCCTAACAGTCCGACCTATCTCCTAACAGTCCCTCCTATCTCCTAACAGTCCGACCTATCTCCTAACAGTCCCTCCTATCTCCTAACAGTCCGACCTATCTCCTAACAGTCCCTCCTATCTCCTTTCCTATCCACTTCTCCTTCTCCCCAGAAGTGTTTAAGTGTTTAAGTGGGAGATGATAAGGAGCTTTGGAATTCTCTAGAAGCTAATGAAAGGAGGCTCCATGCTTCCTTTAGAACCTCCTTTAGCCTAGGAACCACTGATGCTTCCTTTACCAAAGGAGACCAGATCATGCTGCCCCACGATTCCTTGTGACAACAACATTTAAAGCAGAGGTCTCCAACCCGGTCCTGCTGGGCTCCTGTCCTGCATGTTTTAGTTCCTCTGCTTCAGCACACCTGAATCTAATGATGATGTCATCACCATGGTAGTGAAAAGGCCCAATAACGAGCCCCTCATTGCGATCAGGTGTGTTGGAACTGGGAGGAGCTAAACCTGCAGGACAGGGACCCTGCAGGACAGGGACCCTGGAGGACAGGGACCCTGGAGGACCGAGATGCAGACCTCTGATTTAAAGGGACCGGCTCATCGGAGCGTTCAGGGAAACACAGGAAGACTGACAAAGGAGCAGATCATGTAAGTTACCAAAGCAACAATCTGCTTAGAACAACTTGAGATCATCTAGAACCCAGATCCCAACTAGGAATGTTCTGGATGTTGTAGAAGAACCAACACAGTAAAGTCCAGTTTCAGTGCAGCCTCACTCTGATTGGTTCTTTATTCACCTGCCAGCCGGTTCCCTTCAGTTCCTCTTTTCCTCTGATTTACATTCAAACCTTCAGATATTTGACTTTATATCAGGGGAACGTGAGAGGAACCATCTTTATACTGCTTTTATCACATTTCTAGTTTTTTCACCACGACTGACGTCACTAATCCTCAACGCCGTCGGATTAGTGTTACGCCACCTAGTGGAAGTGTGGTCTGATTGTCACAACAATGTGATCACCTTTCCTAACTCCTTTAGGAAGTCTCCTAACACCTTTCCTTAACTCCTTTAGGAAGCCTCCTAACACCTTTCCTAACTCCTTTAGGAAGCCTCCTAACACCTTTCCTTAACTCCTTTAGGAAGTCTCCTAACACCTTTCCTTAACTCCTTTAGGAAGCCTCCTAACACCTTTCACTAACTCCTTTAGGAAGTCTCCATACACCTTTCCTTAACTCCTTTAGGAAGCCTCCTAACACCTTTCCTTAACTCCTTTAGGAAGTCTCTTAACACCTTTCCTTAACTCCTTTAGGAAGTCTCCTAACACCTTTCCTTAACTCCTTTAGGAAGTCTCTTAACACCTTTCCTTAACTCCTTTAGGAAGCCTCCTAACACCTTTCACTAACTCCTTTAGGAAGTCTCCATACACCTTTCCTTAACTCCTTTAGGAAGCCTCCTAACACCTTTCCTTAACTCCTTTAGGAAGTCTCTTAACACCTTTCCTTAACTCCTTTAGGAAGTCTCCTAACACCTTTCCTTCACTCCTTTAGGAAGCCTCCTAACACCTTTCCTTAACTCCTTTAGGAAGTCTCTTAACACCTTTCCTTAACTCCTTTAGGAAGTCTCCTAACACCTTTCCTTAACTCCTTTAGGAAGTCTCTTAACACCTTTCCTTAACTCCTTTAGGAAGTCTCCTAACACCTTTCCTTAACTCCTTTAGGAAGCCTCCTAACACCTTTCCTTAACTCCTTTAGGAAGTCTCTTAACACCTTTCCTTAACTCCTTTAGGAAGCCTCCTAACACCTTTCCTTAACTCCTTTAGGAAGTCTCTTAACACCTTTCCTTAACTCCTTTAGGAAGTCTCCTAACACCTTTCCTTAACTCCTTTAGGAAGTCTCTTAACACCTTTCCTAACTCCTTTAGGAAGCCTCCTAACACCTTTCCGTAACCCCGTGACGTCATCCAAAGGGTTAAGGAGAAGTGGATAGGAAAGGAGATAGGAAAGGAGATAGGAAAGGAGATAGGAGGCAGTATTAGGAAGCACCCTGTGTCTGCAGCCAGTGGCCAGCAGGGGGCTCTGTGTCTGGAAAGAACAAGGACTTTTCTCTTCCTCTCACATATTTGCAGCGGATTTGTTCTCAGTAAACGTCCGGCTGCCACAGATGCATTATTAATTCACTTCTGTGGAGCGTCTTTATTCATGGCGGCAGCCGCGCTCGGGGAAACGCCGCTGGTCACCTGGTGACCCTAACGGGCCCGGTGGCATTCAGCCTCCAGCGACGCTCCGGTGATCCACAGTAACCAGGACCGAAGCTCCCTGATCATTAGTGCCGACCTTTCTGGACGAGCTCGTGGTGATGCTGGCGCCGCCGCCATGCCCGGTACTTTGTAGTGGGTTAGAAAGAGAATGTGTGATGACCACGGAGCAGTGGGGGGGGGCTGTGTGTGTGTGTGTGGGGGGGGGGGGGGGGGGGGGGGGCTGTGTGTGTGTGTGTGTGGGGGGGGGGGGGGGGGCGGTCAGTGCTCGTCACAGAGGCTGTTGACGATAATCCATTTATTTCACACGGAATGGGAGGCAGACGCAGCGGGACGACTGCAGCTTCCATTGTCTGGCTCAAGAGTGTAAACGCCAAACGTTCTTCACTTCCGGGGGGGTTGGTTACACCCCACCGCTGTTCGGATCCACTGCCGCCGTCAAGTTTTCATTCCCCCCCCCCTGCAGAGACCTCCGAGGCTACGGGGCGCTTTTACTGCACATGCGCACTTCTGCCGTGGTAAATAGTTCTTCTGCTCATGCACCAGTAAACAAACATGGCGGTCTCCATGGTGACGTGACTCCCAGTCCGTGTTCCAGGTTTATCGTCCATGTTGGAAGTTTTAGAGTTGAGCTCCTCCTCTAATAGCATCTGATTCCTCATCTGTCCAAACGAATGTTGGAAGTTCTCTCCATCGTGTTAATGTTTACAGCGTTTTGTTCTCGGCACACGTCTGTGTGGTTTCATTACTAAAACAAGCAACAGCGCCCCCCCGTAGCCCGGCAGACTAACTACATGGTTGTCAGTGTGTCTGCTGCTGCTGTGGAAACCAAACTCTTTTCTTTGTGTGTGTGTGTGTGTGTGTGTGTGTGTGTGTGTGTGTGTGTGTGTGTGTGTGTGTGTGTGTGTGTGTGTGTGTGTGTGTGTGTGTGTGTGTGTGTGTGTGTGTGTGTGTGTGTGTGTGTGTGTGTGTGTGTGTGTGAGAACACCGTCTCTCCTCTGTAGTAAAAACGAATCACTTTGGAGAGAAAAACGCAGCGCATACAAATCCTCATATTAGCTGATCGTGATGCAACGTCTGGCTTCAGGCAGCAACGATTGAAAAGTGACGTGACTTTAATACCGAGTCGTCGACGTTCTCTCTGGTTCACTCTGGTTCTCTCTGGTTCTCTCTGGTTCACTCTGGTTCTCTCTGGTTCACTCTGGTTCTCTCTGGTTCACTCTGGTTCTCTCTGGTTCTCTCTGGTTCTCTCTGGTTCACTCTGGTTCACTCTGGTTCTCTCTGGTTCACTCTGGTTCTCTCTGGTTCACTCTGGTTCTCTCTGGTTCTCTCTGGTTCACTCTGGTTCTCTCTGGTTCTCTCTGCTTTGGGAAGATTCAGTGAAGAAAAGAAAACCTGAACTGCAGGAAGGAAACGTGAAGTTCATCCTTCACCGTCAACACCGTGTGTGTGTGTGTGTGTGTGTGTGTGTGTGTGTGTGTGTGTGTGTGTGTGTGTGTGTGTGTGTGTGTGTGTGTGTGTGTGTGTGTGTGTGTGTGTGTGTGTGTGTGTGTGTGTGTGTGTGTGTGTGGTCATGGAGGATTGAGCATTTTCATCCTGGGGATGACCTTTGACCCTGAAACTCTCTTGGTGGAACAACAAGTGTTCCTCTGACGGAGGTGATCATCAGCTGTGACTGGAGCTGAATCTGTTCTGACCCTCGTCACCAGATCCCCTCTCTGGTTCTCTTTGGTTCTCTCTGGTTCTCCTTCATCACCAGATTCCCTCTCTGGTTCTCTCTGGTTCTCTCTGGTTCTCCTTCATCACCAGATTCCCTCTCTGGTTCTCTCTGGTTCTCCTTCATCACCAGATTCTCTCTCTGGTTCTCTCTGGTTCTCCTTCATCACCAGATTCTCTCTCTGGTTCTCTCTGGTTCTCCTTCATCACCAGATTCCCTCTCTGGTTCTCTCTGGTTCTCTCTGGTTCTCCTTCATCACCAGATTCTCTCTCTGGTTCTCATTGGTTCTCTCTGGTTCTCCTTCATCACCAGATCCCCTCTCTGGTTCTCTCTGGTTCTCCTTCATCACCAGATTCCCTCTCTGGTTCTCTCTGGTTCTCTCTGGTTCTCCTTCATCACCGGATTCCCTCTCTGGTTCTCTCTGGTTCTCCCTCGTCACCAGATTCCCTCTCTGGTTCTCTCTGGTTCTCCCTCCTCACCAGATCCCCTCTCTGGTTCTCTCTGGTTCTCCCTCGTCACCAGATCCCCTCTCTGGTTCTCTCTGGTTCTCCCTCGTCACTCACCCTGTCCAGTATCTCAGGTTTGCTGTTCCAACGTTTCACAGTGGTTCCGTCTTGTCTCCTCGAGCTTCTGAATCTGAAGAACGTGAGATTCTTTCCCTGATTGACGTCAGTGCAGGACTTGGTTCTCGCTCTCTGATCCGCCATCGCAGCCAAACTGGGCTTTTATTTGTTGGCTTGTTTCTTCCGCTGAGGCTCCGTTCATGTTTACGTTTCAGTGATTCCTCGATGAGCAGCACACCCGGGCCAGCAGACGTTCCTTCAGTCCGCAGACGAGATGATTTACACTCGTCTTGTGCAGCAGGAGAGGCTGCGACTCGCTCAGTGTGGAAAACCTCACTTTTAAAATCTGCTTTTCAAACTGAACAAGAATTCTGAGGTGTTTTTTACTGAAGGAATCAAATTTGGGTCACAAGACGCTTCACTTGGTCGGTCATTCAGTCAGGCAGCTCTGCTCTGGCACATGGCACCACGAGAGAAAG
Organism: Lipophrys pholis; assembly: GCF_963383615.2. Classification (NCBI taxonomy): domain Eukaryota; kingdom Metazoa; phylum Chordata; class Actinopteri; order Blenniiformes; family Blenniidae; genus Lipophrys; species Lipophrys pholis. The sequence continues at coordinate 1,779,270 of NC_137634.1, read as the reverse complement.
TACTTCCTCCTCTTCCCAAGATGGGCATGTGTGGGCGGAGCCAGTCCAGCTCACACAGACACAGCAGATTCTGAATGCAGCTCCTATGATCCAATATTCAAATGGATCAAGCAAAACATTTTAAACACCAGGCTTCTGGACGGAGACCAAGAGGAGGAGTGGAACATCTGGAGGATTTAAAACACAATATGTATTTATTAATCATGAACAAGCGATCGTGAGGAAGTTGTGAATTAGTTGTGAATCAGTGAACTCACCTTGTTTGTCGATTTTAAGATCAAAATGATTCCAACCTTCCATTTCCTCTCAGACTCCGAGTCAAAACGTCTGACGGGAGAGAATCGTTCCTCAAAATAGCGGCGGCAGAAGATAAATCTTTTTCACTCCATCACAGTCACTCGTACTCATTTTCTCCTTCATGTGCAGCAAATACTCACTTTAACTTCAATAAGGAGTGATGAGTAATCTCATGTGAGCTCCACCACACACACACCCGGATGCAGGTAACCCTTCTAGGTTCATGACTGCAGCAAAGTCTATAATTTAAATTAATAGCTTATCGATTTAATGACGACTGGAAACTTTAACAAATCTCATCGTCACGTTATATAAGTTCTAAGTAACTAGAGTACTGCAAAGCTCTCAAACTACCAAAAGTATCGAGTAAAAGTTAAAATTCGACCTCCTATGAGTTACAACATTAGAACTTCAGAGTCGCTCCTGACTAACCGGAACCCTCCCGCTTACAGCGCCGGTCTGTCCTCCAGGCGGTGGCCTGTGGCGCCCTCTGCTGGGCGGCGCCGGACTGGCAGGCCAGCAGGAGTTCATGATTCTCAGCTCACTTTAAATAATGAATTCATGATTAAATTAAACTGAGAGCTTTTAGAGATGTTTATTATTTTAGATGCACCTTTAAAGTACATCATTTCAAAGCCAAAACCCGATGAAGGGCCGAACAAATACAATAAAAATAGATAAATCTATTCTGATTCTAATGAAACCGTGAAGATCAGCAGGATTAATAAACATCTTACTCAGTATAAAGTACACATTGTCTGTAGTAGCTTTAAATCCACTTCCTGTTCTACATTTATAACTAAATGGCCTGTAATTTATATTTAAAATAATTTATCTATGTATATTTTAGGTTTTTCATTTGATCAAAAATCACATTTTAACAAAGACTAATAGAATAATTTTACTTTTGAAATAGAATTAATGTATCAGCATTTATTAGTAATGTTTTGAATAATATCCTTCCATAATTATTATTAGACTTTTTTATATTCATTCTATATTATTTATCATTAATTGATTGAAAAGGATAGATATCATTTTTTCATACTTTTTCATCATATATTAGTTTGAACATATTGAAATGAATTAATTATTAAATTAGTGGAAGCTGAAAAAAAAATCCTATATTATTTATTAAAAAAGGGATTTAATAAGTTCCACTTCTTCCCGCCTCTTTTCCGACACGCAACAGAATCACGTCTGTTTATTGGTTATTTCTGCTTTAATGATTTGCTCGTTTGACTTTCATAATTGATTCAGAGATGTAAGAATTCATTCTTTTCAGAACTTTAATAAATGATGAGAAAGTTAAAAGAAGCTGGTTAATTTATCCGCGGGCTCTCCGGACCGCCGACCGACCGACCGACCGACCGACCGACCGACCGACCGACCAGCTCCTCTGCTCCAGAGTCGCTGACGTCAGAACAGGAAACGCGGCTCCGAGACTTTTAGCCAAACTTTCTGATCAGAAACTTTAGATGTACCCAAGATGTATATAGTTATTTATAATTAGATGTTCTATTCGGTCTGTTAACGCTTCATGTTCTATGGCCGCTATCTGATCATTAAATAAACTGTTAAAATCATGTAAGGTTGGAAAAATGTGTGCATTTTGTTTGTACATAAAACTTATCTGATGAAAACGTATGAATACATTACGTCTATCTTTTTCAAATAACCGGTTGAGTTTCGCCTCGGGCAGTGGTCGGCAGCCTTTATGACCAGAAGACACGTTTCTTTTATGATTTTCCAACAAATCGAATTTGTCTGGAGCCAAAAAACCTGCTTATGATGTGAAATCAGAAAAAAAAACAAAAACAAAAACTGTATTTATGACATTTAATAGAGTAGATATACTTTAACTTACTCTTTTTTGCTTCTGTAAATACTTTTTTAAAATGTTCTATTTTTCATGGATCTTTGCCACTTCATCCATTTCCTTGACTATTTGAGTCATTTTAAATGTCGCCGCTGTGTATTTCTATTGATTAAAACATTTTGCACCATCTTCAGCATTTTTTTAACTTTTTTGTAATTTTATCATTTCACCAATTTTTATTTCTTTTTTTTAAAAGCAGTTTTGGCTGGTATCTCCGTTTTCAGTAAGTCCGGCGGTTTTGCCGTCTTTAGCTGGAGAGGAAAAGGATTTTTGAAAAACCTGAGGTAGGAATATAAAATAAAAATCAACGAAATATGTTTATTAACTTTGTATTTTCTGGAATTTTCATTTGGAGCGGTGAAAAAGCCTCATGAGGCTCCAGAGCCTCCAGCTCTGCCTCCCTCTGGTGGTTGCTTCAGGGAATTGCACTCCAAGGACAGGTGCTGTACTGCTGCTCTACACCAGCAGGGGGCAGCAGCACACCAGTCTGTGATTAACCTGAACACAGGAGGAACTCAAGACAGGATGTTGGAATGATTATACACATAAAACTATGATCTTGATGAATATTTTCCTTTTCTGTCGAGCTTTGAGGCTAAAGTACCAATTAGACTGCTGTTAAACCAAAACACAATACTAATTTACCAATTTAAAGTTAAGATGAAGACGAATCAATATGCACGTGCAAAATGTTGTGTTCCTTCATAGAAAAATGTGGAAAACTCAAAAGCCTCAAACAGATTAGCAGGAAACCTGTAGACATTTAGAGACATTTTTAGGATATTTAAGACATGAAATATTTCAAGACTTTTCAACTGAAAAAAGACTCCGATGATTAAAACACAAAAACATAAAAGGAACCTGGAGAGTACTTAATGGTATAATAAAATTTAGTAAAAATTGCTTTCCAACATATTTTATAAATAACAACAAATCAGTGATTGAAAGTCGGAGTCGAACTAAAAAGCATCGTCACTAAATCCCCAAAACCTCCAGCAGGTGGAGCCAAATGACGCTGCTGCGAAAGTGTCGCCGGGTTTTATGTCGACGACTCCTGAATTTAAATCCTCACTGATTCTTTTAATCAAGACCCATAACTCCCAAAGCTGTTGTCATGGAAACCAACAGCCCAAATGTTTTGGTGTGAACAGTTCCTTCACTGCATCCTGACCTAATGATTGAGGGCGCCTCGTTCAGCCGCCATTTTAAAAACCCGATCTCAACCAGAGAGAGACGCTCAGAAAGCAACCAGTGGAGCGGCGAGGAGCTGCAGGCGTTCCTCTGTCTGGAGGCGACCAGAGGATTCTGGAGCTCCACGGTGCGACACGCTACCAGGGTCAGGAGGTCTCCGAGCCGCGATACCACCGGTGTTTTGGAGTAACTGGTTTCCCTGTTAACTGGTGACCGGCTTCCTCCAGCGCCCCTCGTCTCAGCAGATGTTAGAAACCAACTTTTATCTGTAACTGTCCTGGTGAACTTATTTTAACATCAGCTGCTTCTAAGCTGGTGGCAGGAGTCGGTCACCAGTTAACAGGGGCACCAGTTAAACTGAAACACCGGACAGTGAAGCACATCTTGACTCTAAGGCACGATCGCTAAAATCCACGTTTTGTATTATTGATCATTTCAGCTGATATCTAAGTTGTAGCTCCACGCTTCCAAATGCATTTTCGTATTTTCGGGGATTACTTGTGCACGACGGGGAAAAGCTCCGATGACTCCGCCCACGCCGCGGTGGTACCAGCATGTAATGGAAAACGATCGAAAACTGAGTCGAGTAGAAGCGAGTCGAGTCGGTACACACACACACACACACACACACACACACACACACACACGGTGCCCCGTGTGAAGCTGTGGAGCTTTATGAAGAGCGACGCTGCATCTGAATGACAATGATCAGGCCATGTGTCGGTCCATCTGGACACACACACGCTTAAAATTAAATCACAGCCCCCCCCCCCCCCCGTCCCCGGCTCTGTCTGCACCCTGTTATGGCTGCAGGGTCACTTTACTTTCATTTCCATTCACGTCAGGATGACTTGTGATTCCGCACTCCACCGCACACCGCCACCGCACGCCGCTCGCCAGACCCCTGTCAGTCAGTTTGATACTGACCACTGACTGACCGTCTGATGAAGGTTGCAGACTTTTGCATTTCACTGTCATGTTGCTGAACTGTCGCCAAACAAAGCTGATGTTAACCCCCCCCCCCCCACACACACACATACACCCCAACCCCCCAACCCCCCAACCCCCCACCGCCCCAAACCCCCACTGCCCCCGGAAGCTTCATATCAGCGTAGAAGGTAAATAAATAGGAGGTGGGGAGGCGACGCAGCCACAATGTTTGGAGGCGCAGCAGTGAAATGGAAATTAGATCATTACAACACGGTGACACACAAATGTGATGGTGTGTCAGGTTTTATGTTCCTTTTCCTCCAGTAAGTGATGGATGTAGTGATGTAGTGATACAGTGTGTAGTAATGTAGTGGTACAGTGATGTAGTGATACAGTGATGTAGTGATGTAGTGATACAGTGATACAGTGATATAGTGATTTAGTGATTTAGTGATGTAGTGATGTAGTGATACAGTGATGTAGTGATCAGTGATACAGTATGTAGTGATCAGTGATCAGTGATACAGTGATGCAGTGATGTAGTGATACAGTGATACAGTATGTAGTGATGTAGTGATACAGTATGTAATGATGTAGTGATACAGTGATACAGTATGTAGTGATGTAGTGACACAGTGATACAGTGATGTAGTGATACAGTGATGTAGTGATACAGTATGTAGTGATGTAGTGATACAGTGATGTAGTGATGTAGTGATCAGTGATACAGTGATGCAGTGATGTAGTGATGTAGTGATACAGTGATACAGTATGTAGTGATGTAGTGATACAGTGATACAGTGATACAGTATGTAGTGATACAGTATGTAGTGATACAGTGATACAGTGATATAGTGATGTAGTGATGTAGTGATCAGTGATACAGTGATACAGTGATGTAGTGATGTAGTGATGCAGTGATGTAGTGATACAGTAATGTAGTGATACAGTGATGTAGTGATACAGTGATGTAGTGATACAGTGATACAGTATGTAGTGATCAGTGATACAGTATGTAGTGATGTAGTGATACAGTGATACAGTGATACAGTATGTAGTGATACAGTGATACAGTGATACAGTATGTAGTGATGTAGTGATACAGTGATACAGTGATACAGTATGTAGTGATACAGTGATACAGTGATATAGTGATTTAGTGATGTAGTGATGTAGTGATGTAGTGATACAGTAATGTAGTGATACAGTGATACAGTGATGTAGTGATACAGTGATGTAGTGATACAGTGATACAGTATGTAGTGATCAGTGATACAGTATGTAGTGATGTAGTGATACAGTGATACAGTGATACAGTATGTAGTGATACAGTGATACAGTGATATAGTGATTTAGTGATGTAGTGATGTAGTGATACAGTGATGTAGTGATGTAGTGATACAGTGATGTAGTGATACAGTGATACAGTATGTAGTGATCAGTGATACAGTATGTAATGATGTAGTGATACAGTGATACAGTATGTAGTGATGTAGTGACACAGTGATACAGTGATGTAGTGATACAGTGATGTAGTGATACAGTGATACAGTATGTAGTGATGTAGTGATGTAGTGATACAGTGATGTAGTGATGTAGTGATCAGTGATACAGTGATACAGTGATGCAGTGATGTAGTGATGTAGTGATACAGTGATACAGTATGTAGTGATGTAGTGATACAGTGATACAGTGTTACAGTATGTAGTGATACAGTGATATAGTGATGTAGTGATAAGTGATACAGTGATACAGTGATATAGTGATGTAGTGATGTAGTGATGCAGTGATGTAGTGATACAGTGATACAGTGATGTAGTGATACAGTGATGTAGTGATACAGTGATACAGTATGTAGTGATCAGTGATACAGTATGTAGTGATGTAGTGATACAGTGATACAGTGATACAGTATGTAGTGATACAGTGATATAGTGATTTAGTGATGTAGTGATCAGTGATACAGTGATGTAGTGATACAGTGATACAGTGATACAGTATGTAGTGATGTAGTGATACAGTGATACAGTATGTAGTGATACAGTGATACAGTGATATAGTGATGTAGTGATGTAGTGATGTAGTGATCAGTGATACAGTGATGTAGTGATGTAGTGATACAGTGATACAGTGATGTAGTGATACAGTGATACAGTGATGTAGTGATGTAGTGATCAGTGATGCAGTGATGTAGTGATCAGTGATGTAGTGATGCAGTGATGTAGTGATACAGTGATGTAGTGATACAGTGATGTAGTGATACAGTGATACAGTGATGTAGTGATACAGTGATGTAGTGATGTAGTGATACAGTGATGTAGTGATACAGTGATGTAGTGATACGGTGATGTAGTGATACAGTATGAAGTGATGTAGTGATGCAGTGATGTAGTGATACAGTGATGTAGTGATGTAGTGATACAGTGATGTAGTGATGTAATGCAGTAATGTAGTGATGTAGTGATACAGTAATGTAGTGATACAGTGATGTAGTGATGTAATGATGCAGTAATGTAGTGATGTAGTGATACAGTGATACAGTGATGTAGTGATGCAGTGATACAGTGATGTAGTGATGTAATGATGCAGTAATGTAGTGATGTAGTGATGTAGTGATCAGTGATGCAGTGATGTAGTGATGCAGTGATGTAGTGATACAGTGATGTAGTGATACAGTGATGTAGTGATCAGTGATGTAGTGATGTAGTGATGTAGTGATACAGTGATGTAGTGATGTAGTGATGTAGTGATGTAGTGATCAGTGATGTAGTGATCAGTTATGTAGTGATCAGTGATGTAGTGATGTAGTGATGTAGTGATGTAGTGATGTAGTGATACAATGATGTAGTGATGCAGTGATGCAGTGATACAGTGATGCAGTGATACAGTGATGTGGTGATGTAGTGATACAGTGATACAGTGATGTGGTGATGTAGTGATGTAGTGATGTAATGATACAGTGATGCAGTGATACAGTGATGTAGTGATGTAATGATGCAGTAATGTAGTGATGTAGTGATGTAGTGATCAGTGATGTAGTGATGCAGTGATGTAGTGATGTAGTGATCAGTGATGTAATGATGCAGTAATGTAGTGATGTAGTGATGTAGTGATACAGTGATACAGTGATGTAGTGATGTAGTGATGTAGTGATACAGTGATGTAGTGATGTAGTGATGTAGTGATGTAGTGATGTAGTGATACAGTGATACAGTGATGTAGTGATGTAGTGATACAGTGATACAGTGATATAGTGATGTAGTGATGTAGTGATCAGTGATGCAGTGATGCAGTGATGTAGTGATCAGTGATGTAGTGATGCAGTGATGTAGTGATACAGTGATGCAGTGATACAGTGATGCAGTGATACAGTGATACAGTGATACAGTGATGTAGTGATGCTTCGTCACCGCTTCGCCAGCTGAGCCCCGATCATCCTGATGCTTCATGCAGTCCTGGAGGCTTCAGATGTTACACTGAGCTGCTGGCGGATACTGGAGAGTACTCTACCATGGAGCAGTACTCAGTCAGAGTATGTAACTTGTGCAGTTGTACTTCCCAGTGAGATCAGGAAGACGAGGGAGTCTGAACACCTGAGAGAGTCACTGTCCGTCCAGTTGATGAGTCGACCTGCTGAGACTGAAACAGACGGACTCCTTTCACTGGAATGAGGTGGAGCTCGGCGTCTCTGACCTTTGACCTCGATGTCTCTGACCTTGATGTCTCTGACCTTGATGTCTCTGACCTTAGTGTCTCTGACCTTTGACCTCGATGTCTCTGACCTTGATGTCTCTGACCTTAGTGTCTCTGACCTTTGACCTCGATATCTCTGACCTCGATGTCTCTGACTTCACTGTCTCTGACCTCGATGTCTCTGACCTTGATGTCTCTGACCTTGATGTCTCTGACCTTAGTGTCTCTGACCTTTGACCTCGATGTCTCTGACCTCGATGTCTCTGACTTCACTGTCTCTGAACTCTCTGTCTCTGACCTCTGTGTCTCTTACCTTGATGTCTCTGACCTTAGTGTCTCTGACCTTTGACCTCAGCGTCTCTGACCTCGATGTCGCTGACCTCGATGTCTCTGACCTTGATGTCTCTGACCTTAGTGTCTCTGACCTTTGACCTCGATGTCTCTGACCTCGATGTCTCTGACTTCACTGTCTCTGAACTCTCTGTCTCTGACCTTGATGTCTCTGACCTTAGTGTCTCTGACCTTTGACCTCGATGTCTCTGACCTCAGTGTCAGCTCTAAACACTCCCCGCTCCACTGAGTTCTCCAGGTGGGCGGGACAATCCGTGCACCAATCAGGATATTGTAAATATAGTCAGATCATTTTCCAAGAGATCTGATTGGTCAGTAGATGCTCTGCTCTCAGAGTACCGGGGTGATCTATCCCAGTAAGAAGTGAATCTGCTACGTAGTACTGAAATCCCAGAGTAATCCTGAAGTTACCTCCATAACATCTGTAACATCGGCCGACGTTTGTTTGTTTGTTTGTTTGTTTGTTTGTTTGTTTGTTTGTTTGTTTGTTTACACGTACGGGACGTGTTTTACACTGAAGTCACGTTTGACTACGTGAGATTTGGAATCTTGAACGTGAAGAACATAGACCTATATATATAGTTTTATAGAAGTGTATGGTGTAGAGCCTGATCCTGAGGGATCAGTTAGTGTGTGTTGAGCTCTGCTGTCACACTCTCAGATCAGAAGAGGAAGATCTTGTACGATCTGTCCTTTGTCATCATCAAGGATTTTTCTTAATCTGTGGAGATTGAGCGAGCCAGGCCAGAGAGCAGATCCTTAATCCTGAACGAGCCGAGGTGAGCGACAGACACAATCCAGGCGTCTTTCAAAAACCTTGAACTCTGGAAGTCGCTTCAGTCGTCAGAGACTCACGACCAGCGGTGAACTCACCAGTCTGTCCACGTCCGTGGAAACATGGCGGCTGGCGAGCGCCTGGCCGCAGGAAGGTGTTGGTGAGTGCAGCGTGCTCCAGGAAGGTGTTGGTGAGCGCAGCGTGCTCCAGGAAGGTGTTGGTGAGCGCAGCGTGCTCCAGGAGATCAGCCACTTGTTGGAGCTTCAGGCTCCAAGTTGAAACTGTTCAGTTATTCATGAAAAGCTTCTTTAAATCAGCTGCTGCCACTAAATTGGCCAATTAGACTAATGGAGGAGAGTCTTTGTTCACTGCAGCCATGTTGGTGGTGGAGGTGACGGCAGTGGAACGTGTGGGAGGGGGAGAGTGGAGAACACACACACACGCACGCACGCATGCACGCACACACACACACACACACACACACACACACACACACACACACACACACTGAGGCCTCCATCACGGCTTCAGAAGGATCCCAGATTGGACTAAATTACAGTTGGCGTGTTTGAAGTGTAGCAGTGGGTGGGGGTGGGGTGGGTGGGTGGGTGGGTGGGTGGGTGGGGGGGTTGAAGAAGAGCAGAATGTCCTGGTTGGGGGGGGTGATCCTCCCCCCTCTAACTACACCTACACCTACTCCTCCTCCACCTCCGCCTGCTAAACCTCAACTTGCTCCTCGGTTCCAACCTCCACCTCCACCTCCTCCTCCTCCTCCACCTCCAGTTCCACCTCCTCCTCCACCTCCAGTTCCACCTCCTCCACCAGCTCCTCCACCTCCACCTGCTCCACCTCCACCAGCTTCTCCACCAGCTCCTCCACCTTTGCCTGCTCCTCCTCCACCTCCTCTTTCACCTCCTCCTCCACCTCCACCTACTCCTCCAGCTCCACCTCCTCCCACACCTCCTCCTCCACCTCCTCCTACACCTCCAGCTCCACCTCCACCCACACCTCCTCCTCCACCAGTTCCTCCACCAGCTCCTCCACCTCCACCTCCACCTCCACCCACAGCTCTGCTACAGTTTAATCACTGACATCCAGCCTTGACCTGAACACGTGTTGAGACATTTTGACGGCGAGGGGTTATGAGGGAGCGGCGGCGGCGTTAACGAGCCGCCGGTGACTCACATGACGGGAGTTTTTCCTTTAATGAGACCGGCCGGATTAAAGAAAAGGACCTGGAGTCCGGCTGCAATCTGCCACCGGCCCGTCACGTCTAAATAGAGGAATTAGAATTCCACGCAGCTTCGCCGCCGTGCTTTGTAATTGGCGAGCGTACCGGCGGGCCTCCTGCAACAACTGCTCCCTTCATTACCATGCAGCCCAGATCGTTTCACAGGGTCTCCGCGGCGGACGCCCTCGCAGGCCACGCCTCTTGTTTTATGGCCGTTCCTGCACAGCACACACAAATCCAATTAGAGCAATGAAATCAAATCAGGCCGGCCACATCTGGATATGCTCATTTCGAGCCGGTTTGCTGTTGGATGTAATTCCTTCCCAGAGGTCATTTCCTTGACACGCCTGCAGCGCCGCCGCTGCACATCTCTCCTCCGAGTCCCCGAGGAAACGTCGCATCAGTAATTTGGCAGCGCTACGGGCTTTTATTGGCTAAATTTCAATTAAATACAATTACAACCTGTTTTTGGTAATTGCGTGACACAAGTGGCGGCCGTGGCGTGGATCAGAGAGTCGCTTCGTGTTTGTCTGCTGACGTGCATGAAAATATAAATACAGCTCTTGTCTTTGGAGCATGTTCCCTCCTGGCAGCTTCCTTAAACAGCAGACATCAGGACAACCAGTCTGGATCTTCTGTACAGATGTTGAGTCACTGAAGCTCCATGGGGCAGCTGGACAACACACACACACACACACACACACACACACACACACACACACACACACACACACACACACACACACACACACACACACACACACACACACACACACACACACACACACACACACACACACACACACACACACACACACACACACACATATATAGGCAAGGCAACACAGGGCAATTTCCAGTGCTTTACAGAGAAATAAAAGAAATACAGAAAAACTTTACAAAGACATAAGAAATATATTAATAAAATAAACACATTAAATCTTTAAAGAAATGAAAGTATAAAAGTTTTAAAAACAGCATAAATTGTAGAATAAATAAGGTAACAGATTTATTAAGATACATTTAGTAAAGTAAGTAAACTCTATTGTTTATTCCTATATATATATATATATATATATATATATATATATATATATATATATATATATATATATATATATATATATATAAATATTAGGGATATCGGATCGGGGCCGATATTAGTGATTTGTGAGTGATCGGGGATCGGCAAAATCCAGCCGATCACCCTACCGATCTAAAAAACAAACAAAAAAAAAAACGCTCATTGAGATTAACTCAGACTGGGTGTTTGGTAGTTTGTTCTTTGAGATTAACTCAGACTGGGTGTTTGGTAGTTTGTTCATTGAGATTAACTCAGACTGGGTGTTTGGTAGTTTGTTCATTGAGATTAACTCAGACTGGGTGTTTGGTAGTTTGTTCATTGAGATTAACTCAGACTGGGTGTTTGGTAGTTTGTTCATTGAGATTAACTCAGACTGGGTGTTTGGTAGTTTGTTCATTGAGATTAACTCAGACTGGGTGTTTGGTAGTTTGTTCATTGAGATTAACTCAGACTGGGTGTTTGGTAGTTTGTTCATTGAGATTAACTCAGACTGGGTGTTTGGTAGTTTGTTCATTGAGATTAACTCAGACTAGGTGTTTGGTAGTTTGTTCATTGAGATTTGAGCAGCAGCACGGACGCAGTGTGAATGATCAGCTGATCAGCTGCTGGTGTGTGTGCAGCCTGAGGTGCCCCCCCCCCCCCCCCCACCCCCCAACCCCCCCCACAATGAAATATTAATGCTTCTCTCTGCTCGCTGCCTCACAAGGTCGTCTGCTGGAGCTCCATTGTCGGAAGCAGCTTGACGGCCGAGTCTTTGAAACCGAAGAGATTTCCACAAATTGAATGGAGGAAGACATGACTGTTTGCTGTGTGACCTCGGAGCACATTGTTACCTGCAGGCTGGGGTGTGTGTGTGTGTGTGTGTGTGTGTGTGTGTGTGTGTGTGTGTGTGTGTGTGTGTGTGTGTGGGGAGGGGGCAGACCACAGACGAATGTTTTACCTCCATCTATTCACTGTCACACACACACACACACACACACACACACACACTGGTGTGTTGCTCTTTGTGTGTGTTTTATGTGTCGTCTCCCTCATGTTGAAGGACGGACGATCAATAGAAGCAATCAATGTTGCATGAAGGCTGGGGGTGCGGGGGGGTTCTGCAGTGGTACACACACACACACACACACACACACACACACACACACACACACACACACACACACACACACACACACACACACACACACACACACACACACACACACACACAGTACAAAGGTACAGGGTTCAAAGCGGCAGTGCATCACATCTTCATCTCCTGAGAGGATTCTGAGATCTGCAGTCGAATCTGACAACAAGCATCATCTTTCATCCTCCTCCTCCTCCTCCTCCTCCTCCTCCTCCTCCTCCTTCCTGGTGATTTGACACCAGCCTCACTTCTGTAGCAGCTTCCACTGTGCCTGCATGAAGTCGCTGTTGTTTATTTCAATCTTTAATGGAAAACCACCAACAGCCAATAAACAGAAGAGCCACCGTCACACTCCACAAGTCTGCCATCCATTGTGGCTCGTCCCCCACGGCTTGTCCCCCATGAAATGTCCGGAGTTTCTTGTCATGTGGGTTTTATTAGAGGGACAAACTACCTGTTAATGGTGAAACCATGAAGTGAAAATACATCCAGTCGGAATTCACTCTGTAGTTTCAGTTTATCGCAGAAATTCTCAGCGGCGCAGCGAGTGAAATCTTCACCTGCTGAGTCGGGAGTGAGCGATGTGATGGTGTTTATGTGGACGTGAGCCGGGGACGATCTGAGACTCCAAATCTAAGAATTCCACTGAGCGCCGTGGCCACGGGGCGGATTCAGCCTCTGCTGCTGTCAAACAACTCATAGTGTGTTGCTGCGGCGGTTCTCCCTGAAACGCTTCATCATCTGCTTGGAAACAACAACCAATTAAAATGTCTGCAGTCTGTTTGGACAAACCTGCAGCAGTTTAACTGGGAAGCGTCTTGAAAGGAAAGATTCTGTGTCAGAGTGAAGAGGAGACAAAGAACAGCTGCTGAACCAGCCACCGTCACACTCCACAAGTCTGCCATCCATGGTGGCTCGTCCCCCACGGCTTGTCCCCCATGGGTCATCCCCCAAGGTTTGTCCCCTATGGATTGTCCCCCATGGCTCGTCCCCCACGGCTTATCCCCCATGGGTCATCCCCCACAGCTCGTCCCCATGGGTCGTCCCCCAAGGTTTGTCCCCCATGGATTGTCCCCCACGGCTCGTCCCCCACGGCTTATCCCCCATGGCTCGTCCCCCACAGCTCGTCCCCATGGGTCGTCCCCCAAGGTTTGTCCCCCACGGATTGTCCCCCAAGGTTCGTCCCCCATGGATTGTCCCCAAGGTTTGTCCCCCAAGGTTCGTCCCCCATGTCTCGTCCCCCACGGCTCATCCCCCATGGGTCGTGCCCCAAGGTTTGTCCCCCACGGATTGTCCCCCAAGGTTCGTCCCCCACGGTTCGTCCCCCACGGCTCGTCCCCCACTGACCAGCTGCCCGTCTCACCTCCACTGACCAGCTGACCGTCTCACCCCCACTGACCAGCTGACCGTCTCACCTCCACTGACCAGCTGACCGTCTCACCTCCACTGACCAGCTGACCGTCTCACCTCCACTGACCAGCTGACCGTCTCACCCCCACTGACCAGCTGACCGTCTCACCTCCACTGACCAGCTGACCGTCTCACCCCCACTGGCCTCTGCTCTCTTTTGGAGACTGAATGGTTTTGCTGTGTTCGTTGGCTTGATGATTGTGAGTGTGGATGTTTGTCAGGACTGCCCGTCCCTGCGTACGTGCTCCGAATCAATACTAATGAATGAATAAATACCAGTATGGCAGTTAATTTAGACACTTTAGCTGGGCTGCATGTGTGGGAACTCGGGGGAAATTAATATTCTGCAGCCTCTAAAGCCAGTGGCAGCAAAGCAATATCCTCGGTAACTTGAATAACACAACACTTATGAAATGTTTTCTCCAGAGGACGAGTTTTTTTCTTGGAGAGCAAGTTAGCTTATCATTCCTCAGACATTAGGGATGAAACAGTTTGTCAGTTTGTCAATGAATGAATAGTCAAAGAAAAATGTTCTGTAATTATCCTGCAAGTCTTCTGTCAACAGGAAACTCAAACTCTGGATGCAGCTCCTCCAGCGTGCTGACTCGCAGCTTTCACGTCTGGTAGGAACTAGAAGCTGAAGATCTTTGAGTCGCTGCGACGCGTTAAAACTCTGAATTTAAAACACAGCAGCTCCTCTCTCGTATCGTTCCGACTGATCTTGGAATGAGAACTTTTCTTCTTATTTATGAGAAATAATAGTAACACACTTCTACACTCCCACAAGGTACAACCCTGCTACCGGCAGCCAGATGTGTTCTGTAATTCCACTTTGTACCACAAGATGGTGCACCGGCGCGGCTGTGTTTCTGCAGCCGACGCAGTACAAAGGCTTCGCTTTCAGCAGTAATATCGTGTGCACTCCATATTTTGTCCTCCCGTATTAAAATGAGAGCATCTCTGCTGTGACTGTTATTTTGCTTTATTAGATCAATTTTCAATCTGTACAAATGAGCCGGCTGTAAATTCACAATATAATTACTTTCCCTTTCCACTTTCCAGACACAAACAGCTCTGTCCTGGAGACGTAATGGGCTGCTTTGCATCAACCGCGGTAAAGTAATAACCAAATATTAGCTTAGCTCTCAGCGGGGGTCCTTGGGGGGGGGTCACATCGCTGGGTGCTAGTTGCTCTCTGGACGAGCTGCAACAAGAGGAATAAATCTGGATCTACATCCTGATGCTTATTTTATTTATTGCTGTAAATAATTCATCAAATTCGATACGTCAAAGTTGCCGTTTGTCTTGACGGGTAATGTTTCCTAGTATCAGTGCTATCGTAAACTGGGCGGGACCAACGTGACTGCGGCTCTGCAGAAGACGCTGAGCATGCTGGGTAAAAGACGTCTAATCCACCTTCTTCGCTGGATGTTTTCTGGTGCAGAGAAGGAACTGGTTTTCCTCCGAGGTAACACCGTGACACTTTGACCAAATGAAATCAGGTGATAAAATATCAAAACCAACACAAACACCAGGTCTTGGACCAGGTCCTGGACCAGGTCCTGGACCTGGTGATTGGAGGAATAGCCAAACTTCCCCTTGTTCCTCTTTTAACCTCTGAACCCCACCTGATGCTTCACATCAGTCCTGATGCTTCGTTCTGCTCTGGTGAAGATCCAGCTCTCTTCTCGCTGTATCTGGTTCTCCTCAGGATGGATCCGGTTCTCCTCAGGATGGATCCGGTTCTCCTCAGGATGGATCCGGTTTGACTCTACTGACTCAGGTTCTGTTGCAGAATCAGACAAATGATAAAAAGTTTAAAAAAAAGGGGACATGATTCTGAATCAGGACGTCATCACAGTCAGCACGAGACTGTCCTGGAGCTGAAATGGTTCTGAGATCATCTGAACCTGGATGAGGATCCTGGAGCAAATCATTTGTCCTTTCTGGAGTCGGTCCTGCAGCCTTCACAACCTGAGACCAGAAAAATTCCCGTAAACTAGAAAACAAGACATCGATACAGACAGAGAACGAGAGCTGGAGGAGTCTTCTGGCCCGAGGTCCAGTCCCAGTCCCAGTCCCAGTCCCAGTCCCAGGAAGAGCCAAGGCTCTGATTAGAACATCGTCTTACCGACTGGACTTCAGTTCCTTCAGTTGGGAGGAAAGACAGGAAGTGACCTCAGGTGCACTTTGCTATGAATAGAAAAAAAATCTAAATGCCGTCAGTGTTCGATGTGAAGTTGCTCTCTGATGCTTTCAGGGCAATTACACGGCGAGATGGAGAAATGTGAAGCCCTGAATACCAGGAAGGGTTCGTCAGGCTTTCAAGCTGCTTTTAGTTTGCGTCCGTCTTGTACTTTCAGCCTGGATATCACCACAGTGTGATCACTGTACTCCACCACCTCCACCACTGCACTTTCTCCTTCCACAGCTGAGAATCGACGGCGTAACGATTCAGTTTGAAGCCAAACTAGTGATTCAACCTGTCTGTTGATCTCCACAGGGCAAACGTACCTGTAATCCTCTGTGAAAGAGTAACTACAACCTCTGACTCCACCTTTTCCCTTTTAGCTTAAATATCTTCTCAGAGAAATTGTCAAATGTGCTGTGATTTTTAATCCCTCTCAGATGGAACGACTTTCCCTTTCACATCCCTCCAATAACCTGAGACGACATTCAGTCGCTTCTTCTCTCACGTCGATTCGTCCATCGTAGAAGTCCTGTTCTGTTTGTGTCTTTTGTCTGTTTCCAGTCGGCGATCAGAACAAACCAGCTGAGCTCTTATTGGATCGTCCCGTCGGCTCATCGCTTCGCAGTATTGTTCACCTTTGAAAGATGTTCATTGGAGGAGAAATTGGCCACGTTTGTGAAGTTATTTGAGGATTGAGTCAGTGTCTTCTGTTCGTGTCGGTGAGCCTAAAGCTCCAGCGAAGACTGATGTGGTGGACCCGTGACGCTGAGACCAGGATTCTGTTTTAGGACATTTTGACCGTCTTGCAGCTGAAGTTGATTCTTTAGGAGGTTTGCAGGAAATGTGGCCTTATTATGAGGCACAATCCAACGGTGCTCCTTGTACACCACTGTCGATGTTGGAAGTCTTTATGTTGAGGCTTTTCTTGTGTCCTGAGACATTTATCGCTTTTAAAAGGAGGAGACCTTGTAGAGTTTGAGCCATGTGAGTCTCCACAGCCGTTATAACGTTCTGTTATCAGACCCAGTCTAAGAGACCAATTAAGGCCGGCTGTGCGATGACACTGCAGCGGTAATATATTCCAGGGACGCGCCGAGCGCTCTGTCAGCCAGAAATTTAGGATTCCTTCATGTCCTCATCAGTTCACAAAGTCAAAAGACATCCAAGTCATAAAAATGCAGAAAAATGTAATTAGACATTCAAAATAGCCACTTTTTTTTTATCACCTATTACATTCCTGTCATAGCTGCTGCCTGGTCCTGTCATAAAGCCGTGCCACTGCCTGCATGCAAAGCCCATCCCTCATCTCGCCCCACAATCAGCAGTTAAATGGTTGAAGCCCGGCAGAGAGACGGCGGCTGAACGTCACCTCTGACGCTCCAATCTGCTCCAGTCTGCCCCAATTTGACCCAATCTGCCCCATTCTGCCCCAACCTGCTCGAATCGGCCCCTCATCACCATGTGTGGTGGCAAACAGACGGGGGGCCGCCCCGCCACTCTGTCTTCATATACTCATATCAATCGTTGGATCTGCAGAGTGTGAGGGCGGGCCTGGGGCTGGGGGGGGCTGGGGTGGTTGAGGGATAGGGGCCTTGGGGGTGGGGGGGGGGGAGAAACAGAGGGCACGTCTCGCTTCACAGCCCCAAAGCTAATAGGGGGCCTCTCATTACGAAGAAGTGGGGAAGACAAAGAGGTCTAGGAGAAGTGTGTGTGTGTGTGTGTGTGTGGGGGGGGGGGGGTTCTATAATGAGACGAGAGTGTGAAGCACAAACGAGATGAGAAATGAGAAGTCGGATCTCTGTGCTCCTCCTGCAGCGTCCAGACTGAGAGGAGCTGGCAAGAGAAACAGGAAATTAGTTGACCCTTTGATAGCAGCACTGGTGTCCCCCCCCACCCCCCACCCCCCCTACCTCTACCTCTTCACCCCCTCATCTCTCAGGGAGGTTTGGTAACAGCCAATCTCATTGAGAGGCAGATCAATAAAGAGATATATTGTCATATCTGAGCGCCACCCTCTTAATCAATAAATCTATAATAGAATCCATTGAGCGCAGCCTCTTAAAGGGCCGGCGCTCCGTCTCCAGCCCGGCTAACAGATGCTGCAGACAGACGTGTGGCGTCTTTACTGCTAATGGAGGAGAAAACTGGACCTGCTTCAGACGCTGAGATGAACACCTCCCGTCTCTGTTTCAGCCTGAGAAGCAGGAGTCATGTGACACATCATGTGATCCAGGCTACATGCAATAGAGACACACAAACAGGAAGTCACGCAAACTTCCTGTGTGCGGTTTGCATGTTCTTCCTGTGGCTGCGTGGCTGAAGAACAAACTGAAGAAAATAGTGCAAAAAACCCAACATTACTCTGAATAAGATCACTTGTCAAGATTTACTGAATAGATTTATTGAATATTCTGAAAAAGTTTCCCCACATGTGAATAAATGTAGGACTTTTTAAAAGCTGCAGCAGATTTGATGATGTGGTTTGAAAAGAAATGTACCTTATGGAGCATCACGACTCCTGCAGCAGCGTTAGAGCAGAACTCTGAGTGAAGAAGACGAAGACGAAGACGGAGAACAGACTTGTGTTCAATTAACAACCTTTTACAGTCAAACGTCCTTCTGAGCTGCGGGTTTCTTTCTCTTTCACAAACCGAGGCTGATGTGAGCGGCGGCAGCAGAGGACACTTGATTGGCTCCTTCTCTCTATGAAGGAATCCAATCAGCCCCAGACCGGCTGGGATGAGGGAGCCGCCTGTAGTGGCGGCGAGGAGGAAGGAGCGCAATGCAGAGGTCAGCGTACGTCATCGCTTCAATTCACTGAGAGGCATTCGTTTAGTTGAAGTGTTTCTCTGAGGGTGAACACACACACTACACAACAGAACACACACACACACACACACACACACACACACACACACACACACACACACACACACACACACACACACACACACACACACACACACACACACACACACACACACACACACACACACACACACCACGGAGCTGGTCGGTCTTCAGGTTCAGGAACGATCATGACTTATTGTTGTTCTTTCTTTTCTTTCCCGCCGGAGCTGCTGCACGTTTGATGGAGCTGAATCTCAACCGTTTGCAGAAGCATGTGTCGGCAAAGTGGCTCCATAGCGCCCCCTACAATTTTTTTACACGATTGTAATGTCCACTGGTAGTGTTGATGATGATCGTGTTTTGTTGTGTTATTGTGGTTTAGTTTAGTTTAGTTTAGTTTAGTGAAGAGTGTTGTGTGTTTAATCTCCTCCTGCCACGGTTTCCATTCGCGTGACAAAATAAAATCCTCTGTCAGTTGCATTTGGCATCAAGGACCATGCTTTTATTGTGGTGTCATCCTTCCAAGGCGCTTGCTGCAACATGAATATGTAATTGCCGTAAAAGAAACCCCACTTCAGCAAAGGGAGAAAAACGCTGCCAGAGTCAACACACACGTTTTAATGCTCTACTCTATTTACTTAACATTGAACCGTCGCCTACAGGTAAAATAATAAATAGGTGTAAAATCTGAATTTCATTCAGGTGCAGTCCAACAGGAAGAAGGCGACATGGAAGCAACTAAAAATGAAAAATGAAAACATCATTCAGAGTGAAAAGGCACATGTTGCTATGATTGCTCCTCACTTTGATTTTGATTTTAGGCTGCTGATGGATGATCCATATCTGGCAGCTGCTTCAGGTGGGAGGAGCCAGATAGAAACTCAGTGTTATTGTAGAAGACAAAACCTGCCAGCCTGCAGGTTCTGTTCACAGACTCTGTTACCATGGTGACAGCCTACAGGTTCTGTTCACAGACTCTGTTACCATGGTGACAGCCTGCAGGTTCTGTTCACAGACTCTGTTATCATGGTGACTGACTCAGAGTTTAATTCCGTTCTCTTTCTGGAACAGATAACTCAGAGTTTCCCTCATCTTCAGGGTTAACATGCTCCGACTTTTCATTTTCCCACAATCCTTGATTATCTTCAGCTGCAGCGTGACGGTTTGGTAAAGGAAGCAGGAAGTGAATGTTGAGTCTCGTCTAGCGGAGAACCAGCAGCCTCGTCCAAGTCAAACATGGAGGAAGGAAACGCTGCAGGACTGTCTCGACCCCGGCTGCAACAGGTTCCTGGTTGTTACTGGTTCCTGTTCGTCACTGGTTTCTGGTTGTCACAGGTTCCTGGTTGTTACAGGTTCCTGGTTGTTTTAAGTTCCTGGTTGTTACAGGTTCCTGGTTGTCACAGGTTCCTGGTCGTCACAGGTTTCTGGTTGTCACAGGTTCCTGGTTGTTACAGGTTCCTGGTTGTTTTAAGTTCCTGGTTGTTACAGGTTCCTGGTTGTCACAGGTTCCTGGTTGTCACACGTTCCTGGTCGTCACAGGTTTCTGGTTGTCACAGGTTCCTAGTTGTTACAGGTTCCTGGTCATCACAGGTTCCTGGTTGTTACAGGTTCCTGGTTGTTATAAGTTCCTGGTTGTTACAGGTTCCTGGTTGTCACAGGTTCCTGGTCGTCACAGGTTCCTGGTCGTCACAGGTTCCTGGTTGTCACAGGTTCCTGGTCGTCACAGGTTCCTGGTTGTCACAGGTTCCTGGTTGTTACAGGTTTCTGGTTGTTACAGGTTCCTGGTTGTCACAGGTTTCTGATTGTCACAGGTTCCTGGTTGTTACAGGTTCCTGGTCGTCACAGGTTCTTGTGCTCTCTGCAGCTGCCTGGACAGTTCAGCCTGTTCCAGCCTCCATGCAGGAGCAGCTCTTTGTGTTGTGGCTCAGCTGCGGCGCAGCACCGATCCCCGCTGATGGCCTGTCGTTGTAATTCGCTGCCTAATGTGGATAATTAGTCTAAATTCATGGAGTGCTTGATTCCGCTGACAGCCGCGCCAAACGTTTGACGAAGGCACCAAAGTAGCGGCATCAGTCACAGACGAGCGGAAATGCATTTAGCGGAGGGCCTCATCATGTTTTATTCAATCACAGAGCGATGCTCAATTAATCAGTTTCTGCAATTAAATTAAACATGTACATGCATAAAACATGAAGAACTGTCAGGGTGTTTAAGTCCCTTGAACCCAGAAAATGGAGGATTTATTTGGAATTATTCCAGCGCTTGATGCATGCCACCTTCCAATGCATTTTCTATAAATGTCAGGAGCTAACGGAGCTAATGTTCACCGGGTCGGCCCGACGCCCCACGTTTTATTCTTCCCAGCAGCAAATCACCCCGGCACTGCGTTCTGCACCCCGGCTGGATTCTGAGTGGAGTCTCATTCTGAGTAACATTGTTTTTCTCTTTGGAGTGTGGCGAGGCGAGTGTTTGGCTGCAGTGTTTGTACCTCGTACTGCCGACTCGTTTCGAGTTCTGGCTGGATCCAGACCGGCTCTGTTCCGTTAAAGGTCTCGCACGTGGAACACACATCAGCCTCGGGATCACACGTCGTTTAGGCCTCTGCGCTACGATAACAGCTTTAAAAAGACTGAAACTCAAAGGCCACAGACGTTCTGGCTAAATAGATTCTTTACAGCTGTTTGGCATTCTGTGGGGGGCGTTAGCATCTGTTAGCTTCAGTTATTATCATTAGCATCTGTTAGCAACCAATGACCTCTGTTAGCATCCATTAGCATCTATTAGCAGCCGTTAGCATCTGTTATTATCCGTTAGCATCGATTAGCATACAATATTATCCATTAACATCTTAGCAATCCATTAGCATCTCTTAGCATGTGTTACCGCTATTAGCATCTGTTAGCATTGGGTATTAACATTAGTATTTGTCATAGAAATATATTAAAATCCTACATTATGTGGCGAAAGCATCGGACTGCACATCCGGTTTCATTTGAAGCTCAGAATTGAGTTTAAAAACTGGATTGTACAGCTAAACATGGAGTGTAAAAACATCAATATGTTTTGGGAGATATGAGAAGTTTAGAGCATAAGTGTTTAAATTTACAGAAATTGTCAAATTCAACACAAGCAGCCACTTCATGTTATCTGTCATCAAAGTTAGTTTAGAAGAAATAAAGTTACCAGACAAAAACCCTTTAAACATTAATAAAAGACAGATAATTCCTAATCAATCTGATAGATTCGAGCTGAGTAAACTTTACAGACTTTTTCATCTCAAGTGCGATTATTTGATGAACTGGCCCTTTAAGAGAACTCTATTGCTAGTTAAGTTACAGAAACTGAAACCACACTGAACCGGAAGTCAGAAATTCCCACATAAAACTACAATAGCTCAGGACAGAAAAAACTGCCAAAGTAAACAATTAGACAAAATGCAGTGTACACTTTTATTCAATCACTTTCATTTGATGTCAGACACATTTAAGGAAAATAGATATTTTTTTTATAAATTAGCTGAAAGGAGAAAAATAAATCTTAAATAAGTAAAATACCAAATGAAGCTTCTTCAGATTGATGCAGTGTTTATTTTTCTATCAGCGTCACATGTGATGAAACCGTCACAATAACTGGATTTTTAAGAGATTTCCAGTAGAAACACTCAGCAATTAAAAACTGGTCATTTCTGTAAAAACACATTGTGTATCTGATCCCTGTGATCAGTGAATTTAAGGTCATTTCAAGCCTTTGTCTTAGTTTTGTAACATTTTATATTCAGTATAAATATAAAACAAAAAAACGACGAATGAGATTGAGAGAGAAAAGTTACAGTTTCGTTGCCTCAGTTTAAACTCTTCCCATTAAAGCCTCCACGTTTAGAGGTAAACACTCGACAGGGTTCGGATCTTTTCGCCTGACAGCGGAGGCGGATGCAGTTTGGACTGAATGTGTGAGTCGTGACTACTCTCAGCAGGGTGCGCGCTGCGCGCCGCCGCGCTCCGGCTCCATCCATCCATCTAACCACAGTGCGCCGTGACCGTGCCGCTGCGCCGGGAGGCTGCAGCACAGATCCAGAGATCCGGATCCAGAGATCCAGACCCAGAGATCCAGACCCAGAGATCTAGACCCAGAGCGCAAGGATCCAGAGCGCAGCGCAGCGGAGGACGCGCTCTGTCCGGGGACAAACACAGTGGAGAGCGGGACGCTTCTCTCTGCGCTGCTCTGCGCCCTGAAGCGTCTCTCCTCCGGGTGGTTCCTGGTGGCCGCGGGGCGGAGCGGTGGAGCGGAGGAGCGGTGGACAGGACGCACCGCGGCGGTCTGTCGGTTTGGGTTCGTGGAGCTGCGGTGGGAGTTTAGCGGCGGCGGAGATGCTGCCTGTGGAGCTGGATGCTGCCGGTCGTTAGGCTGGAGATCCTCCTGGATTTATCCCCGCTGCGTTCTGTCTGTCTCACGCGCTGAATGATGGAGTACCGCCTGGCTCTGCTGCCTTTCCTGCTTCACGCGCTCACAACTTTGGCGTCGGGTAAGTTTGACTTGTCTTGTTTCTGCGGCTTCAGGTTTGCGTCACACCGCGGGCTCCCCAGCCTGCAACAGTTTGAAGAAAGGGTGCAAAGTTCCCATCTCAACCCTTCATGTCAGGATTCAGGCACCAGGGCTCCAAAGCTCCTGCATGATGTCACGTTAAAAGGCCACTCAGGCCCATATGCAGCTTCAGCGCGCCGGCCCACCCAGGGGACCCCTGGACCCGCACCAGCATCTGCTCCCCACTGGAGCTGCTCCTTTATCTCCATTATTACAACCATTAGTAACAAAGCAACAGTGGGACGCTTTGTTGCTCTGAGCTGGTGCTTTGACTCCTTTCCCCCGTGGAGGATCACATGTTAACTGTGAGGAGGTTTTAGCTCCAGAGGACTGAGTGCAGGATGGACCAAACCTCGGTCTGCAGTGGATTAAACCATTTCAGGTTGGCCACATTAATGTGACCAGCCTGTGATCAGTGAGCAGCAGCAGTGGAAATGGAACAAAATCCATCTACAGTGTAAATGTTTAATTGTTCTCCCCTGATGGTTTTAGAGAAATATCCTCAACGTGAAGGAAAAATGCAGAGTAACTCTACTCCTACGCTTTCTGCAGTAATTTCACTCTAGTTTAACTTCTATTTCCTTCTGATGATATGAAGTCACTTCAAAACTGAGACTGTAGCTGATCAGTTTACAAAAAGGCAGAAGCCCCGCCCCTTTTATTTGAAGCCCCGCCCCTGCAGTTGTGCATCAGGTGATGAAGATGTGTGACTCTCCTCCAGAATCTCTTCTCACCTGACCAAACGCAGGATCTGCTGTGTTGTTGTTGCTCGTCTGTATTGAAAGACGCAGGAGCTTCAGTTTCAGCTCCTCGGCAGCGAGACTCCGTCCTGGAGCCCCAGATTCTCCTCCAGATCCTCCACCAATCACTCGCTGGTACCAGGCGGCTGCAGGCGGCGCCAAACACAAACCGGCCCGGCTGTGACGCACTAAAGCAATTCTTTGTTTTTGCTTGATGCAAATGTGATAATATAGTTTGTGACAGAGCTGAATCTCAGGCCCAGACCGGCCCAGCCCAGACTGGCCCAGACCGGCCCGGCCCGGACCGGCCTAGTCCGGGCCGGCCCGCCGCTCAGGCTCCTTCCTTTAAGAGGCAGTAAACGTGAGCTATGAACCAGAGCTTATGCTGCTCCTCTGGGATGACAGGCTGGATTAAAGGCTGGATTAAAGCAGTTTTTTTCTCTCTTCAGCAAAACACACCGAGACTTGAAAAACAAACAAACAAAAAAAAACAGGCCTTGTACTCTTTTTAGTTTTCTCTCTTTTTTGGGCAAATGAGCATTTCAAAGCGTGACGCTGTGACGGCGTGACGTTGTGACGTTGTGACGTTGTGACGCTGTGACGCTGTGACGGCGTGACGCTGCAGAGCGCAGGACTCTGAGGTTTGGATCCAGGGTCGCCTTTCAGACGGTTTGTTCAGTAACGTGAGACC
The DNA here is from genome assembly GCF_963383615.2 of Lipophrys pholis. Classification (NCBI taxonomy): domain Eukaryota; kingdom Metazoa; phylum Chordata; class Actinopteri; order Blenniiformes; family Blenniidae; genus Lipophrys; species Lipophrys pholis. The sequence goes on along the minus strand of NC_137634.1, from coordinate 1,754,244 downwards.
GGCGCCGCCAGGCGGCCTCCTCCACCTCCTCCACCTCCCGACGCCGCAGCGGCTGCATGTCTGCTCTTTTCACTGCGGTGACGTTGAGGCCTGGGAGTCTCGGTGAGCGCCCCCAACAGGAAGTAACCCGAACACCCAGCGTCATGTTCAGACTGCAGACGAAATGGTCGGGCCACTTTTTAATCTGAGATATTTCAGACTTTTTAGCCCCGAAATCAGCAAACTTTTTTCCAGTTTCCCTGAAACTTTCAGGTTTTCTCTCCCTTGTTGTTCTGAGATTCAGGGAATGAGCCAGAAACATTGTCCAAGATAATCCAGCGCTCACTGCCAACATGGAGGATCTGAAGTGTGTGTGGTAGAATCAGAATGAGTCACCATGGTGATATGTTGGCTTCATTGTGGAGAGCTGCTGAATAATCCATTGTCACGAGAAGATTTCAGTCGACAGCTCAGGGTGGAGAGAAACCAGTCACAGGATGAGTTTAACCTTTTAAATATATAAACATTGAAAAGTCACCAAGTCAGTCGTAAAGGAGACGATGGAGGCTCCAGCAGCAGTCCTCCATAGTACAACGTGAACATGCTGGTGGTTCAGGGTCAGAGCTCCACAGACGGTCCTCCATAGTGAGCAGCGGGGTCACAGTTCACCTCCCAGAGAGGTACCAGTGTGTGTCCGGCTCTGCGTCATGGATGCAGGAATTATCCACGTTTCCAATCCACCAGACGAGCAGGAGGTTAATGAGCACGGCGAAGAACCGTCAGTCAAACCTTCAGCGTTATTGTCCAACAGGAGCTTCCTGTCCACAGCAACAACCTGGAAGCTCTGAGGTCTGATTTGGACATTGGTCCATTGGTGTGAGTGGGCGTGGCCACCAGTGTTCTTTCTTCATGCTGAAGTTGAGGAGGTTCTCTGAGGAACACGTCTAGAAGCTCCCTGGTTCCTTCTGACCGTCAGCTTCTCTCAGGGGGCCGACTCACGTTAAACGTGATGGATTCTCAGAGAGAGATGCTGTCATTAGTGGTTACACCATGTTGAAGGGTTAACCTTCAAATCAACCAGTTCACCAGTGAAGCAGTGAAGCAGTGAACCAGTTCACCAGTGAAGCAGTGAACCAGTGCACCAGTGAACCAGTTCACCAGTTCACCAGTGAACTGGTTGTTCGTCCTTCCACCCGAGGTGACGTTGCACATCAGCAGCGCCGTCTGTTTTTGCCGTTATTGGCTTATTGACAACACGTCTGCCGTGAGAGAAAAAAGACCTGCGGAAACCTTTGTAGTCATTTTGGAGAACGAGCCCCCCCCCCCCCCCCCCCCCGCCCCCCCCTCCTCAGATCAATCAGACTGTCAATACCTTCGAATGATCCATCATTGAAACGAGTCGCTGTAGATTTCCTGACAGGGAAGAGAAACCGAGGAGTGACAGGACAGCGTCCGTGGGACACGAGTGGCGGGAAGCTAAACGTCCTCTTCCTGTCATCTCAGATTCTGCAGCACTGATCGCTCTGGAGTTGCTGTTTGAAGCTTAAGTTGACTATTTCCGTCGTGGTTTTTTTTTCTTCCTCTCCCTGTTCTTTTAAACGCTGCCGCCGGCCGGTTAAATATAGAAATTAGAAATAAGTAATGAGGGAAACAAACAGTGCGTTTCTGTGTTCTGGTCAGTAAACAGCCTCTCGTTACGTCTGAGAGAACACAGACCAAATTCTCATTACAGACGTCTGACGAGGCTCTGGATGCATTATTAACGTTGTTTGTGCATCGAGCTGCAGGAAGTGAAGAAGAAAACTGAAGCCGTCGTCTCACGAATGTTTTACGCGACAACGTTCCAAGTGAGGACACCTTGACGTTAAAGAAAAGTTCCGTTTCCACTGCAGCAGCAGACAGACTGACAACCATGGAGTCAGTCTGCCACATGTGGCCTGTAATGGGGGTCCGGACCCTCGGGCAGAGAGCAACTGGCTCTATTTAGCAGTGCTGACAAGACAAGTCAGCCCCCCTCCCAAAGGCAGCACCCCGGGCTGCAGACAGATGGACAACCCCCCCCCGCCCCCCCCCCCCCCCCCCCCACACACACACACACACACACATGTTCCGCTGGTTTTCATCAGGAGGTAAGGTGAAGCCAGAGGCTTCCAGAGGCAGAGGCACAACGTTGGTAGTGTAACTTGCAGCGTCTTCTGCTGGTGACTGGAATCGACTATTGAGAGTCTGTGTTCTGAACAGCAAGCTGACATCTTCATCACCCTCCATCCTCACACCATCATCATCCTCACACAGCCACAGACTCATGGGCTTTGAGCTGAGGCTTGTGTCTGGATGTATGAGTAGAAAAGAGGTGGAGCAGGCAGAGATCTGGATTCCTTCTGGATCATTTCCCACTGGGGAGTGTGTCCAGGATGTGTCCATGATCCGTGTTCAAAATGTGTTTTGTTTTAATTAGGACTGAAGTACCTGAGCAGAGGTGTGCATCCGTCCCTGATTCTTCTCAGCTGTTAGATAAAAAAACCTCTCTATAGTCGGTCCCTGATGTTTGGCCAGATGTGTTTCTACACAGGCACTGTAGTCGACTATCAACACAATCTGAGTCATTACAGCCTCACGAAACATTAGAAATGGACTTCACAGCAGCCTGCAGCGGCCCGTCAGCCGGAGGTGTGATCTTCATCACTTACCTCTCGTCTTCAAGGCGCTGCTCAGCGCCGTGGGAGAGATTCCTGTCAGGGACTGTTTGCTTTAAAAACTAGAGCTACACTTGGTAGAGCCAGACCTTCGCCAGCGCCACCTTTGAAATAGAGCATGATAGTCGTTAGCTCATATCTATGCTCACTAGCCTGTAGCTACATCACTGTGAGAAACACTGAGCGGGGAGCGTCTCCATGGCAACAGACGCTGATCTCCTCTCTCATTCGCTTTGAATGGGACCTTTTTTCACAGTTTTTGGGATTTATTCAGTCCTTGGATGATGACAAATCATCCCTGAAGGTTTCCTGCAATTCTGATGAGCAGTTTTTGCAAAAAGTTTGGTAAAATGCATACATACAAATCCGTAGTAACCCTCTGGGCCTACTTCTTGTGGCGAAGGTAATGATTTAAAATCAACCCAAAAGATCAGAATAAAAATCTGAGCAGTCACTGATCGTGTCCTCCACAGTGAAGACAAAACAGAAAACGGTGCATTCAGTTGTGCTTTCAGTGACTTTATGAAACACGTTCTGTGGTGCGGTGCAGTTTGAAAGCCGCTCCGTGCAGAATGAATCGTCGGATGATATTGGAGGATTTTGGGCGGCGGTGTCTGGAGGTGTTGCTGCCGCAGGACGGACTTGATGATTTAATGGCCGGCTCTTGGAAGTGACAGACCCGGCTGTCCTCTCCAGGAGTGACGGCCGCCGTGCTGCCTGCTACCTTGAGAGCGATGAGACACAAACAGGGACGAGGGGATTGGAGGCGGTTCAGAGTCGCGTTGAGCTGATGACTGACGGCCGGCCCTGCTGGAGAGGGGCAGACGTGACTCGCTTGACGAGGTCTTTTCTCATCTCGTTAAATCTAACTTGTGTCAGAAATCACTGGTAGCGTTTAACAACAGCGCTGGAATCGAGCTCCTCATCAGTTTCTGAACCCTGTGATTTAATTACAGCAGAACCAATGTTCCCTTAAATATCCTCCGCTCACGGGGCGTTTATCTGCTTTCATGGTAACATTATCACGCTCATGAATAAGCAATCTTTCTTGACTGGGATTGTACGTTGTCAGTCTTTCATGTATGATGAGAGCTGCGGGAACCGCGTCTCCTCACAATGCCAGGCAGTGGATCATCGTGACTGCTGATCAATGAAACTTTATATTTAGCCGCAGCCTCGCTGTATCTAATCATCCAGCTGGAAGAAACGAACGCCGCTTTGTATTGGGAAGCAGAATAGTTTCATCAGTCATTGTCAAACCACAAATTATAGGTCTCTGCATGTAGATTATCCTGAGTTGGATGGAAATGACCTTACTTGTCAGCCGCAGTGTTTTATCAGTCAATAACACAGAAACAACCCTGAGAGTTACTTCTTTTTTTAACTCTGCCTCTGGATTGTTTTTCCTCTGATGGGTTCAGGAAGTCCTTTCCTCCCCCTCATGGTCGACCTCCAGGCCAGACTGATAGCTGCAGATAGTGTGTGGAAGTGGTTTACAGCACTAATAGAAGCTAATTTTGACTTATGTTGCTGTGGGACAGGAAGCCGGTGGGATTTCCCCCGCAGCTTCGTTTGGCCACCCGCAGTACGAAGGTTCCGTCCAGGCGTTCGGTCTCCAGAGTACCGAGTAGCCGTCCAAGTGTCCCCCATGTTAGCATTTCCTTCCCCGACAGCAGGTTGACCAGTGTAGCCAATGGACCGATAATTAGTGATGACTGATCGTCGAGTCACTGCTCCGTTTAAGATTTTGCTTTTTCAACAAATGCTCGTACTGAAGTGACTCAATATAGTGCCTGATGTAGATACTTCCGTCAATAAGTGCACCTCCAGCAGTTCGTCACTGGACCGGTGAAGAGCAATGTCGCTCCATCATCGTATTCATGAGTCACGTGATGTTAACTCTTTGCTTCACTTCTCCTCCGTCTTGTAAATGAAAGTGTTTGAACTCGTGACCCTCCCTGTTCTCGAGTCAAATTCTCTCTACAGGTCTTCTCACTAACACGTCGCAGTACTCATTAAACACCTTCCGTCAACAGATATTCATGGTATTTGTGGTGAACAAGAAGAAAATGTCATTATACTGATTTTGATCTGTCATACTGGACTTTTTCATCAAAGTGTTAAGTCAGTAATCTTCCCCACTGATCCAACGAGCTGTTGAATTATACTTCATTACATTAAACTCCCTGGGAACCAGAGTACCAGCAGTACCACAGTGACTTGTTGGGCCTGATCCGACTACACTGAAATATTCTGCTCAAAAATGACTTTTGTCTTTCCTCTGGACTCAAACCACAATATTTAGTGAATGTTTTCTATAAAACCACCCCTCCAGCTTGGTCTCTTCCAAAAACAGGATCTTTAGCTTTTCCATCACTCTGTCAGGAAATCAGCCACTGTGCACATTTTCCCCCAGAATGGCCTGTAAGTGTTGCTTCCTCCGTCCACCATTTCTCTCCTGCTTGAGGTATTTTCTCCCGTCTCTTCTTGTCTCTTCTTGCTCTCGTCAAACGAAGCACTTAAAGCGAACTCGCAGGAACAGTGAAGCTAGTTGCCAGTTACAGTTCCCTTGTTGTCAGAGACCTTACCCCGAAAAACCCAAAGCCCTCGGTGGAGTCTGTGGAGAAAATCGATGCTTGTTACTGGCGAGCTACTCGATCTGAAACCCTTTTGGCAGGCTCTGTGATGCCTTGAAATGTTTTTGAACTGGTTGTATTAAAGTCCTCAAAATTCATTTTGCTTCTCTAAGCTGCATTCAGAGTTATTTGACTCTTCATATTCGGGAGTAGTTCAGCTGCTCAACTCCTCCGCAGTATCGTCGGTGATATTTGATGTCTTGCAAAAAGCCAGCTGTTGAATATTCATCACAATGTGGAATCTGGAGGAGAGTACTTTTCAAAGTCAAAGTGAAAAGAGTGGAGATCTGCATGTATGGGGGCCGTTGTGCTGCTGCCCACTCGGGCGTGTTTCCAGGAGCTGGAACCAAATCAAAGCTTAATGAACTCCTCAGCCTCTCAGCCGTGTTTCCCCACCGGGAACTTTCTGGTTTCAAAATGGTTTCAACTGTCTGCTCCCATTGGACCAGACAAAAACACTCTAGTGTTTGCTCTCTATCGATGGCGAGCTGCTCTGCCTTGACAGCGAGCCCAAGTATCTCGCCAAACCTCATTTGGCTGCTCTTCCGGGGGGAGAGGCCACGCTCCGAGGGAGCAGGAAACACAGTTGTACCATAGATGGGGGGGTTTTTTTAGACACTGCTATGGGAGTGTGGATATCCCAATATCCATGATCCTCAAAGAAAAAGAGCAGAAAGAAGCAGCTCCAAAACGTCCCCCACTCCCATCATAGAAAGCAGCTCACAGCCCCAGAGAGTCCCAATAAAAACAGTCATTTCCTGGAGCAGCGTTGACTCTGCCTCTTCAGATGCTGAGCATCAACAACAGAGACTCAAAGAGCTAAAGAGCTCGTCTCTTTACGACCCTCCACTCTGTCTCATGCAGGAGTCGGACAGGAGAGCAGAGGAAACTCTGCAGCCTCGGCCCCCCTCAGTGCACACAACTACCCCTCAATGCACATTTACTAATCGATTCCACTGACTTTGGTGCAAACAGAGAATCAGGGGGAAATTATGGAAAGATCGAGGGAGGATCGGGGGAGAATCGAGGGAGGATCGGGGGAGAATTGTGGGAGGATTGGGTGAGAATCGAGGGAGGATCGGGGGAGAAATGGGGGAGGTGGAGGCTATAAAACAAAGTGAGGAGGTAAAACGAGCTGCTGAGAAGAATTGCAGATGAGGAAGGTTCAGGAAAGTTGCTGGATTTGCTGTGATGGCCGTCGTGTTGCCGTCCTGGCCCTCGCTCGCCCTCCTCTCTCTATTAAATTATAAATTCTTTCTCTTCACCACGAGCAGCTACTTTTCTGTGTTGGAGTTTGAAAAGACTTTCCAGAGCCATTAACGGCTCTGTCTTGTGAGAGCGCCTGTTATCTGCAGTGCAGGGTGAAGCAGCTCAGCTTAGCCTGCAGTTTTAAGCTCCAGCACGACTTGATCGCTCTCCTTCACCACGACCTAATCTCACTCCGAACCACGACTCGCCGCAGAGCGAGGAGGAGAACCACTTCTGATTTGTTGCAGGATTCTGATTTATTTCTAAGTCCTTGCCGTGGAAATGAAAAGCATCGCTCAGTTCGCCCGGTGGCGTCCAGACTTTATGTCCTGTTCCCTGCAGAAAACCAAACGTATGGATGTGGTGTGTGATGATACCGGTGTAGTATTAAATATGGTACCCCCTGGAAAATCGAAACTGGGTTCATTTTCCGCTGGAGAATATGGACACCCCCCCCCCCCCCCCCCCCACTATAGATTATGTACCCCCCCCCACAAACGTTTGCTTTTAATAAAGCTGCAATCAGTGAATAGGGCTCCATAAACTCCTCATCTTCATCATTTTCATTCATATATCGAAGAACCTCAGGGGTTTTCCTGATGCTGGACTGGGGTCTGGGTCTGGACTGGTGACGGTTCAGAGTCTGGACTGGTGAAGGTTCAGGGTCTGGACTGGTGACGGTTCAGAGTCTGGACTAGTGAAGGTTCAGGGTCTGGACTAGTGAAGGTTCAGGGTCTGGACTAGTGAAGGTTCAGGGTGAAGGTTCAGGGTCTGGACTGGTGACGGTTCAGGGTGAAGGTTCAGGGTCTGGACTGGTGACGGTTCAGAGTCTGGACTAGTGAAGGTTCAGGGTCTGGACTAGTGAAGGTTCAGGGTCTGGAGCTTCAGAACACTGTGGCTCTTCTTCTGCTGTTTGTTCTGTAAAAGCAGGGTTCCTCACCTTCAGACACTCTTGTTATTGACACGTTGTGCTGCAGCACTTTTTCACGCTTCGTTATAGAAAAGAGTTTCTGCTGCTCGTGGCTGTTTGCTGCAGTTCTTTCCTCGTCGGCACCGTTTCACTGTCGCCTCCCAGCTCTACGTCTCTTCTTCTTCCAGGTTGAAGGACTTTGAAGTTGTTTGACGGTAATTTCTTCTTTGTATGCCTTTGTTCTGAGGTTTCTGTGTACTCTAAATACGGCGCTCTGCACATGGACTCGTCAGGCAGGACGGGAAAGTTGAGAGGAATTAATTAAAATTAAACACTGTTCAGTTTCCTGGAGTGATGATGTGATTGTTACAGAAGGAAATCATTAAAAGAAGAACCGCTCCGCTCCACCGAAGCAACAGGACTTAACTCTGGTGTGACATCATCACCTGTACTCGAGTATTCTGATGCTGTGTCGCTTCTATATGGAAGGTTCTTCTTGTTCTTCTAGAAGGATCGTTAAAAGTTTTGAATTCAATACAACTCAGTCATATGAACATGAAGAAACCGGCAGAACCAGGGTCAAAGGTCATGGCTTTCTGCAGAACCAGACTCAGAGGAGGAGAATTTCTGCTATTCAAGTTGGTTTTCGAGGAATTCCTTCCATCAGCAGTCTGAAGCCGCAGTTCCTCCAGATTCCCTTCAACAGTCGGATTCCTGATCTCCAAACGTGACTGAAAAATGATGGGATCCTGGAAGTATTCCTCCTCCTGTCGGGTCCACGGTGGTTCTAGAAGGTTTGCGTTGGATCGACAGTGTTCAGCCGATCCGTTGTGCTCGAGTGTTTGAACACGTCGTCATTTCATCCCGTCACATCGACGTCTCCCGGCTCTGTCCAGGTCCTATAGATTTATCAAGCAGAAGTGAAAGTGACGGCTGAAGCTGCGGTGGAACAAATGAACTGTTTCTTCAAGCTGAAATTACTGTAATCTCAGGAGTAAATCACGTCTTCCTGAGTTGGAGCCTGCTGAGAGTGAAAACCTCAGAGGAAATACCAACGTGTTTTGACAAAACCCTCTAGTGACACAAACTGAGGATGTGCGATAAAGAAAAACTGCGTCGTTACGAAACATTTGACACGAAGTCGATAAGCGAGTCGTCGTTGCCTGTTGGGCTGTTTTCTAATGGAAGGTTGTTTCCTCCTGCAAACCGACGCAGGATATATTTCTGTTGTACTTTGCAGTATTTCACCCGTCAGTTACCAGAATTCTGCGACCAGAGATCCTCTGGAGTCGTCAGCAGGTATTCTCACGTATCCAGTCTCCCTTAAGTTGTCTTTGAATCAGTTCTTAAAATGTGTTCGGGAAACAAATTAAACATGGAGCTCGTTCTGACGCTTTTAATACCGCAACTTCCTGTCGTGAGGGTACATGAGAGATTTTGACTGGTAGGTGGGAAAATATCTGTTGAATCTATGATCCAGAGTGACTTTGTCCAAACTGCAGAAAGTTCTTTCCACCCGTTAGAGTCTTCACACGTTCAAACTTTAATCTTTCTGACGGAAACAGGAATCGTTTTTCATCTTTTCTCCCGATGGTGGTAATTTGAGCTGGAGACTGCGAAGCCTCATTCAGATTCCCGGGCCCTCCTGTCGCAGGACTCACTGACACTTGTGAGCAGGTTTTGTGTCTTTTGTTACGAGTTTGAAATGAGAAAAAACTTGTAGAGCAGACTTTCCAAAGTTAGTGGATCAAAGCTTTGTTGGCTATAAATCTCCTACAAATCCTTCAAGGACTCCTTTTAGTTTTTTTTGGCTTCAGACAGTGATTTGTGTTTCTTCCACACTGCCTTCATCAAACAGTCTGGACAGAATCTCAGTGCTTCATTAGCTCACAGGCGTCGTGGACACGAGCTAACAGGTCCAGAGGGTCCAGACGTTCCTGTTAGAAAACCTTCTCCAAAGCTGCAGCTCGTCTCTCCAGACTCCGGCTGTCTGTTTAACTCCACTTCTCTCAGGCCACATTTACACATAGCCAGTATTCACCAGGACTGTGACATCTCGCTGCGTTTGGGCATTTACACATAAACGCAGCTACGAGTCCACCAAATGATGATGTCTAAAAAAAAACCCAGGCCAAAGTGGAGATTTAGAAAAAACTCCATCTTTCCATTTGCATGTAATAATAATGAAGTTTTGCAGTGAGTCCGTGTCCCTGTTGGGTTGTGGGAGCGAGTTCCAGATGGCGGCGGCGGCGGCGAAGGCTTGCGCCCCCAATATAGAGAGGGCGAGACGGAGATTTCCATCACAGTCTGCGACAGAAGCATCATCTTTGTGCGACACGTGTTTACGATTTGAAGGCTGTGACGAACCTGGATCCAATGAAAGCATAGTTTCTTTAAAGTTTTATATTCTGACGCCACATTTAGGAGGAGCTCCGCTTCTTTATCGGTCCCAACAAACAAACTGTTTCGCTGAAAGAACAGGAAGTGACTCCTGCCATTCCTGACGTCGTGTTGTTGTTCCAGGATTCTGATTGGCTATCATGACTTCACGCCTCGCGTCACACTGCCCCCTACAGGTCTGGCTGCTCACAGCAGTTCTGAACCAGGTTTATTTGCAGGTCCGGGTAAATGAGGATTTTTAAAATTTAAAACGTAGAGGGGGAAATATCAGTTTTTGTAAAAACCCGGCTCCATTTTAATGGGGCCTAAAGCTGCAGCTCGTCTCCCCGGACCCCAGCTGTCTGTTTAAATCCACTTCACTGCGTTTCCTCCAGCCTCCCTCATCTCCTACATACATCTGCTCTCTGAGCATCAGTCCAGGGAATACCACACAGCTACACTCCGATATCCTGGAGGAGTGTGCCAGCGCAGGCTGTGGTGGAGATCTGAACTGACGTATCGTCGTTCTGCTGCACCGGCCAGACGTCGTCGTGGAGCTAGCATCACGCTGCTACAAGACAGAGAGGCGGGTGTCAAATTACAAGCACTCAGTGATGCATGTCAACAGTCAGTGCTGTAAACAGACATCATCATCATCAAAATGCTCTTGGTGAATGTGGGTGGAGCTTAGAAAGGCTGAAATCGTGGCCTGCAGGTTGTTAGTAAAACACAGGAGATGTACTGTGAAGTACTGCGTCACCATGTGACTCATGATAGAAAACACAACGCTAAGTTAGGATGTTGAAGGAATAAAGTGAAACTTGACCTGTCGTCAGCGGGACTCAGTCTGATTGGTCAAGATGTTGACATCAGCAGAAAGTCACAGTTCATGGAAACACGTCATCCATTGCAGGTCAGTCAGTCCTCATATGTACATTACAAGTACTACTACTGTAGTGAGAATCAGTGTGTGACTGATTGTGTGAAAGACAAGAAGTCCGCTGTCATAAAACCTTCATATTGAGCTGATGTTTTGGATCCAGGAGGTCCAAGTTCAGCCTGAAACATGACTAAAGAGCCACATGTGGCTCCAGAGCCGCAGGTTGCAGTCCTCTGATCGAGTGAGACCATGAGGATGGTGCCAAATGACAAACAGCCCATGCTACAGGTCAGCGCTCAGTTTGCTTTCAATGAGTGGAGCTGAAGAGGTCTGCTTTCCACGCAGGATGATCTGCTCCAGGAAAACAAGAGGCAGGAGTCAAATTACACGGATCAATCACCACATGAGAGGTGCACAGCGTTTCTGGAGCTGCTCTCATAAAGTTCTCCAGCATTCCCTCCCCTGGTGCTTCCCCTCCGGTGCCCGAGACTTCGGCTTCGTGGAAATTCGTAATTCAACACGTGTTACTGCTGAGTAATCACATTACATGCTCATTTCACACGGCCGTGTAGCTGATGAAGCGATGTGTTGCTGTGGAGCCTGTTCAACACGCTGCCGAGAGGTTTTGATCATTTTAACGCCCACTCGCCCGTTCCTGTGCCGAGGCTGCGGCGTGTATTAAAGAGCAGCTTCCCTCCACACTGGTGCCGTCGCACTACTTTACATTCAGAGCGTGTAAATGAGTCGTGCTGGTCGGTCCAGTTTATGTTCGAGGAGCTTAAAAGGAGGTTTTTGCATCGTTTGGCGTTAATGAGCGAGCAGATCGTCGCCTTTAACAACCCTGAATAACGCCGGTTGTTAACTCGGTTGTGTTTCTGTTCCCGTTTAAAACGCAGATCGGCTGTAATTATACTGGCGCTGCCAGCAAACGTGATAATTGAGGTCTTTTACCGCCGCTCCCCTGCAGGATCCCGGCCGAGGCTGGAGGACGCGGCCCCTCGGATCGTGGAGCACCCGTCCGATCTCATCGTGTCGAAGGGCGAGCCGGCCACGCTCAACTGCAAGGCGGAGGGCCGGCCCACCCCGATGGTGGAATGGTACAAGGACGGCGAGCGCGTGGAGACGGACCGGGAGGACCCGCGCTCCCACCGCATGCTGCTGCCCAGCGGCTCGCTCTTCTTCCTGCGAATCGTACACGGGAGGCGGAGCAAGCCCGACGAGGGCGTCTACGTGTGCGTCGCCCGCAACTACCTGGGCGAGGCGGTCAGCCGCAACGCGTCGCTGGAGGTGGCAAGTAAGTGGGCTCTTCTCATATTTTCACCGTGCGAGGGCTGAGCTGCTGATTGGTTGACGACCTGGCGAGATCCGGAGGCGGATCAGACTGGAGCGATGCTGGAGTCACTGTCCTGCTGGGGTTGGTTCCACAGGGTCGCTGCCTCGAGGGATGGGTACTGAAAGAAACACAATTCTTAGAGTCGTCATTGATGAGGACCTCAAATGGAAGTCACATTTAAATGATATAAAAGGAAAAATCACTAAATCCATCGCAGTGTCACATAAAGTCAAATTTTCACTAAAATCAATCTTCTTTACTCACTTTATATAACAGTGATTCAACCACATTTAACTTACTGTGGAAATATGGGCTCAACCTGTAAAACGTATACACAGTCTGAAAACAATATATAATATAAGACATAGAGATCCATCAAACCCACTATTTATCAAATGTAAGTCGCTAAAAATGAATGATATAGTTGATTATAATATTCTTCAGGTTCTGAATAAAACCAATAAAAAAACATTGAACATCCAAGAAAGTTTGAAAAAAGAGAAAGTCACTATAATTTGAAAGGAACAGACGTCTTTAAAAAAAACACTTTTAACTCCAAAGAAATGAAACGAAGTGTGACAGTGACGGGAATCAGTTTGTGGAACAGTCTGCAGAAAGAAGTAAAGACTCAGGAACTCTCCTGGAATTCAAGAAACACTTCAAATCTGCATTGTTTAAAAAGTATGACAATTTGATTTGACTATAAATATTCTGAGATGTTGGGTATTTGATTTGAACAAACATGAAAATGATGTTTTTTTTTTGTTTTTTTTGTATATTGTAAATACTGACATAAAATGCTTAGATATATGTGTAAATATTTAGAATGTTGAACATTAACAGACGTAAAGGTGTTGAAAGGCAACTCAGAGGCAGATATTATAAGACCGTAGATATTATAAGATCTTCTCTTCTCCTTTTCATTCAAAATGTGTTGAATTGGAAGTTTTGTTTCTCAGACTGTTTATTTTCATTTTATTAAATTTTTAAACTTTTGAATGAAATAAAGAATTCCAATTAGGTAGTTTTGTGATTTTATGGGGTAATAAATCTTAATTTGTTTAATAATAAAAACTTTAGCATATTTATTTCTAAATATATAGAATTTAATACATTTATCAAAACAACACACGACTGTTTGTATTGTAACGTCGTCGTCGTTCCACAAATATCTACAGTTTTTCTTCTTAATAATTCTCAAACTAAAAGCAGCTCCACCTCCTCCTGTTCTTTCTCCTCTGGAAGCTTCGAGTGACGAGGCTCCATGGAGGCAGACAAGTTTAAAACAGATGAGAGTCTCTTCAGCCTGGAGAAACATCTGGTGGTCTTCAGATTAGAAGTACTCCCTCCACTGGCCTCGTACTTCACTTCACAGATATTTCAGTGTACTCTGCATCGCCCCTTGATAGTTTTCTATCCACCATGTCGACTGACGTCACTACGCTCCTGTGCTGCAACGCTGCCTTGGAGTCCGGCTCGGACAATCACCTACTGCTCCTCTCTCACAGTCACAAGGATCCTTTTAGGTACTAAAACCTGGAACCGTTTGATTTTACCTGAATCGGTACTCGGAATTTGGTTGGTACTTATAAAAGTACTGCATTCGGTATGCGTACCTGTTTACAACCCAGTATTATTACATCAGTGTGCTTTACAAGGCCATGGAGGCCATGTCGGACCTCCACCTCTGACCCCCATGTCAGACCCCCCCCCCCCCCCCCCCCCCCCCCCCCCGCCCTGCTCATAGACGGATGACAGCAGATTAACGGTTGTTGCCACCGGACCGGAAAGCGCCTCGCAGGGAGGCGACGAAAGGCCGGCGTTTGTTGGCAGCGTCTCACCAGCAGATGTTGGGTCTTTAAAGTACAAGATGCTCCGGTCCCATGGGGCTGCTGGGACGCTTGTAAGTAGTGGCACTTCAGTGGAACGTGTACAGGCCCAATTAAATCTGGGCTGTTAGACTCGGCCATTAGTCTGTTAGGTGGAGACGATCGTGCTCAAGTTTTGAGAAGTTTGTTGTGACGACAGCCGGTAATTTAAAGGGACCCGAGCAGTCGCTGTGACTGGATCCTTCCAGGGGCTTGCTGTGTGTTCTGGGATGGTCAGTGTGTGAGCTTATATTATTAAACAGGTAATGGTTCTATCAGACGCCAGCAGCAGCTGCAGCAACACCAGGAGAGATTTAAACATTTCCTCCGGTTCCTCCAATGTGACCCCCCCGAATGTCTCCCGGCCTTTAAAACTGGAAACCCTCTCAGGAATTCCTGCTAACTCAAACCAGCTCCGTTCCCAGTGAAACGGCTGAAACTCTAGACAGCTGTGGAGCGCCTTGTGTCCGGGCGTCAGATTGTCCTGAAGGGCCTCACACCTAATAAAGAGTCCTCTCTGAGGGGAACAGCTGAGCCGCTGGCAGCGCTGAGCGCTGACAGAACCTCCGACTCGGCTCCGCAGGTCAGGCGGGGTCACGAGAGGCTCGTGGTTTCAGTTAACCAACGACCCTCCAATCCCTCCATCTTTGCTTCAGCGTGTCCGACTCTAACTCCCAACGCTTTGTCCTCCGAGACGCGACCTTCTCCTCGGCTGTCTGCAAACAGACGGACGCACGGGGGGGAAGCAACCCGGCGCTCGGCGGTGGCTCTCGTGGATAAGAAGCTCTAATCCGCGGCGGCGGGAGAAAAATGATGTGTTTGTGTGTTCGGCTTTCCTCTGCCAACGCTCTGTTAGAGTCTGGCCTCCAGAGGAAGAGAGAGAGGTTATGTCGAGCAAACAGCGTCCGGTGCCAGGAGCTAAAGCCAGCGCCGGCTCCCTCCAGCAGCCTCCCTCCCCCCGCCTGGCACCGGGGGGCCGGAGCTGAGGCCAGGGGCCGGCGTGGCGGCTGCCAGGAGGCTCGTCCAGCCAGAGGAGGCGCAAGATGGCAGTCTGTTGCTCGGCCTGCGACTCTGAATCTCTGGGGGCAACCGAGAGAAAGCGGCAGCGTTCTGTGTTGGTGTGTATATTTGGCGCCGTGGGAAGGTTTAACCCCTCGCAGTCCATCTGCCGCAGAGCTGAGAAGCAGGCGGGGCGCGGAACTGCCTCCATGTCTGCAAATGCTTTCTCTAATTAATGACGTTTGCTGTCCAATGTAAATGTTTGTTAGTCGCTGGTGCAGAGAAAGACCATCAGACAGTAGCAGACAGCTTCTTAAGCTACACATTCTGAGACTGTTAAGCCCGTTTTATGCTTCCCGCTCGTTAAACGCAGACGTGCGGAATCGGCATGAGAGAACGTGTGTGTGCATTAATACTCCACGTAGCTCCCACTCCCAAACTGCAGGGGGCAGTGCATCGCAAACACACGTCCACCGGCCGTACTGAATGATGGTAGAAGAAGTAGACTTGTCCTCCTGGACACCAGCAGATGATCCTGCAGTGGAGAGCAGAGCGGAGCAGGACACAACAACTTGTTAGACATTAACCGTCACTGGCGCTGCAATTTCAGCTGGAAATGACTTGAAATGATTGTTTGTGACGCCGCAGAGACTGAAGTCTGCAGGACGTAGAAAAGCTCTGCTGGAGAAAACACTGGGAGCCACTGCTTCCTTTGTTTTTTAACAACAATAAATCAAAGGTGCTGATCTCGTGATGCTCGGTGCTGAAAAGTTCATTATCCACTGGGAAATAGCCGATTAAAGAAAATAACATATTTCAATGAATTTAAAAAAAAAAAATAAAAAAATCAACTCCCCTGGGGATTGAACCAGAACCTATCGACTTACCGGACCGGGTCACGACCAGAAGTTTGACCTGTTCCAGGCTACTATGGCTTTAAATTGAATTTTCCCTCTGTCTGACACTGAAGCAAATCAGCACCAAAGAGTCAAACCTTGTGTTTTCAGTGACATGTCATTAAGATTGTTCCCGTCCAAAAATATCTTCATAGATTCGTTGGTTTGGACATGCCAGCGAGCTACAGCGCCATTGGTCCTATTTTCTGTGCTTATTTTGAGGTGATAAAGTGGAGGAACACATTCCAACTGCAGACGTGCCAACGGTTCTTTCATTTGGACACAAACCAGAATATCTGCATGAATATCTGGAGGGAAAGAGGAATCGGGTGGAGCAGCGGTGTAAAGAGGAGGCTGGGGTGGATGGATGGACGAAGCCAGCAGCCCAGAGGATGTATAGTATAACGTGCATCGTTCCCCGTCATCCTGATGAAGCTGCTGGTGCAGTGGGACGATGAGGAGCTCGGCAGCTTTAACCCTTTACGCCACACATCTCCCCCTGCGTGCTCCTCCCTGATGTAGTTTGACAATTTGGGATTTTAGTTTAAAGTTATCGTCCGCCGCCGCCACGCCCTGTCGAGGGATGTGAAATCCTGAGTGGTTTTCAGACGCATCGCTGACAGGGAACATCTGTTGTCGTCAACTCAAATCCAGAGCTGTAGTGTTTACAGGGACTGCAAATTAGATCTGTTCAGGAAGCCACAATAAAGACACGAGTTGTAAAATGAAACTGGCTTCGGGCAATATCAGTGCAATAATTGCAGTTTGTATCTGCAGACACTGTGTGGATCCGAGGAGCAATAAAAACCTTTCATTTGACATTTTATGTCACCAATTCAAGGGCAAGCAACTTGGGGGAATAATGTAGAAGAATAGAGACGCTGCAGAGCGCATCGTTAGAGAGAGATTTCTTTTCACGCTCTTGACAAAATTTGCAAAAAGTAGAATGTGTGAAGAAGTTTGAAGATCAGCTCAAGTTCCCTGACGGAGAGTTTCCAACACACAAGCATCAGTCTGAGGGACCGTCCGCACGCCGCCGCCCGTTTCATGGAACCACGTCGTTTTTTGGTCGGCGCCGCGTTTTAGGAGACTGAAAACGGGTTTGATGACGTCATCATCTCCGTGATGTCATTCACCAACATGGCGGACCACCTGCTCCAGGTGGCGCTGCTGATGCTCGTTGCTTTAATGAGGTGACACGTTGGATTTGTAGTATTCCCCGTGTCTTTTTCTCTCTTTATGTTCTCTGTGTCTTTACACAGCGCCACCTGCCCGGTTACCCCAGTAAAGCGTTTCTCTTATGACTGAATAGATGTTTGATGCGGGAAGTGGAGCAGGAGTCGCTTCCTCTCTGACACAGCTCAGGTTAAACACACTTCTGCTCAATATTTAAAGTAGAACATCCCTTCACACCTTGTCTGGGAGTCGGAGGATCGACGGGGGGAGAAAACACCGTCTTGACGTGTTTTAATTAGTGTGTGTGTGTATCTGACATTGGAGACCGCCGCTCTTTGCTCAGCGTTTCCTTCAGAATGTGTTTAGCGCCGCGCTGGGATCCGATTTCACGCCTTAGAAGAGATTCTTTGATCCTGCAAACGCTGCGTGCCGGGAGCAGAGGCCAATTCATGTCAGTGGCGTAAAGTCAGTGGAGCACAATGGAGCTAACGGGCCAGACGCCCCCGGGGGGGTGGGGGAGTTGGAGGTTTGGTGGTGGGGGGGGTTGACATTCAGGCCACTCGCTGAAATTCAGGCTTCTGCTTTTTTCTCCTCCGAATGTTTTACACCTCTGACATTTTTATTATGCCAGCGACGTCTCCGCCGCCGCCGCCGCCGCCCGGCTTTACAGCTCATGAATATTCACTCTGCCCTGTGGGTGGGGGGGGGTTCCTCATAGGAAGGTGGAGTCAGAGACACTTCAAATAAAACTGTGTGGGCGGAGAAAGCTCTGAAAATCAACTTCTTTTTATAAGGTTGTTTGGAGGTTAAGTCTGATAGTCGGAGGAGAGCAGCTGCAGCCGGGAAGGAACAGGTGAAGACAACCGTGTGTGTGTGTGTGTGTGTGTGTGTGTGTGTGTGTGTGTGTGTGTGTGTGTGTGTGTGTGTGTGTGTGTGTGTGTGTGTGTGTGTGTGTGTGTGTGTGTGTGTGTGTGTGTGTGTGTGTGTGTGTAAAAGAGAAAGGAGGATCCAGCTGGTGACAGTTGTCTTCAGCTGACTCACACTCACACGAGTGTCTGGGAAAGTGGGACCATCTCTCACACACACACACACACACACACACACACACACACACACACACACACACACACACACACACACACACACACACACTGATCATCCTGTGCACAGAAATGGATTTCAGGGTTTGTGGATGTGGAAATGGGAAGAGGATTTGGGGGTTAGGGTGGAGTTCTGGTGGAGTTCGGGTGGAGTTGCAGTGTGATGAAGAAGCTAGAACCTCATCAGCGCCACCAGCAGCTCGTCGCTCTGTGGCGCTCGCTCTCAAACGTCCTGGCGGCCTCGACAACCTGCCCTCAGTCTGTTTACATCACACTCCACCACACCAGTCAGCTTTTCAGATCAAGTTGTCATTGAACGAGCGTCATTATGTTAAAAGCCAATAGGCTGACTGACTGAGAGACAGACAGACAGACAGAGACCATATGTGAGGGTGAGACTGTCTGGAGCTGTGAGACTATAAAGTTAAAACCTTCCAGCTGTGTGAGCTGTAAGCACTACTGTGTTTGTATAGTTTAGTTTAACTGTCAGTCAATAACAGCCCGGCCTGTTGCGTCCCGCCACATTCAGCCAATTCTTTCAGATCGCATCAGTCAGCTGTTTAACGCGTCCTCTCACTTTATTAGGCAGCAGTCTGAGTCCTCATCCGTCCTGGATTGAACAGCGTGACCCTAAAAACACTGAATCTTCTAGTTCTGCTGGTGAAAAAGGCAGAAATCCTTCCGGTTGTTGCACAAGAAAGATCTTAGAGATTTAGACGTCTGTCAAGACGCCTTTGTGCTTCGTGCTCATCATGCAGTTTGTATGTTGTAACCCTAACCCTGGTTAAGAGTCTCTGGTTCAGTGGTCCTACAGTCTCTGGGTTCAGTGGTCCTACAGTCTCTGGGTCCAGTGGTCCTACAGTCTCTGGGTTCGGTGGTCCTACAGTCTCTTGGTCCGGTGGTCCTACAGTCTCTGGGTCCAGTTGTCCTACAGTCTCTGGGTTCAGTGGTCCTACAGTCTCTGGGTTCGGTGGTCCTACAGTCTCTGGGTCCGGTGGTCCTACAGTCTCTGGGTCCGGTGGTCCTACAGTCTCTGGGTCCATCCCCCTTCACCCTCCATGAATCAGTAAGACGAGTCTGGCCGTCACTCCGTCCCTCTGCAGCAGAGAGACGGAGCTCCGAGGTGTGTTCACGCTTCACTAATGGGATCGGTGGAGGACAGAGTCACTGGTCATCCTGATCTGAGGGGGGAGGATGGCCGGAGTGAGGCTTAACCCCCCCCCCCCCCCCCCCCCCCCCCCCCCCCTCCTTAATGATCCGTCCGTCTGCTGGCCACTGAACCAATCGCAGCAGCCAGTCGCCTCCAGAGGATAGTCTGAATTAATTAGACTGTGCTGGAGGCCAGCGATCTGTGTGTGTGTGTGTGTGTGTGTGTGTGTGTGTGTGTGTGTGTGTGTGTGTGTGTGTGTGTGTGTGTGTGTGTGTGTGTGTGTGTGTGTGTGTGTGTGTGTGTGTGTGTGTGTGTGTGTGTGTGTCAGTGAGACCGCAGCAGAAGGATGGGGGTGTGCACTGACAACAGGTGGTGTGAGGAAGAGCACCCCCCCCGCCCCCCCCGCCCCCTCCTAATGACGGCGCAGCAGGACGTCCTGTCCACAACAATAAACCCCTCACTGTAGCCACGCCCCTCTACTGGCCACGCCCCCTCCACCAGGCAGGCCCCGGCCCCAGACCGAGGCCTCTGCTCGTTCACCATTCTGCTGTTTGTTGGTAAACAGGAAGTCACGTGCAGGTTGAGGACAACAAGTCGTGTTCAGCAGCACCAAGGTTGTTTGAGGCTTTAGTTCATATAAATACTGAATAAAGTCCGACATGTTTTATGACGATGAAACAATTAATAGTATTTTTTTTACATACATCTGGATGCAATCAATCCATCGCTGCTTGCATTGTAATTCCAAGTGTCGCAATTAAGAAGATAATTAATTGAGAGTCATTATTAGTGCGCTGACGGGACACAGACGACCTCCTGTTCAGACTCATTGTGCCCGACGGCGCACACACACACACACACACACACACACACACACACACACACACACACACACACACACACACACACACACACACACACACACACACACACACACACACACACACACACACACACACACACACACACGCTCTCTCCTCGGACTCAGTGTCATCAGTTTCAAGAGACCCAGGAACTCGTCTTATTAAAGTTTTCTGAGGTTGTATTATGTTGTTTAAAGTTTCCTGGGTCTGGTTCTGAAACAGAGACGATTAAATAAAGTGAAGGATGAGTCGAATTTAAAAGTGAACCGGTTGTTTGTTCTCTCACCAGCTGTTTGACTGTCGTTAGCAGCAACTATTAGATTTTTCTTAAAACATACGACAGAGCGTCGTGAGACGTTTCCGTAGACAGACAGATTAGAGACGTTTATTCTCCTGCTGCTTTTTGAGGCTGAGCTTTGTGTGTTCGGGTTCTCTGTGAAGCCAATGAGGCGGCCATGTTTGTTCATGTGCTGCTTGAATCTGTGTGTGTATGTGCATGAATGTGTGGAGGTGAACGAATGTGTGTGTGTGTACTTGACTGTGTGTGTGAGTTTCCTGAACGCAGCAGGATGGAAACGTACAGAACGAATCCGTCAGCTCATCAGGAAGCGGCGAACATCTGGGGAGTTCCAGTCGTCCGTCGTGACAGACGGCGAGGACGAGAGGCCAAAACGATCAATACTCCGTTCACACAAATCGATGGGATGCAATCGCAGCGTCGTTCCAGAGCGGACTGCAGCGGCCGAGGGTCAAGTGTGTGGTTGGTCTCTTCGCCGTGCAGCGAATGGTGAACCCCAGACGGTTCATTTAAAGAGTCCGGTGGACCGTCAGACTGGCGTGGCGGTGGAGGTGGAGGTGGAGGTCAGGGGTTCTGAACCCTGAGGCTCGTTGGTCCGTCTGTAGAGGCGCCGCGAAGATTCACTAAATTATACCTAAATAAACATTTTACCTTGTTTTCATTTAAAAAATGGGGAAAGAAAAGCTAAAACCACAAGAAATGGAGGAAAAAAACCTAAAACAGGTTAAAAAAAAACAAACTAAAGTGACTCGGATGTCTAAAATAAAAAAGCTTAAAAATGGATCGCAGTGAGTGGGTGTGGGTTAAAAAAAGTTTCCCTCCAGATCATTTATCTTATCTGGGTTAGTTTGATGCTATTTTGGTTTCATGAATTTTTTTTTAAACTCTCTTATCTTATTTCATTACTGTTTTTACCTCATGTCATTACTATTCCCGGCATTTTTGTTTGTATTTTTCCTTTTTCTTGCCTATTTTCTGGAACTTATAAAAATGTATATAATCTTGTTTCAATGTATTTTATGTTTCTATGTTATGGACTTATTTGAGGGAAACGATAGAAATTAAAACGTTAATTACTAAAGCCGCTTGACTGCAAATGAGGGATGTGGTTTTGGAAACTCTGGACAAGTAAAGAATGCTGAAGGCGTCATGGCTCCTTCACACCATTAAAAAAAGAACTGGAGGCAAAACGGTTAAAAATGCTAAAATCTCCAAATTGTCTGAAAAGTGCTGAAAAAGACTCAAATCAGCTCCTAAACAGCTGAAAATGAAATGTTTACATCTTAAACTGGAATTGAAGCTTCATGAATGTAACTTAAGACACAAACTGTCTCATCTTCATCCATCAACACTAGAAGTGAAACTTCAGCTGCTGCGTTCGCCTCCTCCTGAAGCTTAAACCTGTTTTGTGCCTTAAAAGCCTCGTCAAGTCTCCCGACAACAAATCCCAATTAGCAGGGAAGTGATTTGAATTGTTGCGTAAGTCCTGGTGCTTCTCCTGCCGGCCGGTCGGAATGTTGGAGCGGCCGGACCGTCGTTAGCGCTGCTGGACGCAGGCGGCGCCTCAGTTTGGCGGCAAACGCTCCAGTAATCCCACATCTTCTGCTCCTGCACCAAAACCACCGCTCAGCTTCCTAAATTACGTTTGATCCAAGATATCAGATTATTTTCAGCTCTAATGCTGCAACATAAAACTCAGTGAGACTCCAGTGAAGTGATCAGATGTTTAAAGTTAAACGGTGTTTTTCTTTAGGATGAATAAACTGGTGAGGCTCAGACGCTCGTACGGGACGCATGTTCGATTGTTTTCCTGTCGCGTTCAACGAGCCGTTAGCGCTCAGATTAAGGAGAGTTGGGATTATCTAATCCTGCAGCTCTGGACCGAATTTAGTTTAACCTGAGAAACAACCAGAAGCTGATTTTCGGTTTAATTTGCTTTGAAACGAGTCAGTTTATACCATTTCACCTGTTTCAGCCGTTCTATGTTTTATGACTATTTTAGCAGTTTTACTTTAATTTTCCAGTTTTAATTTAGTTTCAAGTCATTTTGAAAGTTTTTTAAGCAGGTGAACCTCGTTGTTTGTTTTGGTTTTTAGTTTTTTTAGCTGTATCTACTATTTAAAAGTTTTCAAACCTTTTTTTTTTTCATCATTTCCAACTGTTTTCGTCTATTTTTAGTCATTTTAACCATTTTTGCTGTTTCCACACTTTTTATCAGTTTCAGACTTTGCAGCCACATTTGTCTCCTGGAACTTTAGGGTGCCAGTGTGTTTAAAAGATTCTGGTTTGGCAGCAGCAGGAGGTCCAGGAGCTTCTAGAAGTTCCGTGTAAAGCGCTTATATAAGTTAGTTCATTTATCATTGATCATTATCATTTATCCATGAGGCTCCACACGGTGGAGTCGATGCTTCATGCTCCTTCTGGGTCACATGGTTTGGGTGTTGAAGAAAAGAAGAATGAAGAAGAAGGTAGAATGAAGCGGTGAAGCTGCTGGTCTCCTCTGACGGCTGAACACTGAAACCTGTGTGTCGGTGGGAACGACGGTGAGCAGCTGTGGAGAAAGATTATTGATTTCTACTTGTGTGTATTTGCACAAGATTCATTTCTCCTCAAGACGAACTCCACCTCCCAGTCAGAAGGTCAGCGGACGGAGGCTTAAGTCATCCGAGTGGAGATAAATGGATTTCTGCTCAAGATCCATCTGTTGTCGGACTTTGTTGACACGCTGGAAAATTACAACTGTTGGACTTCCTCCCTCCGTCACAGCACTGACACCTCCCCACCCCCACCCCCACCCCCACCCCCCTGCTCCTACGCCTACTCCTCCTGGTTAAGGTTTTTCTTCCTGGAGGTTTGAAGTTCTTGAGGCGTGATGGTGGACAGAAGCAGGAACAGCTGAGGGACGTCAGCTGACTCGCCCACTGACTCGTCTCCATTAAAGTTGCTGATGTCTCTCTGACGGTTCACCTGCTTCACCTCTCAGCTGTTCCACACTTGACCTGCAGGTGGCGCTGACATGAGGCCTGAACACGGCTTCAGTTTAGTGGCTCGATGTGTCCTTCCAGGTTTAAAGTTGGTAAACGTCCAGACGGGAGATGTAAGTGATTTAGTGTTTGTATTGTTAGTATTGTGTGTCATTATCCTGCAATCAGTGGAGGACATTCCTGCCATGAGGCTGTGGAGGACATTCCTGCCATGAGGCTGTGGAGGACATTCCTGGCATGAGGCTGTGGAGGACATTCCTTCCATGAGGCTGTGGAGGACATTCCTGCCATGAGGCTGTGGAGGACATTCCTGCCATGAGGCTGTGGAGGACATTCCTGCCATGAGGCTGTGGAGGACATTCCTGCCATGAGGCTGTGGAGGACATTCCTGCCATGTGGCTGTGGAGGACATTCCTGCCATGAGGCTGTGGAGGACATTCCTGCCATGTGGCTGTGGAGGACATTCCTGCCATGAGGCTGTGGAGGACATTCCTGCCATGAGGCTGTGGAGGACATTCCTGCCATGAGGCTGTGGAGGACATTCCTGTCATGTGACTGTGGAGGACATTCCTGCCATGTGGCTGTGGAGGACGTTCCTGCCATGAGGCTGTGGAGGACATCTCATTAACGTCTCAGTGACGACTGAAGTCTCCTGAAGACGTGAACGTAGATGTGGGAGCAGCAGTCGCCTCGCTGGAGGGGGCTCTGTGTCCTGGACCCTGAACCTAAATCACCCTCATAACCTTTGAATTGCTTCATTGTTGAAGCGGGACTCTTGTTGCTCCTCGTTTCGCGGCACGGCTCAGTAATTAATGGGCGCCGGGTGTGGGCGGCCATTGTTCACCTCGCCGGCTCCCCTGGAGGTGGACTGAAGGAGTCTCTGCTTTTCCACATGGGTGAACTACAGTAGCCTGGACGGGGCTGGGGGTCAGCTGAGGGCAGGTCGGTGGGGGGGTTCACAATGGGCTTCTCAGTGACCCTCTTACCCCCGCTTCTATAGGCTGCACGACGGCGGCCATTACTAGATTAAAGTAATCCTCTTTTCAGGGGCCAGACAATGGCTTCATGAGCTGACCACACACACAGGAGTCATAGTTCTGATGACGGGGGACCCCCAGGGGTCCTGGAGGTCCTGCAGCTCTGTTATGGTTTTATTGTGGGGGTACCCCCCCCCCCCCCCCCCCCCCGTGGTTTTCAGCTCTCCTTTGCAGTGCCATGCATACATCCCTCCACACACACACTGGAATTGCAGTTGATGTCAGGTTACATTTGCAGCCCTCCCTCCTCGTCTTTTCCTTTTTTTTTAAACAGTTTTTTTCTTTTCCTCTGAAGCTCTGTGCTGGTTTGTTTTTGCCAAACGACTCCCATCAAAATGCCGTTTCATCATCTGTTTGCCTCCGTTTCTGAAGGACTGACACATTTTCAAGTGAAGCCAGAAAAACGGAGCTTTTAAAAGCCTCTCCACCGTCTCTGTGTTCCTCTAAAGGGCATTAACAGTTTTTTTTTCTTCTTTTTCCGTTTGGTGAGCCTGTCAATCAAGCGTGAACGGCTTCACCTGATCATTTATTTTACCTTTATGAGCGGAGGAACCGCTGGAGCTGAATTAAGTATTGTCAAACAGTCTGAATATTTCATGAAGGTAATTTGAAGAGATGTGTGGCGTCTCTATCGCTGTCGTTCACATCAGAGCGTCCGCCGCTTTGCTTTTTCATTAAAGCTCCGGGATCCATCGCCGCGTGCTCCCTGAAGGATACACGCCAGCTCGTATTTTAGAGAAGACCCTTAAAAGGCCATTTCAAAACATCTACAGCACATAATGTAGGACAACCCACAGGAAGCGCCAGGCCTTTTGGGAGCAAACCCTTGATAAGTTGATAAGTCTGCAGCTTCACTATGGTGAAGATCCGACAGGAAGTGAACGTTGATCTGACAGGAAGTGAACGTTGATCTGACAGGAAGTGAACGTCGATCTGACAGGAAGTGAACGTTGAACAGCCTCTCACCTTCACTGTCCTCCATCCAACAGATCTCTCCTCATCGCTTCACTCTGTTCGTCATCAGTCCCTGCCTGGAGGGAAATAAATTCTCAACACAGCTTTTTGATCCCGTGATATTATTGATCTCCACCAGGAAATGTGTTTTTTCTTGGTCCTCGCTGCATGTGAGAGGTCAGGGGTCAGGGGTCAGGGGCCGAGAGTCACTGTTTCTCTCAGTGACAGTTCAGGATCTGTAGTACTGTCAGTATATATAAATGTACTGCAACATCAACGTGCACAATCTACATATTAAAAAAAAAAGTCATAAGTTTCCATGTCCTGTGCATTCATACTCTGAAAACTCACAAAAGAGAGAATTTTAAATATGAATGAAAACTGACAAAACCTTTACAACTGTCCATAAACCCAACCTGCCGTGAAAAACTCAAACAACAAAGCGACAAATATTCTCCATTGATGAAAACTGCAGAAACACGTACAAAGAAAAACCATAAAACAAACAAATCTCAGAACTCAGAATTGATCAATCTTCTACTTGTTGCATGTTAATGACGCAGACCTAAACAAAATGGCCGAGTGTGGTGCTGGTGAACTGCTGGTGTGAAATGAACATTAATCGTCACTCAACTGAATTGATCTTATCAATTAACCGACTCATTGATTCTGATAACAGTCGAGGAACTTTCCCACCAAACCGACTGCAGCAGTGAAGACGAGGCTCAGTCACAATGTGAAACGCTTGTTTTCTTGGTTTCTTCCCGGCTGATTGTGGTAATGATGATCAATACGAGTGATTGCTCGGGAGTCGGCCGCCGAGTCATTCCCAGACCCAGGACGGAGGATCCTCTCCAATCAGCCCGCAGACGCTCCAAGGTTCCACCGAGACGTTTTGGCCTCTGATTAGTTCCCGTCGTCGTTACAATCGTCCTTCCTGACTTTAAGAAGTTGGATGTGAGCGCCGCGCTGACCCGACTCCTCCGAGGTTTTTAACCACGTCTTCCTCACCACGTCTTCCTCACCACGTCTTCCTCACCACTTCGGTCCGGCTGTTGGAGGGTTTTTTTCACTTTCCTGGAAGAAAATCAGAAAGCCTGCAGTCGCAGCGTCAGTTCAATTCCCAGAGAATTACAGCGTCCACACTCTGCTGAGTTCAGCTTGCTGTGTGTGTGTGTGTGTGTGTGTGTCGGGTTGGGGTGGGGGGGGGGGGGATCAAGTGTATCCCATCAGGGATTGTAGTGATGAAATGTAGATGGAAGAAATTGTCAGAAAAGCTCCCAGACATCCACACAGGGCCAACGTGCCGTGTCAGGGAGGGTGGATTAACCTGTAGGGTGTGTGTGTGTGTGTGTGTGTGTGTGTGTGTGTGTGTGTGTGTGTGTGTGTGTGTGTGTGTGTGCCAGGGGAGGGTTTGCGGGGGATTAACCTGCAGGTTGCTGGGTGGGTGAGCGCCTCCTGGGCAGTGGCCGTTGAGCCTCAGAGACGTGAGTTTGGCCCGAGGAGGAAGGCTGCAGGGATTTACTCTCACATCAGGACTTCTCAGGCGTTCGTGTTCACAGCACATTGCTTCTTACCCACGTCTCTGACAACCTGGAGGTATTTCCAGCTCCAGGTTGAGGGTTTGCAGGTTGCAGTTGAGCAGACGGGCGGTCGAGGGGTTGGGGTTTTATAGAAACATGAAAGTTGGTAAATGGTGGAAGTGAGTAAACATGAAAGTTAGTAAATGAGCTCATCTTGATGAAGCTGCTTTGGTTCGCTTCAGGATCGATTTTAAGCTTCTTTTATTAGTTTTTAAGTGTCTTAACGGTTTTGCACCCTCCTATTTATCTGGCCTACTTTTACCGTATCGACCCTCACGGGCCCTGAGGGCCTCCGGCGACGGCCTTTTAATTGTGCCTAAAACCAGGACCAAGACCCCCGGGGGGTCTACTTCAGCTCCTATGGCCCCCTCTGTGGAACAGCCTACCGTGTGTGTGTGTGTGTGTGTGTGTGTGTGTGTGTGTGTGTGTGTGTGTGTGTTCATTTTATCTATTGTATTTTTGCACTGTTTTTAAATCACGTTAAGCACTTTTGTTTTACATTAAATGTATAAAAATTTGCTTTACAAATGAAGCTGATTGACTGAAGATGTATCGAGGCTCATTTGCTTCAGAAGAAGTGACGTTCCTGGTCCTGATCTCTGCGCTGTTTGTGGTTTTCCATCGGATCGTGTGCAGTTGCTTCTAATCTTCTAATCTTTCTCTTTAACATCTGATCCTGCCATTATTCCTTCTCAGTGTGAATCTTCAGGATTTGACTTTAATCCAAGCAGGGACAGAAGTGTCTCATTAGAAATGCTCACATCACTGTAATCAAGTACCATCTTTACCTACTGCTGCTTCTCGCTTCTTCAGACCATGTGATCCGTTTTCTACCTTTGAATTCTGACTTTCCTTGTTTCTTACAAACATATTGGCAGAAGCCCTCCAGGGATCTCCGTCGTCCTCTCAGGACTCACAGTGTTCTCCACACAGGCTCCTCATGAAACACCAACCAAGTTTCTACACTGAAGCTTTTGGTCACATGACCACCAGCTGTAACTCTGTGGCGCTGATTCAAACTCATTTACAACCGCAGTGATTCACTACTGAAACCGCAGACATGAACCGAACTGAAGCTGGTTGGTCAACAAACTCTTTCTTTACTGAGAAACATGTGGAACTTCACTCAGCCTGACTGAAGGTGGCGTTGTAATGCCTCCGACCCATGTTACCATAGTTCTTATAGATAAACAGACCAACTTATTCCCGGTGGTAAAAGGTAACACACAGACACACACACACACACACACACACACACACACACACACACACACACACACACACACACACACACACACACACTCTCTCGAGGTGTAGCCTGCACACTTCCATCAGCTGCTTTCATTACCAGCCCCCCCATAAACCACACATAGGATATTACTCAGTGTGTGTGTGTGTGTGTGTGTGTGTGTTGGTGTTTGACAGTTGGAGACAGATGTCCGTGCTGTCACTAATCCCCCCCCCCCCCCACCCCCCCACCCCCCCCAAGTAAACACAGACAGAAGCAGAGATAGAACATGGAACACAGAGAAAACACTGATTGAGTCCAATCTGAGCAACTCAGCGGCTGAGAGCCGACTGTGACCCCCGGGACACACACACACACACACACTAACACACACACTCACTCTGGTCCCCCCCCCCCCCCCCCCCTCCAGGGTTCCTGGAGGCCCCTCATGAGGTCTGATGGTGAGATTGAGCTCAGAAGGTAAATGAATGAGAACCTCAGCGAGGGGGCATTTCATCTACTCTCAGTTACTTTCAGTTACTTTCAATTACTCCTTCCACGAGTCCAGAAGGGTCACCTTCTTACCCCTCCCCACCCTCTCCCCACCCTCTCCCCACCCAAACCCCCATCAATGTCTGCTGCTTTCCCCTCAGATTTACTCCCACATTTCCTTTTGTGCCGTCCGCCCCCACCTCCCTCCTAGCAGTCCTTCCGTGCTGCCCCCCCCCCCCCCCCCCCCCCCCTTCCCTTTACCCCACCACGGAGCTGCAGCTCCATCAGCATTGATCCTGGCCTCGGGGCTGACAGGAAATCTGTTTGCTACAAATCAACATTACAGGATTTCTCCCAGCAAACCTGTGGAATCACATCATCATTAACCACCAGGGCGGCGACACCACTGACGATAGAATCCACAAGTCACAGTGATGAATTACTAATAACTCTGCTATTTGCTACGTAAACCTCCATCACCTCAGTGTGTGTGTGTGTGTGTGTGTGTGTGTGTGTGTGTGTGTGTGTGTGTGTGTGTGTGTGTGTGTGTGTGTGATGAACAGTATGATTGGTTGTGGGGCTCACGCGCTGCTATAGAACAACATGAGTAAAATCCATTGACCATTTGATTAAGAACAACCAGTGATGAGTAACAGTGTTCTTTCTCTTTTTGGACACAATATCAACTTTCTTCACAGGAAATAGTTGCTCATTATAATCTCCTCCTCCTCTTCATCCTGCTCCTCTTCCTCCTCCTCCTCCTCCTCTTCCTCCTGCAGCTGAGGCACCATCATTCATCCTCTCTCCACCATCTGAATATTTATTCTTGGCCTGGGTGCAGCGGAGGTGAGGGAGGGTGATGTGGGGGTTAAGGTGCAGCGGGGGTGACGGTGTGGGGGGGGGGGGGGGGCACTCCACTCCTGAACGTTAACGACAGCGATAAAGCCATTTAATTAAAAGTGAGCTGCAGATCAGATCGCCCCCAAGGTGTTTTTATGTCCAATTAAATCCTCACATGATGCCCACACACACACACACACACACACACACACACACACACACACACACACACACACACACACACACACACACACACACACACACACACACACACACACACACACACACACACACACACACACACACACACACACACACACACACATAAACACACACCGTCTGTCTACACTGATGGATCTGAACACTCACCAAATCATTAGGAAAATCAAACGCAGAGCTAATCGGTGTGTGTGTGTGTGTGTGTGTGTGTGTGTGTGTGTGTGTGTGTGTGTGTGTGTGTGTGTGTGTGTGTGTGTGTGTGTGTGTGTGTGTGTGTGTGTGTGTGTGTGTGTGTGTGTGTGTGTGTGTGTGTTTATCACGATGGAGGTCATGAATCGACCTGCAGACTCGTTAGTCCAACAATCAGCAAGAAAATAAAAGTGTTTAGTGACGAATCAGGATGAGAATCTTCTTCATCTTCAGATTCAGGAAGTCAAACTAGTGGAACCACGTCAGTCAGTGGGTTTTCAGTGATGAGATGTTTGATCAGAACCACGAGAAACTCAAAACCTCCAATCATCATTCCTTCGTTTTCCTTCAGTGGTTTATTGTTCATTCTTTCCATTTCTCTTCTTCCTCTCTTCTTCTCTCCATCATTCCTCTAAACTCAACTTATCCTACTGTATTAATCTCCTGGAGGAAATTCCTTTCCCACATTGGGAAACTTCTCTTTCTGGACTGGCTCCTGGACCGGTTCCTGGACCGGCTCCTGGACCGGTTCCTGGACCATTTAGTTTTGAAGTGATGGTGATTTGGAGACATGGGGCTTCAGGACAGGCCAGTGGTGTAGTCTGGCTTGTTACTCCAAGATTGGGGGGTGCTAGATTTCAGGGAGCAGCAGGGACTGGGGGGGGGGGGGACTGGGGGGGCATAGTGAATGGGGGGGCAGTCGTCAAATGGGGGGGGCAGTAGGGACGCTCTGCGGAGGAGTTTCATTTCTTCTGGGAGTCGCAGGAATAAACAAAGAAGTGTTGGAGGTGTTTTATTGTGTTTTGTTGTGTTTTATTATGTTTTGTTTTGTTTCAGTGTGTTTTATTGTGTTTTGTTGTGTTTTATTATGTTTTGTTGTGTTTCATCATGTTTTGTTATGTTTTGTTATGTTTTGTTATGTTTTGTTATGTTTTGTTGTGTTTTGGTGTCTTTTATTGTGTTTTGTTGTGTTTTATTATGTTTTGTTTTGTTGTGTTTTGTTATGTTTTGTTGTGTTTTGTTATGTTTTGTTGTGTTTTATTATGTTTTGTTTTGTTTTGTTATGTTTTGTTGTGTTTTGTTATGTTTTGTTGTGTTTTGTTATGTTTTGTTGTGTTTTATTATGTTTTGTTTTGTTGTGTTTTGTTATGTTTTGTTGTGTTTTATTATGTTTTGTTTTGTTGTGTTTTGTTATGTTTTGTTGTGTTTTGTTATGTTTTATTGTGTTTTGTTTTGTTATGTTTTATTGTGTTTTGTTTTGTTATGTTTTATTGTGTTTTGTTTTGTTATGTTTTGTTGTGTTTCGGAGTCTTGTGTTTTGTTGTGTTTTATTATGTTTTGTTGTGTTTTGTTGTGTTTCATCATGTTTTGTTGTGTTTTATTATGTTTTGTTGTGTTTTATTATGTTTTGTTGTGTTTTATTATGTTTTGTTTTGTTGTGTTTTGTTATGTTTTATTGTGTTTTGTTTTGTTATGTTTTGTTGTGTTTCGGAGTCTTTTATTGTGTTTTGTTGTGTTTTATTATGTTTTGTTTTATTGTGTTTTGTTGTGTTTTATTATGTTTTGTTTTGTTGTGTTTTATTGTGTTTTGTTGTGTTTTGTTGTGTTTTATTATGTTTTGTTGTGTTTTGTTGTGTTTCATCATGTTTTGTTGTGTTTCATCATGTTTTGTTGTGTTTTATTGTGTTTTGTTGTGTTTTGTTGTGTTTTATTATGTTTTGTTTTGTTGTGTTTTGTTGTGTTTCATCATGTTTTGTTGTGTTTTATTATGTTTTGTTGTGTTTTATTATGTTTTCTTGTGTTTTGTTGAGCGCCGGCCCTGTTTGCTAACGAGGGAATGAAAAATCTCCTCCTCTGCTGAAAGACTGACGTCCTCGTCTCCCATGACCTTCATTACAAACAAAGCAGGCTGATTTATCCGCACACACTGAGAGCGACGCCACGCTATCTTGACAAGAAGAGAAATGAAGCTTGGCTGAGAAACGGAGAATTTAGCTCCAGATAAAGAAATGAGTTGATCAGGGCAGATGGACAGAGAGATGTATGGATGCTGGTGACGATGGTAATATCCTGCGGCTCTCAGAGCCCGGCGGCGCTGTCATGAGGGGCGGACTCTCATTAATCAGATGAGGGGAGGACCCCCCCCCCCCACCTCTGGCCTGTGACATTACAGCGACATTGCTGCTGTGGAACACACACACACACACGTTTACCTTCATCATGTTCACACACTGACACCAAAACCATCAGGAAGGAGACCGCGGTCGTCATGGAGACCGGACGAACCATCGGTCACACATGAAGGGTTCTGGTCCGCCCTGAACAACAACCTGTGTTCAGGAGCGTTGAACTGGGGGGTCCAAAGGTTCCGCACCGCATCATGAAACCAACAATCAATAAGTCGTTAACTTCCTGATTGTTCCACTTTGAGTTTCTCAGTTTCAGTAAGAATAACGATCAGGACGTAACGCTGAGAAGTAGAAGTGACCAGCAGGGGGCAGCACTGACCACAGCTTCGCTAAATTAACCACAAAAATGAACATATTCATTTATGAATGAGTACAAACGAATGAGTACAGACGTGGAGTATTTATGAATGAATGTGTCGGAGTACAGTAGAGTATTTCCATCTCCTTCTGCCCCCCTGATGTTTAATATCGTCACCCTGGAGGAGAGAATCCGTGTAACTCGTTTGGGCTGTTTAAATAAATCCACTCATGCAGAGTGAAATGTTGAGCTTTGTATTTCACCGTCGGTTCTGCTCTTCATGAGTTTGGTGGAGGAATGAAACACTTGATACTTGTTTCAGTGGCAGAGTTGAAGTGTGTGTGAAGCTCCATTGGCGTGAAGCTCTGCAGATCTCTGCTCACGCAGGAGAAGCTGCTGTCGGGTCCCGAGTGGAGCCTGATCACATTGATATGACTTATTGATATCATCGCAGAGCCTCTGTGATCAGTACAAAGTTAAGGCGTGTGAGCTTCTGGCATCAATTAATCATCCTGCAGCTCCATGAGCTTCACGTCTCACATGGACTTCGAGCTTCAAAAGGAACTTGCTGGAATATTTGATGGTCGAAACTGAAGAGTCTTCGGTAAAGAGGTGCTGCTGGACTTACAACGTTTCCCACTAAATCCCAGAGATCAGAGGTCAGATCAGTGTGACCCCAAGACCTTTCATTGTTTCTGTCTTTGTGAATCTGGACTGACTTCAGCCCTGCAGGTCACTGCCTCTCGAGGTGTTGACGACACAGACATGGATTTACAAGGAGGCGCTGTGACTCCGAGACGAATCTCTAATGTTTTATAAACATTAGGAGTGAAACAGAAAAGTGACTTCCTGCACCTGTATTAATCCTCTTGAGGTAACTTTGACCGAATGACCCATCGGTAGCAGCCACACACACAGACGCTGGTGTGTGTGTGTGTGTGTGTGTGTGTGTGTGTGTGTGTGTGTGTGTGTGTGTGTGTGTGTGTGTGTGTGTGTGTGTGTGTGTGTGTGTGTGTGTGTGTGTGTGTGTGTGTGTGTGTGTGTGTGTGTGTGTGTGTGTGTTGACGGCTCAAACTGAATAATTGATGCACTTTGTTTGTGTGGGCTGCTTTATTATTGATGCGCTGCAATGTGAACACATGAAGACCTCGGGGACGCCTCATGTTCACCTCCCAGTCAGAACGTCGTGTGTGTGTGTGTGTGTGTGTGTGTGTGTGTGTGTGTGTGTGTGTGTGTGTGTGTGTGTGTGTGTGTGTGTGTGTGTGTGTGTGTGTGTGTGTGTGTGTGTGTGTGTGTGTGTGTGTGTGTGTGTGTGTGTGTGTGTGTGTGTGTGCAGGATAAAGAACCTGCAGGATGACACTCAGCCTTCACATCTTCATGAACTTTGACTTGATGAAAGAAAAGAACTAGAACGAGGAACGTTCCAGATAAAACCAAAACCACCTCGGAGTGACTGACGCTGACGTGGTTTCCTGTGTTCCCCTCAGTTCTCCGGGACGACTTCCGCCAGACGCCCAGCGACGTGGTGGTGGCCGCTGGCGAGCCGGCCGTCATGGAGTGCGTCCCGCCCAGAGGTCACCCCGAGCCCACCATCTCCTGGAAGAGGAACAACATGAAGGTCAACGACAAGGACGAGAGAATAACGGTGAGTTCTGATCTTCATCCTTCATTCACCAGGCGAAGTCCGAACTGGTTCTCATCGTCAACACAACCCGGTCGAACGGCGGCAGAACCAACCACGTCACATGACCAGCAAAGTGATAAATAAATCAATAAATAAATCACAAACACGTTCGATAAAGACTCGTGATGCTGAAACAGTCGGTGGTCCTGAAGTTTCTCAGTGATTCTTTAAACGACCAGAGAAGAATGTTGAGTTTCAGTCGTTAGCGGCAGAAAACTGGACTGAACATCTGCAGGAGTGAAGAGTTCAGAACCAGAATCTACCAGTTCATACCAGAACTTACCAGTTCATACCAGAACTTACCAGTTTATACAGGAACTTACCAGTCCATACAGGAACTTACCAGTCCATACCAGAACTTACCAGTTCATACAGGAACTTACCAGTCCATACAGGAACTTACCAGTCCATACCAGAACTTACCAGTTCATACAGGAACTTACCAGTCCATACAGGAACTTACCAGTTCATACCAGAACTTACCAGTTCATACAGGAACTTACCAGTCCATACAGGAACTTACCAGTTCATACCAGAACTTACCAGTACATACAGGAACTTACCAGTTCATACAGGAACTTACCAGTTCGTACCAGAACTTACCAGTCCATACAGGAACTTACCAGTTCGTACCAGAACTTACCAGTCCATACAGGAACTTACCAGTTCGTACCAGAACTTACCAGTCCATACAGGAACTTACCAGTCCATACAGGAACTTACCAGTTCATACAGGAACTTACCAGTTCATACCAGTTGACTTGTGATAAATATTACTGTGTATAACATCAGCCAGTCTTCTACTACGGCGCCGTGCATCCTGCTGGTAATTTGACTCCAGGCTCATGAGCTGTATGTGACTGTATCCTCTAACGTCACATAAACAATCAGACTAATCTGATAAATGAAACTGAGGCATTAGCCAATCACAGGGCTGCATGAGATGCCTGTAATTTGACACCAGCTTCATCATCCTTTGCAGTGATGAAGAGTATAGCTCTTCTTTATTTAAACATCATTCACAATTATAACCAACACCTCCAGTCTCCCCTCCTTCTCTCCTGGATCAAACATATCAGCATCAGTATTGATCAGAGCTTCGATTATTGATGAAGTCGCTGATTGAAACTGTTTCCTGGTGATGATGACTGAAAAGCAACTCGACTATTGATTGTTGCTTAATTGAATCCCTAAGAAACAAAAAACACCTGCAGAAATCACACACACACACACACACACACACACACACACACACACACACACACACACACACACACACACACAGAGCTGTGGATGTGAGATAATGTGAGAAGCCTGACACACTGAAAATGATCGGGTGGGTTCCCTCTCATCTAACATGCTCTGATATCCTTCCATTTTGTCCTCCTCTTCCTCCTCCTCCTCTTCCTCCTCCTCCTCCTCTTCCTCCTCCTCCTCTTCCTCCTCCTCCTCCTCCTCTTCCTTAGATCCGTGGAGGGAAGCTGATGATCTCCACCACCAGGAAAAGCGATGCTGGGATGTACGTGTGTGTTGGGACCAACATGGTGGGAGAGAAGGACAGTGACCCCGCAGAGCTGGTGGTGTTTGGTGAGTCCTGGTCCTGGTCCTGGTCCTGGTCCTGGTCCTGGTCTTGGTCCTGGTCCTGGTCCTGGTTTTTAATCAACTATTAAAATCCAGAGCGAGATGGTCGTCGTGTAACTGCACTGTTTTCTGTGTTTTCCATGCAGAGCGTCCCGTGTTCACCAAGCAGCCGGTGAACCAGGTGGTTCTGGCTGATGACACGGTGGACTTCTACTGCGAGGTTCACGGAGACCCGACACCCACCATCCGCTGGCGGAGGGAGGAGGGGGAGCTGCCCCGGGGCAGGTGAGACGGAGGAAGGTAGCATTGTGAGCGTCTCAGGTAGGAATTTACCAGCTGGGAAGTTAGCATTGGGAACGCCCCATTTCCCATCTGGGAAGTTAGCACCGGGAACATCACTTTAGCTACTTGGGGCTGTCGGTTACTTCCCATTTTCCCAGTGGGAATGTCCCAATTTGACATTTCTGCCGCTGGTTAGAAAAAATCAAAGCACCGTAGAGTTTAATTATCTTTTTTTATTTTTCATAGAAAAGGGGATCCGGACCCTCCCGTCTCCTCTGTAATCGCTGTATCAGTTTCCCACTTCCCACTTCCCACTTCCTAGGTCCACATAAACATCCCAGTACTCAGGAACAGGCTCACTGTGACAGTCTAACTAATGAGGAACAGTTTCAGAGACAGCCGAGCTCTCCGCTCCTCCTTCTGGAGGCTTCAGGCTGCAACGACGCTTCAAACCTCCCAAAGCAAAGCAGAAGGAAACATTTGACCTGTTGAATATCTGCTCCTCGCTGGCCAGTCGGCACCGTGACGACTGATCAGCAGCTCCGAGTCGACTCGTTGGCCTGACTCCACCTCACTCCCTGCTTGTGAACAGACGATATGAACTTTAATGGTCCTCAGGTGGGACGGGACTCGTCCTGCGTCTGAGGAACTTTGTGTTCAGGTTGTTCACTGGTTCACCTGAATCCTCCGCCAGCTGCCGCTGAACGATCTCCTTCTGTGTTTCCAGGTTTGAGATCCGCAGCGACAACAGCCTGCGTCTGAGCCAGGTGAGAGCCGAGGACGAGGGCTCGTACACCTGCGTGTCTGAGAACAGCGTGGGCAAAGCCGAGGCTTCGGGCGTCCTGCAAGTACACGGTAAATACTGCTTGACTCACACAGCAGCGCCGCTTCCAGCCTCGCTGGTCATCAGTGCAGAGCAGAGGTCCGAATTCTGTCTCACGAAATAAATTTAGTGTACATAAGTACAAAAACATCCATATTTATCAAACCTGAGTCGCACGCACCTCAGGAAGTCATCACAGTTCATAAATCCCACTTTTTGACACTTTCAGACACGCCTCCAATTAACCATATATGGTAACGACACGCCTCCAGTTGACCATATATGGTAACGGTTTTGCCCTCAGCTCTTTATTGATTAGGTCAGTGGTGATGTCGGCTCTTCCTGCTCCGCTGCTCTTCTTCCTCCTGTGAGCTGAAGTTCTCACCAAATGTCCAAAATGTTTGTCTGAGTTTGAACGTGTGTGATAAGAACTCAGAGGAAGTGAAACGAGCAGACAGACGCTGCTGAGGCAGATAACGTGAGAAATGAAGTTTCCTTTCAAGCCTCGACCCGTCGTCTCTCTGGAGAACGGCACAGATCAAAACGCCGTCAAATTAACGGAGAATGAAGTCGGTCGCTTGAAGAGACGCTGGAGATGATGAAAGAGAATATTTAAGTTTCTACTGTGGAACGTCTACGAGTCAGTCTGCACAACTCTCAGAACCAGAGAACAGTCAGAACCAGAGAACAGTCAGAACCAGAGAACAGTCAGAACCAGAGAACAGTCAGAACCAGACCTTGTCCTCTGTCTCTCGGGATCCGTCTGATTCTACAGAAAGACGTGCTAATGCGTTAATGTGATTTATCCTCACACAGTTTAATGTTGATTTATCGCTCAGTACATTATTAAAGCTTCGCTTCGTACTGAAATTACACGAATGGATTCAGAACCGTTCAGAGTGAAGCGGACTGTTGGAAATAGACATAATTAAATCAGCACATTTGTTTTCACACTCCAGGATTCTTTTAAACTGGACGATGAGAAACACGCTGCTGTCGCTGTTTTAACCCTTTAACATGTTAGGAATTCGCTCCTGGCGTTTACTGTTCCCCTCATCATCATCATCATCATCATCGTCTGACAAACATCTTCATCAAATGTTTTTTCCAGTATGAACGTTTATGACCAGCTCTTCATCATCTCATTCATCTTCTTCATCTTTTTTTTCATTTCTGCATCATCCATCGCAGTGGGTCCATCCTGTAAGTACTCCACTCCATCCATCTCTGTGTGTGTGTGTGTGTGTGTGTGTGTGTGTGTGTGTGTGTGTGTGTGTGTGTGTGTGTGTGTGTGTGTGTGTGTGTGTGTGTGTGTGTGTGTGTGTGTGTGTGTGTGTGTGTGTGTGTGTGTGTGTGTGTGTGTGTGTGTGTGTGTGTGTGTGTGTGTGTGTGTGTGTGTGTGTGTGGGCACCACTCGTACTTCCCCACCAATTAGTAGCTGAGAGAGTCAGTTAGTGTTTAAGTACCTGCAGAAATACGAGTCGTCGCTATTAATTCTCCTCAAGTTCAGTTTCTGTAAAGATCATTTTGATTATTATGCAGAAAAAAGCTCCAATTAAAACCAGATGTCTCCTGAAGTACACACACACACACACACACACACACACACACACACACACACACACACACACACACACACACACACACACACACACAGTCACCAAAAACGACTGTCTCTGAAAACGCCGGCCAAAATGGAGATTTGGTAAAAACTCTGTCTTCACGTTTGCATCCAGACGAGTTTAACGTCAACAATGGGACTGAAGCGTCATCAGTGTCGTGTTTGCAACATGTGTTTCCTCAGGATTCTGATTGGCTAGCGTGGCTTGACGCTTCTCGTTACACTGCCCCCTGGAGGTTTGGCAAGTTGCTTGATTAAACTCGTTACACTGCCCCCTGGAGGTTCCTGAATGTTCCTGCAGCTCTTCTTTGGTATCCCTGGACGACGGTCATGTCTTTGAGGAGAAAAGCTGTTTATTTTCTTCCGTGCCGGATTCTGTGAAGCTTCTGCTTTTACCAATATCACAATAAACAGCGAAGCCAGAGCGTTTTCAGCAACACGACGGCGTCGCCTGTTAAACAGGACGTGGGATGTTTGTGAGAGGACGCGGCGTGCTTTAAAGGTCGACGTGGTTATCACGTTTCATGTTTTTCCTCCTCTCAGTCTCTTCACACCAGCGTGGGCGGACCAGCAGCAGGGTGAAATAACGCTTTTAAGCTCTGACACCCATCAGCGGAGGGCACGGCTGGATTCATGCCCATTAGAGGAGATACTGGCACCGTCTGTGGAGAAGTCAATCCCTCCTGGCGCCACGCGACGTATATTTAACCCGTTTAAACGAGAGCGTCGGGAGCGAAATGTGTTCTGCCTTTGCTGGGCGACAGCCGTGAGCCCGAGGCTGCATGTTTACCACTTCGTGATGGAAACGTATGTCTCACTGGGCTTTCTGTCTTCCAAATGTCCTGGAGGGTTTCTTTAGGTTTAGCTGGTATTCTTACTCTCCAAGTCGTCTCAGAAGACTTTGTCAAGTGCAGAATATCAAGGACCTTCAGGGACTTGGTGTTGACTTGACGAACGCTGTTTGAAAAGTGTTGGAGGACGAGACAAACTCAGGTTTGGTGAAATATTAGACTCCCTAATGTCCATCCAGTTCTTTAAACTGCTGTATCCAGTTCACACTTACTCACACTTTAATGCAGTTTAGATCCACGCGGTAGCTTCAAGCGTTTGTTTGGACGATGGATAAAACCCTGATTTGTCTCCAACAATGTTTCTGTTCCCGACATTGCTGTTGTTGCTTTTCTCTTCGTCTGCCACCATTTTGAAAACCTCCAGACAGTCATGGTGACAACAGGCCTGAAGATAAAACACATGTGATTTGCATATAGCCTGCAGCATCATAACCTTCTGCATGGCAGCAATCATTCCTTCTTCTTTATTCTGAGCTCTGCTCCTCTGCCTGGTCAGTGTGCTGGTTCAGAGCAGCAGCGTCTCGCCTGCTGGGTGTTCCAGCTCTTTCCAGCTCTGCAGGTATGGAAGTATGGAAGGTGGAGGCGTTTGAAGAGTTGATGCTGGTTTTTGTTTAAGTGCATCATCTGAGTGGAGAAACGCCTTGAGAACGTTTTCATATATCTGTTCACCTTGAGTCTCTATGATTACATGAGCAAAGCAAAGTGTTGATCGTCACCGCTGCACTATGAAGCCGCCAATGTTTTCTCACAGTTTTCCATGAACACAAAGGAAGTCCCACTCTAGTCCCTCCACACCAGGGCTTGTTGTTGTGCAGCCGCTGTGAAACAAGTGCATTAATGCTAAAATGGTCATTTATATGAAAATAAGAGAAAAAAAACACAATACAGGACGTCGGTTAATGTGGAGATTGAGACACAGTTCAGGAGATTTAGAAAGCAGCTGAATAAAAGAGCATTACTGGAAGTGGGTCACATCACTTCTCCCCCACCGGGGGTCCAGATTGACCCCTGTAAGGATCCTAAAACTCATCCGCTCCAGATTGTGATTAATCAGAGACAAATGTTTGCTAAATCTTCAGCGTGGTTGTTTGACTGGTGTGAAGCCGACGCCCACACCTCGCTGTGTAGAGATCCCGAGAAGGCGTCACGGGAGACGTGATGCTTCGGCCTTGATCTCTGTCAATCCTCTAATCCCACACTGATTGAACTCAGTTGTTTCTAACTTGACTCTTGACTTCCTGCTGCAGGCCTGAAGCAAGGCAGCATGAAGAATCAGAAACATTACCTTTTTACTACAAGCAGCGTTCTGGCAGAAAAGACTCAGAAAACATGATTTGTAAATACGTTAACCGTCCACTCTGAAGGAATTCTACCGAGTTTCTCTCATGAACCAGAAAACGTCTCGTCTGTTTCATGTCTGTGTTCATCAGTAAGGTCTGTAGTGTGAATCCTGCTGTCAGACACAGGAGCGTTCACATCCTGAAGCAATGACAGCGTGACCGCCACAGCGAGCTCCACCTTCATTCTAAGCTTCATCCGTCCACAAAGTCACTAATTGATCTTCAATCAATCGGCGGCAGCGCTGAGCACAAAGGTCCGACTGCAGATTAAATATAAGCTCAGATCAAATATTGCACAGCTCCTTCATCATCATCATCATCATTAGAATCACCATCCACATTGTTGTCGTCATCATCATAATCGTGGAGTGTATGTGTGTCTGTCTGTCTGTCTGTCTGTCTGTCTGTCTGTCTGTCTGTCTGTCTGTCTGTCTGTCTGTCTGTCTGTCTGTCTGTCTGTCTGTGTGTGTTTGAAAGGCAGAGGCAACAGCAGAGTGTGTGTTTACTCTGGCGTATGTGTGTGAAGTACACACACCAGCGTGTGACTGTGACAGCTGCCTGTCACATCCAGGCCCCCTGAGCAGCTCCTCCTGGGGGGGGGGGGGGGGTCCCCATCATCCATCATCCATCAGGACGGGGGGGGTTAACACTTTGTCTGTGATGTGATTGAACAGCATGAGTGTTGATATGACGGCGCTATGATCTGTCTGAGTGGGAGTGCAGTGACATGACCTGTTGTACCCGCATGGGTTTGTTCAGGAGGAGCTTCCACTGGCAGTGTTCACTCTATAAACCCAACAAACAGCTTCCACTGGCAGTGTTCACTCTGTAAACCCAACTGAAGCGGGCCCCATCAACACTCCACCACACAGGAACGTTCTTTTCAGGCCCCCGACTTTACTCTGCGAGAAGGAGTAGCGGTTCTGAACACTCACTGGTTCCCTGGTACAGTAGACCCTGATGATGAGCTGTTCTACAGCAAGGGTCCTCAATTCCGGGCCTCGAGGGCCGGTGTCCTGCATGTTTTAGGTTTCTCCCGGTTGCAACACACCTGAATCCAATAAGGGGCTCCTTACTTGGCTTTTTTACAAGCTAGATGATGACATCAACATCAGATCGAGGTGTGCTGAAGCTGGGAGAGAGCTAAAACGTGCAGGACACCGGCCCTCGAGGCCCGGAATTGAGGACCCCTGTTCTACAGTCTTTAAAACTTTGCCGCCATCAGAGGTTTGACTGAACTACTTCAGTCAAAGCGACGCTGGGTTTAGTTACCCTTCATGTGATGAGCGACTTGTCCTGGCAGGTCCTCATTTGTCCATGTGAACAATGAAATGAAGTCAGAC
The DNA here is from genome assembly GCF_963383615.2 of Lipophrys pholis. Classification (NCBI taxonomy): domain Eukaryota; kingdom Metazoa; phylum Chordata; class Actinopteri; order Blenniiformes; family Blenniidae; genus Lipophrys; species Lipophrys pholis. The sequence continues at coordinate 1,712,295 of NC_137634.1, read as the reverse complement.
CCACTCATTGAGATGTCTGAGAAGTTTTACCACCACTTCCTGCTGCTGTCCTGACGAGTCCAGCGGGTGGAGGTCAGCCTTCAAACCATTCTAAAGCAACCACAGTCACATCATGCTCAAGCAGGCTAATTATGATGTTTTAATATTTTGGAAGTCATTTAAATCTCTGAACACATTAAAGGACAAGATGCTCAGTAAACCTCAGCAGCTGAGTAGAAGTAAGATTCCCTGCAGGTGTTCAGTCTTTTCTTTATATCAGTTGGTTGTATTTTATTGGACTTGAGGAGCTTAATGAGGACGACGTGTCCAGACTGCGTTTTAGCATCATGTGACCTGCAGGTCCAAAGTCCTCTTCAACACTCATCAAACACAACTTTGTCTCATTTACTTTCCAATTCAGACACAAAGACAGACAATAATCCATGACAGAATGACCAGCCATAACATTATGACCGGTTTCTTGTTCATCGCCTTTCCTTGTCTGGACGATTCCTGATAGATGAGTCCTTAAACTTTCTCATGACTCCTTCCAAAACAGGAACTGGGACCAAATGTCCCTCTAACAGCCGCCATGATATATAGTCACTCCTCCTGGTCTTAATGTTGTGGCTGATCAGTGCATTGTTAGTGTTCCTCAGTGTCCTCTGGTCTTTAAATTAATCTCCATTGTGCAGTTTGGTTTGATTGATCAGATCCAATAATTCCAAACATAATCTGAACTTTCATCTTGACATTGAACCACATTGATCTGAGTTGTTCCCACCAGCCTGCAGGAAGCTGCGCAGACGTTCGGTGTTCTTTAAACGGTCGGAGGCGGCGGAGCTCTTCACGCTCTCCTCCACTTTGACAGTTCTTATCGGAAAAGCAGTGGAAAGTTGCAGCGGCTGTCTATTTTTGCTTTCCTCTTGGCGTGTCGGCCTTGTTCTGCGTTCTCCGGCTCAGACAGTCTCCAGTATGTGAAAGAATCTCCGGGCTCCTTTGATTTGCTATCTCCAGTGTTTCGTTCTTTATTTAGACACTCCCCAATCTACCTCCCTGGCGCTGCCTTTCTACACAGCCGTGACATCAGGCTGTTTGAAACGCAGATTCACGTCTTGTCATCGCCGGCGCCACAAACGCAGCCGCCCAGAAAGCTCAGTAGACAAAAACACGCCGCCGCCGCCGCTGTTTGCTGATTTTGTTTTGTCATGTTTTCGCTTTGTTCCGGTCCACTTCCACGTTCTCATCCCATGTGAGGACGTTAATATTCCGCCCTGCCCTAAATCTAAGGCTCAGTGTCGCAGCCAGTGCGCCCATTATCGCTAATTATTTATTAGAGCCTGAGGCAATGTGCCGGCTTGCTTCCTCAAATCAAACATTGTTATTCTCCAGACGGGCTGTGTAGCGCACCAAAAACGGCATTTTAATAGCCTGAGCGTTCGGAGCTGTCGCCGTATTTGGGTCAAAGTTATGGCGTGGTTTCCGGAGCGGGTGTGCAGTGGAAAGCTGGCGTGCGGGGGTTCAGACTGTTGGCGTGTCGGTTTGTTGGTTGGTTCACCACCCAGGAGATACGTTACATAACAAGTGAGTGTTACACTGCATTTCTTTAATATTTCAGGTCTTGCATCAGCCGTGACAGCGAGCTGGTCGTGGGGGTGGGGGGGGGGGTTGTCTGCTTAATGACGGCGAGCAGGGTGTTGACCTCCGGGGTTAGTCGAGGCGGGGGAACGTTGGGACCCCGACCAGCTTCGACAAGCCCCCCCCCCAGCGCTGATGTAAGGCGTGTTTGACACTTGGACACCCCCCTGCTGTGCAGCAGAAGCCTTGTGATGGAGGCATTGTTTAGGGGAGGGGAAGCTGGGGGGGGGGGTGTCCCTCGTCTCCTCGTCTCCTCTTGTTTTTCTAACCAAACCCTGAAACTTTTCTCTCCTTTATTTTCTTTATTTGTTTCTGAGCCTCATTTAATGGAACTCTGACCCCCTCAGCAACACGGAGGAGGAATTGGCCTCATCTGAGGGAACTCGTGTCAGCAGACGTTTCTCACACTGGAATTGCTTTTGGTCGACAAATTGAAGCTGCGTTTGAACTCGGCGACAGGAAAAAGACCTTGGGTTTAAAGAGGCAGCGTTTCAGCCACGTACTATTGGAAATGTGGTTGGATTTGAAGTGAAGAGGCGGTTTTTGTTCATCTCACTGTTCAGAATAGTTGAAGTGTTTGTCTTGGAGCTGGGAAACGTTTTCGCGACACACGAAACCTCATCAACAGTCGTGATTCAACGACTGAGGTGCTGCAGATTAATAGCAGGCCTGTAGTGGTGCTGAAACACAGAAAACAAATACAGAAAAACACTAAAAGAAGAAATCAAGTTCAGTATCTTCATGAAAATCCCTGTAATCCTCCATGGTTGTGTTGCTGACCGGCCGGGTTGGACATGACGTCAACATTTGTCCACTCTGGGAGTCGATGTCACGTCTTCCAGTGAATCTCTGAACACGTCTCCGTATGAGGAGGCGGCTCCTCGTGTGGCCACTTTCTGCAAATCCCGTCCACTCTGTCTGAGACTAGCTTTTAAAAATCCCTTGGTTTCGATTGTCCAGATACAGCTCGATGTAATTTGACATCAGCCTCATTATCTTGCATGTTTGTTGGACACATGATGGACACATGTTGGACACATGATGGACACATGTTGGACACATGTTGGACACATGATGGACACATGATGGACACATGATGGACACATGTTGGACACATGTTGGACACATGATGGACACATGTTGGACACATGTTGGACAGTTATAAATCAGTGAATGTGTGCTGTTCACCTCACATGTTTTACCATAATTAAAAGGCTCTGAACGTGTTATTTGCTCCGTTTTGCCTTAAACAACGTCTCAGGTTAAAATCTAACATTTAAACTCTTTAAAATGCTTTTATTGTTTGATGTTTTCACGTTGAAGGTAAATCAGAAAATGAAATTGGTCCCATGAAAAGAAGAAACCTGAATATGGAGCAGAGCTTCATAACACAAAGCTCCACAATTCATTCACGTCTTTCTTTGTCCAAATGAAATGTTTCCCAGCAGAAACTGATGAAGTCAAATATTCAAATCAATTAGGACCAGTGGAGGTGCACACACACACACACACACACACACACACACACACACACACACACACACACACACACACTAAATGTGATATTATTGAGTACCATGAGAGCGACACGACTGTGATAAATGAACTATTGTTGCGTACAGATTGGCAGATGCCTCGTTGGGTCTGACCTGGTCGGGTGACGGTCTGGAGACGACCGGACGTCAGCAGGTTGACTTCCTGCTGGCGGAGGAAACGAGCTCCGAGTCGATTCGGTTTCTTTGGTCGTTAAGTTTCTGCTTGATGAAATGTGGTTTCATCTGTTTACTGTGGTCAGCAGTGGTGGTTCTTCTCTCTCTGTCACCATCATTAGTGTTTTATCTGTCAGACAGCGGCTGGGTTCAGAGCGCAGCCCTTCACTTCATTTCACTAATGAGATGTGGATCCAAGTGTCTTCCAGCATCAATTAATTAATAATTATCAATGGAATCAGGGTCATGAGAAGATTCTGTCTAGTGGTTATAAAGTAATGGTGTGTGTGTGTGCGTGTGTGTGTGTGTGTGTGTGCGTGCGTGCGTGCGTGCGTGCGTGCGTGCGTGCGCACATGACAAATAAAGACACTGGAGGCCGTTGTCACTCAGGAGTCGTTGTTGTTGTTGTTGTTGTTGTTGTTGTTGTTGTTGTTGTTTCCAGCCCTCACCCTGTCCCCGCTCTGTGTTGCAGTGCCGCCTCAGATCGTGGTCCGGCCGCGGGACCAGATCACGGCGCCGGGACGCACCGTCACCTTCCTGTGCGGCACCAAGGGGAACCCGCCTCCCGCCGTGTTCTGGCAGAAAGAAGGCAGCCAGGTGAGAGAAGCTGCTCACACACAGATCACCCGGATCACCCTGATCACCCAGATCACCCGGATCACCCAGATCACCCGGATCACCCAGATCACCCTGATCACCCGGATCACCCAGATCACCCAGATCACCCTGATCACCCTGATCACCCGGATCACCCAGATCACCCTGATCACCCAGATCACCCGGATCACCCTGATCACCCTGATCACCCAGATCACCCGGATCACCCAGATCACCCAGATCACCCTGATCACCCTGATCACCCAGATCACCCTGATCACCCAGATCACCCTGATCACCCTGATCACCCTGATCACGGTCAGCAGACAGGGTGTGTTCACTGACCACTGCGTCTCAATCTGAGGTCAAAACTGAAGCTGATGAACCTCGACGTTGTTAAAATGTCGACTCTGCCTCAGTAAGACATTTTGAAGTGACACTATAGTTTATGTTAATTTTATTATTTTTGTTGTAAAAATAAAAGACATTTGCCTTCATTAGACGCGGCTGGAATGTTGAAGTATTTACACCGTTTAGAATCGTTGAAAAGGAAACCGTCTCCAGCAGGAGGAGGAGGAGGAGGAACACTTCCTCTCTGGATCACACGGGGAACGCTGCATTTTCATTTTGTTGTGGTGCATTTTGTGTTGTCAGACAGGATGACTGGGGTGGGGGTGGGGGTGGGGGTGGGGGTGGAGGTGGAGGGAACAAAACCCTCGTTGATGTCTTGTAACAGTCACCACAACCTTCCAAACACTTTCCATCTAACGACCATTGCTCAACCACATGAGCCTGAGCAGCACTTTCTAGACAGGAACCCGCTGAGTACGGAACTGAAACAAATAAATAAATCAGACAAAGAACAAAGTTAATTGATTGAGGCCGGCGTTCTAACCACTCTTCCACCGTGTCACTGGCCCAGAGGGAAATGTCAATAAAAATACTAAACGACATCACATCTGAGACACGAGTTTAATCTGATCAGGTCTGCGGAAGGTGGCTTCACATGATGTTCAGTCACCAGAAGAAGCTGCTTTCTCTGTGTGACACACACACACACACACACACACACACACACACACACACACACACACACACACACACACACACACACACACACACACACACACACACACCCTCTCTGAGCTGAATAGTACTGTGTGTGGATGGGTGGAAAATGATTTGTGTATGAATGCGTGTTTGTGGGAGAGAGGCGAGCCTGTTAGAATGTGCTGAAAGGCCTGATGAGAGTGTGTGGGAGCCTGTAGTGGCTTCCAGGTACAGATTAAAGTGTGTGTGTGTGTGTGTGTGTGTGTGTGTGTGTGTGTGTGTGTGTGTGTGTGTGTGTGTGTGTGTGTGTGTGTGTGTGTGTGTGTGTGTGTGTGTGTGTGTGTGTGTGTGTGTGTGTGTGTGTGTTGCAGGGAGATAGAGCGCGGAGGACGAGGTGTGTGGGTAGCGTGTTGCTAACAGCCTCTCAGGATTGAGATTATTTTTAGTGACGAACACAAACGAAAAGCAGAGATTTGAGAGGAGAGTTGTGTTTCTGCTGTGTTCAGTGACGTAAAGCCGAGAGAGTTCAGTCCTGCGAGGCGTAGGGGGAGTCGCTCTCAGATTACAGCTGGATTAGATCAGATGAAACAGTTTAAACACTCATCCTTGGTTTCTTTTATTTAATCCAGCAGGATCTTTCAGATGGCCTCTGGACGTCATTCAGTTTGACTTGTTGGTATTTTGAAAGCAGCCTCTCAGAAAACACTTCAATGGAAGTGTTTTTGAATTATAATCCAAGGTCCAATGTGGAAAAAAGAAACTTGATGAACCAGAAACACAGTGAAGGGAAACATGAGAACAGGAGGAGCTCTGAAGGACTTGGAAGAAAGAATATAAAGCAGAAAGAGTCCAGAGTGAAAAACGTGTGGATCTGAAGGTAAACTTACCGTTAGTGAGGAAACAAAAGAGGAACAAATTCATAGAAGCTTCTGGAACTGTGGGGCGGGGTCAGGATGTTTGTACCTCTGGACATGGAATATTAACGCTCTCATACATGGTTTTTTTTTTATTTGATGGATGAGACTTATAGTCCAAGAATTACGGTAATTCTTTCACTAACTGCTGCTCTCTTGTGATTGGAGGGAATCTTTCTGGAGGCCTGCTGAGCAGCAGAAGTCAGCGTTCACGGTGTCTCCCTCCCTCCCTCCCTCCTCCAGATCCTGCTCTTCCCGATCCAGGAGCCGTCGCAGTCCGGCCGCTTCTCCGTGTCGCTGAGCGGCGAGCTCACCGTCACCGACGTCCAAGTGGACGACAGCGGGTACTACATCTGTCAGGCCATCAGCGTGGCGGGAAGCATCCTGACCAAAGCTCTGCTGGAGGTGGAGAGTGGTGAGACACACACACACACACACACACACACACACACACACACACACACACACACACACACACACACACACACACACACTCAGACCTCATTAAAATACTGAACTGGGCAAAAAATCGATTTATCGAATTTGTTTTAGGCGTTTCTCTCGTTCCGTTCTGACATTGCTTGTTGGTTTCTGGAGTTGCTGTTGCCTTTTTGCTTAAACTCGAGTTAAACCTTGGATTTGTTGAATGACTGAGCCTCATTTACTTTTTATTTAGGGAATGTTTTTATCTCTATTAACTCTGAGGACAATCCCAGCAAAACCTTTGACAAAATATATGAATACAAAATGTGTTTTTAAAGTCCACTGAGAAAATAAAATAAAATTTTTCTTTAAAAAATCATAATTGTTTATGCTAAATCTGTCGCTGTCGATCGAATCATAAACGTTTTGGAAGATTTGATCAGTTTAGCGGGTTGCTAGCTCACCCTGAAGCAAACAGCGAGTCATTAAAGAAAGACTCCCTGACACAATTTAAACTACCCAGAATCTTCTGTCATCGTCCGACCGCTTCCTGTCCCTCCAGCTCCTTCGGATCGGGTCCCCCCCATCATCCGTCAAGGACCGGCCAATCACACGCTGGCACCGGGCGCCACCGCCCAGCTGCACTGCCACATCCTGGGAAACCCCGTCCCCAGCATCCAGTGGGAGAAAGACGGCCAGAGGATTCTGGGAAACGACGGGCGGGTCAGCCTGATGGGGAACGGCACCTTCCAGATCACCAACGTCCAGGTATGAGAAACCTTCAGCGTCCGGCAGACGGGAAACACGTCAGGATTGATTCTGACCGCCGTGACCGCCGTGACCGCCGTGACCACCGTGACGCCAGTGCTTCAGGTCACTGACTCCCTGAAACATAAACAACCTCACTGGCAGGGCCGATGGTCTTCACCCTTCTTGGCGTGAGGAACTTAGTTCCTTAGTTCTCACTACTTAAAACTTAGTGTGAAACGATTTGACTTGAACCTGAACTTAAGCAGATGCATATTGTTTTGTGATATGAACACGTTGAAAACTAATTCTCATTTTGCTTTTTTTTTTTATTGCAAGTAACAAAATTAACAGGAAAACAATCTCTATCTTTCTTAAATAGAAACCTGCCTTGCTTCATAGAACTCAGGAAAACTCTGTACTGGTGGTATATTTGAATACTGTAAAATAAGTTCATGGTTATGTATTTATTTGTATATATTATCAATCAACTGAAGTTATTTGTTTCTAACCATCATCATCATCATCATCATCATCATCATCATCATCATCATCATCATCATCATCATCATCATCATCATCACTGATTGTATGGACTGAAATGTTGTGCTGCAATGCACCATGGGAGTTTGGGTTGGTGGGGCTTTAAATGCTATTATTGGGGTTTATATTAGTTAGTTAGCTGGTTTAGTTTAGTTTAGTTTAGTTTAGTTTAGTTTATTAATGATTTGTAACCAGGAGTGAAGAGGGTTGTGTTTAATAATAATAATAATAATAATAATAATAATAGGTTGTGTTTCATAATAATAATGGGTTGTTTAATAATAATAATAATAATAATAATAATAATAATAATAATAATAATAATAATAATAATAATAATAATAATAATGGATTGTGTTTCATAATAATAGTAATAATAATGCTAATGAGCATGTCAGGTCATTAGCAGGCGGTAGCGCAGTCTCACTCCGTGCTGATGAAAGCGGTTCTGTCCAGAATTCCTTCCCGGGCCTGACGCAGCACCTGAGGGCAGCGCCGCCTCCGCGAGGCTCCAGGTCGGCCGCACATTAATTGATTGTGGGTTCTCAGTGATTAACGATCGCTGAGACTCGTATTTAAACCCTCAATACGTCAGCGCATGACGGCGAGAAGAGCAGGAAGTCGCTGTCATGTGGGAAAAGGAAGCGAAGCAGCCGACGGCTCGGAGCCCCGACACGGAGGAGCTCAGGCTTCACGGTCCAGTCGGACGCCGTGAAGGAAGTTGAAGTTCTCTAACAAAACAGCGTTCTCTATATGCTTCTTCTGATTCGCGGCGTTAGCTTTGTCTGTTCACTACCCAGAATGCATTGCGCTCTACATCACGTCCTCTCACTCACGCCTGCTGGAAAGATTGTTTGCATTTGAACCGAGATGGACGTTCGATCTGGTTCAGAGTTCGAGACGCCCAGAAGAAACGTTCTTCCCCAGAAGAGACTCTGGTCCTGATCAAACAGCAGGAAGTGACCTTAGACCCTCTAAAGGGTTAAACGAGTTTTTTAGGTAAATTTGTTTTGGTGGAAAGAATTCACAATAAAAGCTTTTTTTTGGTGATGAAGGTTGCAGGGCTCTGGTGAGGGACGGTGCACGAACAACTAGTCCACAAAACTACAACCTGAATGGTAATTTTTTACAGCCTTATTGATTTGAAGGATTTCAAAGTATATTTCACACAAAAACATGCTTCTTTAATAAGGTCGACCATTTGGTTTATTTTTAGCGGCTTTGATTTGGCAAACAGAGGATTTATTGGAACTTAATAATAATTAGTTCGAGTCTAATGGTCTGAAGTAAAACAAATAGACTCAATGTTTAGTTATTTCCTGATTCTACAGCTGAAAGAACCCGAAACGCGTCGCGACTTCAGAACCAACATCCTGATCCATGCGGAGGACTTTTCCCTCGGAGGGATTCCTGCCACAGACGAGCGTTAAACACCAAAACGTCGTCCCCCAACGCGATGAAATCAGCATTCCTAAAACACGTTTAACCCCCAAATAATGTGTAGGAGTGGCTGTGACGAGGCCCCGGAGCGGGACAGATGGTCCGTTTGTTCCTGCCGCCCTGGAAACCGGGAGACGCCATTACCCCGGGACCTCTGCCAGCCGGCCCCGCTTCGCTGCCAAGACAGGCGCGTGTGTGTGTGTGTGTGTGTGTGTGTGTGTGTGTGTGTGTGCTGCTAAATGGTGGACATGGGCCTGTGCAGCCGGGGTACCAGCCCATGGGGGGGGGGGGGCAGCTCTTCCAGGTAGAAAAGGCAGAGGCCAAAGAAAGTGGGGAGTGTGAGGCGCGCTGCGCCGACACGGATAAACAGATTACAGGAAGTAATCAGGTTAAAGCAGGAAGCCGAGTTCACATGTTGACGTGTTAAGAGACGCTAATCACATTCCCTCTCCACACCGGCCACGAAACCAGCATCTGACATCATGATCAACCGTCTGTGTGATGCTGCGCTGGAGGCTCCTGCCCCTGTAAGGCGGGCGGGGGGGGGGGGGGGAGTTAACAGGTGTGTGTGTGTGGGTGTGTGTGTGTGTGTGTGGGGGGCGTGTCAACCCTCCAGACGAAGCAAATATCAACCATGTGATGAAATGGCTGAATATTCTCCCTCATTCTCAAACTGTGGGGGCTCGTCTCCGCCATGCATCCCCCACCGCCCTCCGCCCTCTATGCCCCCAGCCCCTCGCATCCCCTCCACCCCCTCAGCCTCTTCTTCTCTTCTCATTCATTTTTCATCAGTCTGTTCCTGGTGGTGCCCCGAGCTGCCGGCCATGATTAATCGTCAGGTGCCCCGGCTGTGTCCCCCCCCCCCCCCCATACCGAGTCCCCTTCCTCCGATCAAACGCTACTATCTGGGGACCCTCTTCCTCCCCTCCGCCCCTCCTCCCCTCCCTCCCTCCGCCTAAAGGTCAAGCCCAGAGAAAGAGCAGCGCTGAGGGACTGGATGTGAAAGCAGAGTCACCTGTCGAGTGTTTCGCTCTGACAGACCACTTAGTCCTGAACGATCCTCCGGCAGTGTTACTGATGGGCTGGCACACACACACACACACACACACACACACACACACACACACACACACACAGAGCGATCATTAGTCACCATCAGCACGGCGTCTGCATAATGCATGAGGTTTGTAAAGGAGGTGATCGGGCTGCGGGGGCGGAGCCAGTGAATCATTGGGGCTGCGGGGGCGGAGGAGGACCATCCCTGTGTCAGGCCCTGTTTCAGACCCTGTCAGGTGTCGTCTGTCACCTGGTTCATGTGTCTCGTTGCTGCGTCTCATCATTCTGAACACAAACATTCTGCTGCTGGAGACATTTAGTCTCAATCACTGCTAAAACACACACACACACACACACACACACACACACACACACACACACACACACACACACACACACACACACACACACACACACACACACACACACACACACACACACACACACACACACACACACTCTCGCTAACGATTCCGGCTCTGTGTTGCCAGGAGACGGACTCGGGGGTTTACACCTGCCTGGCGTCCAGCTCCAGCGGGGAGACGAGTTGGAGCGGCGTTCTCACCGTCAAAGGTAAATTCTCTCTCTGTGATTTAAAGACTTGGAATCTGAGTGAAGTGAAGTGAAGTGACTGCAAACGGCACGGAGAGGAAAGATCTCCTCGCTCTCCTCAGCAGAGGCCAGGAGCAAACGTCTTTAGGTCATTGAGTAACACCGGTGAGCTCTGAGCTCCACTGTTTGATTAACTGAAATATATTTACTAACGTTAAAATACAAACCACAATATTAGTCACTAAATGAATTAAAAACTTTCACACCTTCTGACTGGTCCACTTTCTAATACCTCTGAATTACCAGCAGTACAGTGGTGCAGTGGTTGGCACTGCCACCTCACATAGAAGGGTTGCTGGTTCCAATTCCAGAACAGACAAACCCCTTTACCACCACTCTGAACCGCTGAGCAAGGCACCAAACTGCTACTGGTTGGTACTGGTTGGTACTAGTGCTGGTTGGTACTGGTGCTGGTTGGTGTTGGTACTGGTTGGTGCTGGTTGGTACTGGTGCTGGTTGGTACTAGTGCTGGTTGGTGTTGGTTGGTACTGGTGCTGGTTGGTACTAGTGTTGGTACTGGTTGGTACTGGCTGGTACTGGCTGGTACTGGTGCTGGTTGGTGTTGGTACTGGTTGGTACTGGTTGGTACTGGTTGGTACTGGTTGGTGCTGGTTGGAATTGGTACTGGTTGGTACTGGCTGGTACTGGTTGGTACTGGTTGGTGCTGGTTGGTGTTGGTACTGGTTGGTACTGGTGCTGCTTGGTTCTGCCTGGTTCTGCAGCAATGAGCTGCACAGATGGATGTGGGTGGTTGTGTGGTTTGATTCACGACGTGTTTGAGACAAAGAGGCGATAAGTGAAGAACAAACACGCTAAGATCCTCCACCCACTCCTCCACCCCCGCTGCTGCAGCTCGGAGCAGCACACCTGTGATCAGTCGACTCCACTTCCTCCTCTTCTCTCCACAGAGAGCGCCGAGGCGTCCGTCACCCAGACCGCCGAGCCATTCCAGCTGCCCGGCCCGCCGCATAAGCCCATCGTCACCGACGTGTCCAAGAACAGCGTGTCTCTGACCTGGCAACCCAACGCCCACGAGGGCGGCGCCGCTGTCACCTCCTACATCATCGAGGCCTTCAGGTGGGTCGGGTCCAGTGGGAGATCCTCACCAAGACAATGTTCTCACACTGTTTGCAGTCAGTTCCTGTCGGATCGACGACAAGGTTTCTGTATAGAAACTGACCAATCAACAAACACAACCCATCAAGCGCTTTTTCTTTCGTTGACATGGAATATTGAGTGGAACAGATCCTGCCCAATACCAGCCCCAGTTTATGTAAAGGGATTAAAGTGTAAAATGATTTAAAATGAGTGTAAACCAGCCCAACGTTCAGCAGACTGCATATCGAGGGGGAGTTCCACAAGGCCATGAACATGGCCTCGTTTCTGTTGCTTACAAGCTCCATCACATTATTCATCAGGAAAGCAAATAGTGTCATTTGGACGAGGCCTCCTGGCCAGAATAAACTTGTGTGAACCAGAAACTTTGCTCACATCTGCTATTGTTTACCACATGAGAAATATTAGAGGGAGCCAGAAACAGCCGGGACCATGGCCTGGGGATCGGCTGGCAGTGCAGCGACACATTATTCAGCTGACACATCTGTGCCTCATTTCTACACTAAAACTGCTTTTTATTTCAGTAAGATTTATTCCATTTTACCTGATGTGACATCGTGTCTCATGTCACATCACATGACATCAACATGTTTCACGACATCACTTTTCTTTCCACTGTATTCTGTCTGTGTACAGATTTATGAATTCATCAGTTCCTTTTATTCACATTTTCTGTCTTCGTGTGTGTGTGTGTGTGTGTGTGTGTGTGTGTGTGTGTGTGTGTGTGTGTGTGTGTGTGTGTGTGTGTGTGTGTGTGTGTGTGTGTGTGTGTGTGTGTGTGTGTGTGTGTGTGTGTGTGTGTGTGTGTGTGCGTGCGTGCGTGCGTGCGTGCGCGCGCGTGTGTGTGTGTGTGTGTGTGTGTGTGTGTGTGTGTGTGTGTGTGTGTGTGTGTGTGTGTGTGTGTGTGTGTGTGTGTGTGTGTGTGTGTGTGTGTGTGTGTGAATCATAAAGTCTCTGTGTTCTGGCCTGTGTGTACAGAATTATTCAGTTCATCATTCTCATTCATTCATTCGAGTTGGTGCGTGAGCTCCTCCTAGTGGCACGTGGGTGCAAGTCTTCACATTTATTTAAAAATAGGGTTAGGATTATCAAAATGTTCCCCAAAAAATACCAACATAGTACAACACTTGAGTATCTGAGTAATGAGTGCAGAGCGAACGGGGTTAACGTCACATCATCACAGCCTCAGCAGTGAAGCTCTGAGCAGCAAAATAAAAAGCTCCTCCCCCAAAGGATCGTCACAAAAAGAAAAAGCTAAACAGCAAAAGGTGGAAACATCTCACTGAAAGAAATAAATTCAGTGTGAAAGAGAATCTCAATCTGGGAAAAGCTCCCAAATATCTCTGAATGTATTGATGAAACGTTCTGGAGCTTTATTGTGGTTTCACGTCTCTGGATCATTTTGATGATTCAGCTTCAGCTCCATGAAGAGAAATTAAATTGATCTAAACGAAGTGAAAATGAAATAATTTCAGATTTATATTTATTTTTTAACTTCATTTAAATCCTTTTTTTTTTTTCAATGAAAAGATTTCTGCACCAAACCTGTAAGATGTTTTGGGTCCAGATGAATAAATGACATCTGGTAAATACAGATTTTCATGTAGGAACTTAAAAAGTCTAAATCATATCTCAATATCAAATTAAAGTAAGAACATTGCAGATTGTATTTTATTTCAGGTTTTCAATTTTATGCCAGTAAAATATATAGAAAATAATCATTTTACATTAAAAAGAAAAGATACTATGTTCGCTGCAATAAAAAGAAAGAATTGTAGATTACTTAAAAAAAAATTCCATTTGTCATAAATGTTTTGCTCTTTTTACTTCTTTGTGTTTCATGTCAAACTCTTTTTGGTCTTCTGACGGTTTTCAAGAAATTCAACGATCAGAAGTGAGAGTTTGATGTTTCTATGTGATACGGAGCTGGTCGTGACCGTTTCCTCCTGTTGGTCCAACCAGCCAATCAGCAGGCAGCACGTGGCAGACGGTGGCCGACGCGGTAAAGATGGAGACGCACACCGTCAGCGGTCTGCTGCCCGACACCGTCTACCTGTTCATCGTCCGGGCCGTCAACGCCTACGGCCTGAGTGACCCCAGCCCCATCTCCGAGCCCGTCAGGACGCAGGGTGTGTGTGTGTGTGTGTGTGTGTGTGTGTGTGTGTGTGTGTGTGTGTGTGTGTGTGTGTGTGTGTGTGTGTGTGTGTGTGTGTGTGTGTGTGTGTACTGACTCCTGACTCTGTGTTGCTCCTCAGACGTGAGCCCCCCCGGTCAGGGTGTGGACCACCGGCAGGTCCAGAGGGAGCTGGGTGAGGTGGCAGTGCAGCTTCAGGACCCGCTGACTCTGAGCCCGACCTCCATCCGGGTGTCCTGGACTGTGAGTCTCCACACACTGCTACACACTGTTACACACTGCTACACACTGTTATACACTGTTATACACTGTTACACACAGTTACACAATGTTACACAATGTTATACACAGTTACACAATGTTACACAATGTTATACACAGTTACACAATGTTACACACTGTTACACACTGTTACACACTGTTATACACTGTTACACAATGTTACACACTGTTACACACTGCTACACACTGTTACACACTGTTACACACTGTTACACAATGTTACACACTGTTACACACTGTTATACACTGTTATACACTGTTACACAATGTTATACACAGTTACACAATGTTACACACTGTTACACACTGTTATACACTGTTATACACTGTTACACAATGTTATACACAGTTACACAATGTTACACACTGTTACACACTGTTACACACTGTTATACACTGTTACACAATGTTACACACTGTTACACACTGCTACACACTGTTACACACTGTTACACACTGTTACACAATGTTACACACTGTTACACACTGTTATACACTGTTATACACTGTTACACAATGTTATACACAGTTACACAATGTTACACAATGTTATACACAGTTACACAATGTTACACAATGTTATACACAGATACACAATGTTACACACTGTTACACAATGTTACACAATGTTATACACAGTTACACAATGTTACACACTGTTACACACTGTTACACACTGTTACACACTGTTATACACTGTTACACAATGTTACACACTGTTACACAATGTTACACAATGTTATACACTGTTACACAATGTTACACTCTGTTATACACACAGCTTCCACACAGCGTCAGTGTTCTCCTGCAGGTCCGGTCCGGTCCAGTCTGGTCCGGTCCACAGCCTCCTCATGTCCTCTGTCCTGGATGTTCTCAGGTGGACCGCCAGTCCCGGTACGTTCAGGGCTACCGGCTGTCCTACCGGCCCAGCGGGGGGTCCTGGCTCCAGCAGGACCTGAACTCTCCGTCGGAGCGCAGCACCGTCCTCACCGGGCTGCTCAGGGGCTCCCAGTACGAGGTCAAGATCCGGCCCTACTTCGACGAGTTCCAGGGGAAGGACAGCCGCACGCTGCTGGTTCAAATCCCAGAGGAAGGTAACCAGCCTCAGAGTCAATCTCAGCTCGCATTGTTTATATCGATCAGCACTTGGCAGCCAGGCAGAGAAATCCAAGATGGCCGACATCGGGAAGCCTGAAACAGACTTTTGGCCGTTTTAGTGTTTTTGGCGTCACTCGGCTTGACATCTGACATGGTTGTCTCATTAGCAGTGTTCCCACATGATGGATCCCAGTTTCTATGAGTTGTTTACGTTCAGTTCCCTCTACACTTTTAAAAGTATTTGAATACTTTAGCTCCTCCCACAGTCCTGCTCCCCAGAGGATGAATCCTTCCAACGTCCCTGGAGTTTCATGGTGTTGTGCCTTTGAGCTTTTGTTCAGTTTTCTTTTGCTGTGAGATCAATCGTCCATCACTATGTTTACGATTTATTACTGACTGTGACTCTAATAATCTTAAAATGTAAAATGGTGTAATATACTCCCCCCCCCAGTCCCCAGTGCCCCCCCCAGGGCTGTTACCGTGGCGACAGTGAAGCTGAGCAACATCTCCACCATCAGCGTCTCCTGGGAGCCTCCAGCCAGCGACAAGCAGAACGGAGTCATCCAGGAGTACAGGGTACACACACACACACACACACACACACACACACACACACACACACACACACACACACACACACTGACACACACACACCAGTTCAACTGAAGTATTGAAGCAGCTCTCCTCACCTGTTTGTTCCGTCTTTTTCTCGTATTCATGGTTTCCTGTGAACGCTGTGCGCTCTGTGTGGACGGACAGATCTGGTGCGTTGGCGTTGGCGGCAGCGGGGACAACCAGACTCGTCACTACATCAACCGGACGGTGGACGGGAGCACGCTGTCCACGCAGCTGAAGGGGCTGCTGCCCGGCGTGCTGTACCAGGTGGAGGTGGCGGCGGTGACCGGCGCCGGATTGGGCGCTCGCAGCCCGCCAACGCCCGTCCTCCTCAGTGAGTCTGACACGTGTCCACCGCGGCTCGGCCTCACGCTGGACTTCCTGTCGTCTTGACGTCCCTCAGAGCTGAAAACGTCCCCACCTGTCCTCCGATCCACCAGGGCGGCGCCCTGCAACCTGCACGACCAAAGAAAACGTTTTTTTCACTTCACCACCAAATCTAATTTTAAAGATATTTAACTTTTAAAATGAGCTTAAAGTTTTATTTATAGTTTCGATGTATGAACATAAACTGTCTCATGTTGCAGTTCTGAACTTTTCATTTTAGCTTCTTTTGGACCAGATTTTTCTCCTTTTTTCAGCTTTTTTTGACAGTTTTGACCAGTTATCTGTTTTAACCTTTTTGGCAGTTTTGTATGTATCTCCCCCCTTTTTAAGCCATTTTCTATTTAGAAATTCTCGTCATTTCAGAGGATTTTTTTAAGCTGTTTTATGTCATTTCTTTAGTTGAGCTTTTTTCCCCCCAAAAAATCCCTTTTTAGCTAAGAGTTAAGTGTAAAAATAAAATGAAAACAAGATCAAATATATATTTAGGTATAATTCAGTGAAAGGTTCAGAGTCAGACTCAGACATTCGTGGTCCCAGATGATTAATCTCACTGCTTCAACGGCACCACTGAGGTAATGTTTCATGTGACGAAACCTACACAGCAGCAGACACGCTGACAACGCTGTCGTTAGTATGCCGGGCCACGGGAGGGCGCTGTTGGTCATTTTTGTAACAAAAAGGAGTCCCCCCTGAAAGTTTTGTGGTTTACACTCGTATTCGTTGTCGTGTAAACGTGTTTTCAAACCTGAAACTTCGAGTTTCTATCTGGAATCAAAGATAGAAAAGTGTTGAACAGAAATAACCGTAATGACCAGCTGCTCCATCGCCGTTTCATCTCGCCCCTCCCCCCTCCTCAGAGCTACCAGCCGAGCTGCCCTTGGTGCCGGCCAGCGGTGGCGGCGGCGGCGGCGAGGCCGACGGCGAGCAGAGCAGCGTGAGCCTGGCGGAGCAGATCACCGACGTGGTCAAGCAGCCGGCCTTCATCGCCGGCATCGGCGGAGCGTGTTGGGTCATCCTGATGGGCTTCAGCGTCTGGATCTACTGCCGCCGCAAGAAGAGGAAGGAGCTGAGCCACTACACCGCCGCCTTCGCCTACACGCCGGCAGGTCAGCGGCACCGAGGAGGCAGAAATCACCGTTTTCCAAAAGCAGCAGAAGGGATGAAATCTGCTTAAAAATGACCTGAAAACTAGTAACGTTGAGCTCAAATGGCATCAAAAGGCTGTGAACCTGAAAACCAGCGTGAAAGGTTAGAGAGGAAGAACAGCTGAAGCACAGAAGAGCATATATAGCCTTAATACTCTTCTGTACTCGTCCATATAGACATGCTGGAGGAAGGAAAACATTTCTAAAACAGTGAAAATGCTTTAAGAAATGGAACAACAGCTAAAATCGCTTAAAAGAGCTCATATTTCTTAAAAAGAAAAAGCTGAATCAGCAGAAACTGACAAAAGTACAATAACATGCAGAATGTAAACAAAGTAGTACCGTAGTCTTCCTCCTGACCTTCCTCTCTCTGTCTGCAGTGGGTTTTCCTCATGGAGACGCTTCAGGCCTCAATGGAAGGTAACACACCTCCACTGTCTCCTCTTCTTCTCTTCCTTCTTCCTCTCCTTCTTCTTCTCCTCCTCCACTCATCACGCTATCATTGGCTGGTCCAGGGCCGGCGTCCTCGGGGGGAACATGGGCAGCTTCCCCTGGCTGGCCGACTCCTGGCCGCCTGCCAACCTGGTTCACGGCGGCAAAGAGGCGTCGAGCTGCTGCGCCTCCAACCACGACACAGCGGAGAGGTACTACAACGGTAAGAGCGCCACCACATGGCCAGAAGCTTCCAGAGAAAACACGGCAGGTGATGGTGGGAAACTTCTAGAAGCTTCCAGAACAAATGAAATCTTTAAATCCTCCTGTTTTGTAGTGATTCACCAGGATGACCTCCACCAGGCAGAAATATATCCTAATATGAAATAAAACCACTCTGTCAAATGATTAGTGATGATTGATTACGCTGCTCACAGGACGATCTGATAACCTGAAATAATATATTGATTTATCGTATAACGACATACACAGCATGTGATACTGCATGATACAATAAATCATGATATGATGATAAATGATTTGACATGACATGATACGTTCAACACAGGATAATCTAATAGGATGGTGTTCTCCGTCACTTCAGTCCTTCATGATGTAACAACAAAATACAAAGATTGACTTCATGATACAATATCACACGATACGATACTGTATGAGACAATATGAGACAATATGAGACAGCATGAGACAATACGAGACAATACGAGACAATGTGAGACAATACGAGACAATACGAGACAATGTGAGACAACATGAGACAATGTGAGACAATATGAGACAATATGAGACAATGTGAGACAATGTGAGACAATATGAGACAAACTATGTGATGTATGAGGTGATATGTTCCACTATGATGAAGTGTTTGAGGATCTGATTCTACGTTAGGATGTGAAACACTGACAGGATCGATCAATAAATGATAGAAAATGAGGCAGCATGATGTGTTTATTGATCATTGATCAGAGTCTCAGTGCTTCAGATCAATAATTATTCTGTTTTCTATTTCACAACCAAATCTTTCATTTGAGCTGAAACTGAAAACAGGAAAACAATAAAAATGTCATTATACAACTTGGTGAACTCCCCCTCCTCTTCCTCTTCCTCCTCCTCCTCCTCCTCCTCCTCCTTCCCCCCCCCCCCCTCCTGTAGAAGCTGGTATCTCCAACTACCTGACCCAGACGGAGAAGTTCAGTCTTGGCGGCTCCACTGAAGGTCCGATCTACAGCACCATCGATGCCACCAGTGACGACCTTCACGGCTTCTCCTACGGCTCCACCGCTCCCTACGCCTCCGCCTCCATCATGCCCTTCAGCTCCGCCCCCCCGGCCGCCGCCCCCCCGACCGGCCAGCAGGCGGAGGACGGGCACTGGATCAGCCAAGCCGGACCCCCGGGGGCTCAGTACGCCCAGCCGGACCGCTGCAGTGGTGAGGAGATGCTGCTTCAACAGAATTTCTCCATTTGGTCTCACCCTCTGCCACCCCTTCTGTCTCACCCTCTCACTCTGTTACACCTGGTCTCACCCTCTCACTCTGTCTCACCCTCTCACTCTGTTACACCTGGTCTCACCCTCTCACTCTGTCTCACCCTCTCACTCTGTTACACCTGGTCTCACCCTCTCTCACCCCTTCTGTCTTACCCTCTCACTCTGTTACACCTGGTCTCACCCTCTCTCACCCCTTCTGTCTCACCCTCTCACTCTGTTACACCTGGTCTCACCCTCTCACTCGGTCTCACCCTCTCACTCTGTTACACCTGGTCTCACCCTCTCTCACCCCTTCTGTCTCACCCTCTCACTCTGTTACACCTGGTCTCACCTGGCCTCTGTCTCTGCAGGTAAGCCCAGGCAGAAGGCGATGGGGAAGGCAGTGAAGACCCCCTCCCTGACCTGGATGGAGGCTCTTCCCCCCCCGCCCCCCATCACAGAGCTGGACCAGAATGACCCCGACCAGCAGCACCAGAACTACCGAGACCTGGACCTGGACCCCGGGTGAGATGGAACCGTTATAGTCCTGTTTCCCAACCTGACCCCCCCCCCCCCCCATGTGAACCCTAACTCACTGGGCTCTTTCCCGGCAGCTCGGAGGACGAGTGGTGCCCCCCTCTCCCCGAGAGGACCTACCTGATGGAGGGCAGCGAGGACGGACCGCCGCCGCCTCAGAGGAACAACGCCTCATCTCCAGCCACCTCCTACAGCCACCAGTCCACCGCCACGCTCAGCCCCTCCCCCCACGACGGCTCCCACAATCCCCCCCGCCTCCCCCCAACGGACCAGCCGCTCTCACGGTACGTGGACGCCGTTTCAGTCCGCTGGATTAATGATTCCCGTGCTTGTTTCAGGGTTCATCCTGCAGTGGTTCCACCGTAGAACAGATCGAATTGTTTTCAGTGAAATCCATCGCAGCTTCTGAATATCTGAAAGATAATAACATCGTAGAGAATAGGAGAGATTCTAAGAATTGTAAGAACGCTTCAAACAAAGTAAATCCTGTTTTATATGACATTTACATTTCCTGTCTATTTTTATTTATTCATGATTGGCATTAAATCCCTGAAAAATGAGTCTGGTTGTTCAGTACAATCCTCCATGGCGGTCACTTACACCCCCCCCCCCCCCCCCCCCCCCCCCTTCCCACAGCAGACGGTTACCCTGCGGTCCGGTGTCGGTTCCCCCGGCGCCGAGCTCACCGCTCACCCACTGCAACGCCAACCTGCATGGATCGTCTGACGCTGGAACGCTGCAGAGCCAGAGTCCGGCCCCCCCAGAGGACCACAGCGGCGCCTCCACACCGGGTAATGCCTGCACCGTGCAGCACACACACACACACACACACACACACACACACACACACACACACACACACACACACAGTCAATCAGATGATCTGGATGCTCACTTCTCTCCTGCAGTACACGGTCGACCCCCCCCCACAGACTCCTCAACCCCCCCAAACCAAAAGTCCAGAGTGAAGAAGAAGGGGTCCAAGACTTCGGCTTACAGACGAGATATGCAAGAAGGTGAGTGGCAGGGAGGGAAGTCCGACCGTCTGCACTGACAATCTCACTTCCTGTTGTCTCACGTCACAGGAAACCACATTCTAGACTTTCATCTGCTCTCTTTACTTCCTGTCTGCTCACTTTACTTCCTGTCTGCACATTTTACTTCCTGTCTGCACACTTTACTTCCTGTCTGCACACTTTACTTCCTGTCCGCACACTTTACTTCCTGTCCGAACACTTTACTTCCTGTCCGCACACTTTACTTCCTGTCTGAACACTTTACTTCCTGTCTGCACACTTTACTTCCTGTCCGCACACTTTACTTCCTGTCCGAACACTTTACTTCCTGTCTGCACACTTTGCTTCCTGTCCGCACACTTTACTTCCTGTCTGAACACTTTACTTCCTGTCTGCACACTTTACTTCCTGTCTGTACACTTTACTTCCTGTCTGCTCACTTTACTTCCTGTCTGCACACTTTAATTCCTGTCTGCTCACACTTTACTTCCTGTCTGCTCACACTTTACTTCCTGTCCGCACACTTTACTTCCTGTCTGCACACTTTACTTCCTGTCTGCACACTTTACTTCCTGTCTGCTCACACTTTACTTCCTGTCTGCACACTTTACTTCCTGTCTGCACACTTGTGGCTGGATGAACAAGCAGCAGTAAAATATTCATTCTTCACAAAAACATAAAAGTAACTTGATGCTTTTCTACTTTCTTGTCCTTTTGAATTTCCAAATGTTTCTAACATATTCAGATTATCACAATTGCAGTTTCAATTCATAAATAAACTTGTTTATATGATATTTAGATGTGAAAATAATTATAATTAACTTCAATCACACAGATTTTACATCTTTACATGCAGAATTCTCTGTATTTGATAAATTTCTCCCTGAATGTCTGTAAAAGATGGAATTTTATTCTATTAAACTACAAACACTAATTCCTCTACAGACCATGTATTGGAATCGTATCCACTTGTCTGCGAGAGATTGTGATATTCTCCTTGTCTGTTTCAGACCTGCCGCCTCCTCCGGAGCCCCCCCCGGAGGACGAGCGGCTGCAGGCGCCCCCGGAGGCAGGTGGTGGTGGTGGCGGCGGCGGTGGGGGCGGGGCTAACGGCCTGTCGTCTCTGGAGAGGAGCGAGTACAGCGGCCACCAGAGGAGCGGCTCCGGTCAGAGACATGGAGACGGTGAGTCAGAAGAAAACTA